>NC_080745.1:95618700-95929325 GCF_020826845.1 Diceros bicornis minor | reverse complement strand
GTGATCCTGAGACTCCTCAGCCCTCCCAGAAACAGAGAAGGGAGGTCTCCTGAGCCTCCCGCCCGCGGGAGTGAGTCCCCCTGAGTCTCATCTCACAACCTGTTGGCCCAAAAAACCGGGTTCTTAACGGCGGGGTTTTTTCCCCCAAAACCGGGATCCAGGCGGCTCCGGACAGCGGGCCGTTTCTCACCTCCCGACACTGGGGGAGCGGCGCGTCTCAGCTGTAGGAAAGTTCTGGAATTACAGCCCGGCATGGAGAAGACAGCCGAGACGTTCCCCCGGCCGGCTCCCCCCGGAAGGGTGTGCTCCTGGGGTCTCGCGGGGACTTCCAGGCGTCGCGAGCTGGCGAGCACCGGGAGGGCCCCCTGCACGCCGGCCCTCAGGGTGGCGGCTGCTCGCGTGGCCCGCGGCCCCGAGCCGCCTCGTCAGCGGCGTCTGGCGCCCCCAGAGCCGTCGCGCAGCGCAGCCCGACTCCGCGGGGCGCGGGCCCGCCCGCGGAGGACGCTCGGCGGAGCCTGCTCGGGCGGGTGCGCGTATCCCCTTCTGTTCCGCACCTGCCGTGGCCGCCGCTGTTGCAGCTTCCTCGGATAAGCCGCTGTGTTTGGGTGGAGATTTCGGTCCACCTGACCACTGTCTCGGTCAGTCCGGGCCGCCGTGACGGAAACGCCGTAGCCCGGGTGGCCTGTGAACCACGGCACTAGGTTTCTCGGCTCGAGGCCGCAGGGTTGGCGTCTGGCGAGGGCCAGCTCCTGGTTGCAGATGAGCGTCTTCTCGCGGCGGCGGGAAGGGAAGGGGAGCTGTCGGGGTGCCTTTCCTGAGGGCGCTGATCCCGTTCACGAGGGCCCCCCTCCTGGAGGCCCCACCCCCAATACCAGCACGTCAGGTTCCAACATAGGAATTTTGGGGAGGCACAGCGTTCACCCTGTAGCAGCCAACGATGGGAGAAATTCCAAGGACAGTGCGAGTCCATTTCCAGTCCATCAGCTTCAAAGAGGGGCAGAAGACAGACCTTCCCGTACTGAGCTGACAGGAAAACCAGTGGGTAAAGGCTTCGCAGGAGCCCATCTGGCAGAGATTTTAGCATTTAATTTGCTTTTTCTCTTTCCGTCACCTTCCTAGGCATCACACAAAACACACAGATACACGGACGGAGTAGTCACGAGCCTGGGTGGTGGTAGGAAAACGTGGGGAGCGCATGTGTACTCACGCACATGGGTACCCAGGTGTACTCACGCATGCCGGCAAATACCTGCACAGTGGATTTCTAAAAGGAGGAAGAAATGTAATAAAAATTCAGTTAAGTCAACTGTTAAATTGTTAGATATGAGAGAAAAGCAAGAGGGAAAAATTATAGCACTGTGTAGGTTGCACAGAAGTATGTCTGGAGGCTGCTTTCCTCATTGATGATTCTGGGGAAGAGATTTGGATTTTGAGGGGAATGCAGAGGTGAACGGACATTTTTAATCTTATTTGATTTTTCTACTAGGACTTTGTAGATACTAATTGTAGAACTTCAAAATGTAAAAGAGAAGGGAGGAGACATTTTTAAATGCCATTAAAGGATCAGATGTTAATATCTATCATAGTTATTTTCTCGGTTTTAACTGTTGTACTGTGGTTACTACATAGGAGATTGTCCTTATATTTCAGAACTTCACCCTGGGGTATTATGGGGTCATGAAGCATTGTGTTTGCAACTCATTCTCAGGGTTCAGAAATGCTAGCAAATGGGGAATCTGGGTGAAGGGCATATGGGAGCTGTGTGTCCTATTTCTGCAACTTTTAAGTAAATTTGAAATTATTTTAAAATTAAAAAAAAGTAGGAGGCTCATACTACACAAGCTGTTTTGTAGCCTGCATTTTTTTGTTAACAAGATATTATTTGGCTCATTCAACAGATATTTACTGCTTCTGGACGCTGCCTTACCTTATGACTTTTCATTGTGGAAAAATTTAAGCATATACAAAAGTCGAGAACAAAGTATAATTACCACATTAACCCATCTTTCAGCTTTAACAATTAGCAGCTCTTGGCCAATCTTGTTTCCTCTGTATCCTCACCCACTTCCTACCACCCACTCCACTATTTCATTGTGAAGCATCCCAGGCATCATAGCATATCATTCATAAATATTTCCATGTATATCTTTAAAAGATATCGAAAAGATAAGTACTCTTTTCAGAAAAGTAACCACAATAGCATTGTCACATCTGAATAATAGCTACAATAATTCCTTTGTTTTATCAAATATCTAGTCAATTTTCAAATTTCCCTGATTTTGTCATCAATAATTTTTAAAGTGCATTTGTTTGAATCAAGATTCAAATATGGTTCATTTATTGAGATTTGTTGATATGTCTCTTTAATATGACTCTTTTAGTCTGTAAGGGTCTTCCTTCCATGCTTTTCTCCTGAAATTTATTTGTTAAAGAAACTGGGTGGTTTTCCCGTGAGGTTTCCCAATCTGGATGTTGCTAATTGCATCCCCATGTGCCGTTTAACTTGTTCCTCTGTCCCTGTATTTCCTTGAATTGGTATTTAGATTGAGAGGCTTAATAAGTATTAGTGTCATTTTTAGGCAAGAATCCTATGTTGTATTTTTTCATCAAGCGGCTCGTAATATCCAGTTATCTTTATTGTGATGTTAATGCTGTTAATAATAATTGCCTAGGGGCTGGCCCAGTGGCACAGCAGTTAAGTGTGCATGCTCTGCTTCCGCGGCACGAGGGTTCGCAGGTTCGGATCCCAGGCATGCACCGACGCACTGCTTATCAAGCCATGCTGTGGCGGCATCCCATGTAAAGTAGAGGAAGATGAGCACGGATGTTAGCCCAAGGCCGGTCTTCCTCAGCAAAAAGAGGAGGATTGGCATTGGATGTTAGCTCAGGGCTGGTCTTCCTCACAAAAAATAATAATAATAATAATAATAATAGTAATAATAATTGCCTAGATCTACTAATTCATTAGGGGGTTAAAAATAAGTGCCCATATTGATTTAAAAAAAGGAAATAGGAAATATTTTACTAGGAGGCTTCAGGATAACGGTTGTATATAGGAAATCTATTTATATATGTTTAAACGAGACAGCTTACTAAATTTTCTTACTATTCCTTGTTTTTTTTTTTTTTTTTTTTTTGTGAGGAAGATCAGCCCTGAGCTAGCATCCATGCTAATCCTCCTCTTTTTGCTGAGGAAGACCGGCTCTGAGCTAACATCTATTGCCAATCCTCCTCCTTTTTTTCCCCAAAGCCCCAGTAGATAGTTGTATGTCATAGTTGCACATCCTTCTAGTTGCTGTATGTGGGATGCAGCCTCAGCATGGCCGGAGAAGCAGTGCGTCGGTGTGCCAGTGCGCACCCGGGATCCGAACCCGGGCCGCCAGTAGCGGAGCGCGCACACTTAACCACTAAGCCACAGGGCCGGCCCTCCTTGTTTTTTAAAAATAAGATTCTCTAGAACTTTCTAGTTGATTATGCCATCTGCCAGTTACAGTGATTTTTGACTCGTTTCTATTTATTTATACCCCTCCTTTTTTTCTTTCATTATTACGTCACAAGCTTTGACCCAACCTTGAACAGTATCAGCAGGGAGAGTGTGCTCTTTCCCTTGCCCATTGTTTCATTAAGGGGAAATCTGTGGTGTCATTTAACACTTTAGGAAAAGCTGACCATGAAGGGGCCTGCTTCATCTCTCATGTAGTGTCCACCTCAGGACAAGGAGCAGGGGCACGACTCTGGTTAGACATCTGTCCTCAGCCCACATCAGTCCCAGGCCAAGGTTGTTGGATCCTTCCTCAGGCCTCTCACTCCTACAGTATTCTGAAATGTTTGGTTTTGTCTCCACAGGGCAGACCAAGTCCTCACAGAAAATTGAAGACTTGATGGAAATGGTGAAGAAATTGCAGAAAGGTCACATGTCTCCTCTGTAACTGAGGCTTAGCCTGAGGTTTGGGGTCAAGCAGAAGTGGATTCGATTCCAGGCCCCACAGTTCACAACCTTGAGAAATTAACTCTCTTTTTTTTGTGCTCTCTTACTTTTAATTCTTTGAAGTAATAATATGGCCCCATGATTCAAAATTAAAGTATAAGGGGATAGAAAGCAAAACATTTTCCCAAAACCCAGTTGCAACACCCTTGCTGGCCACCCACTTGGCTCCCATTGCACTCAGTTAAATCCAGGTTTTCACTTGCACCTCCCCTCCTTCCACCTCACCTGTGCTGCTCTCTGCTTGCTCACCAGGCTCCTTCCAGCCACATTTCCACCTAAGGGCAGCCCTTTGCACTGACTACCTGCCATCCCCACCCAGGGAGCTGCAGAGCCTGCCTCCCTCACTTGATTTGGCGCCCTCAAGAGGACTTCCCATATCTAAAGAAGCACTTCCCACTCCCTCACTCTTTAATCCCTTGCCCCTCTATTTCTCTTGACCACAGTTAGCATAACCTGACTCAGTATCTGTTTATCTGTTGCTTGTCTCCCCTACCCAGAATGTGAGCCCCTGGAGGGCCCCCACCCGCTTCTGCCTCCCCTGTCATCTCTACTTAATCTCCTTTCCTCCCTGCAGCGGGAAGCCTAGAGCCCAGGGTTGAGGTCCTGATAAACCGGATTAATGAAGTTCAGCAAGGTAAGCTCAGGGACCTTGGCTTGTCAGCCAAAACCAGCTATGTGATTTGCAGGGCTGAGTACAAAATGAAAATGGAAGGCCCCTCGTTCAAAAATTACTAAGTATTTCATGACAGCAACAGCAGAGCATTAAACCAAGCAGAGGTCCATCTAAATGCAACTGCTATATTCATGTGTCCATTAACCTGGCTCTGCTGCCAACTGAACCCAACAACAAGGGCTTGGGCTCTGGAAGTGTTGTTCCCTGCTCTGTAAAATCTGGGCCCCTCTAGGTTTCCTTTAAGAGAAATGTGAAATGTCACTGTTTGCAAGGAATAGTGCAGCTGGAGGCTGCACTTACACAATGTCTGACCTTCTCTTCTTTGATGCAGCAAAAAAGAAAGCCAGTGAGGAGCTGGGAGAGGCCCGGACTGTCTGGGAGGCCCTGCAGAAGGAACTGGACTCATGTAAGTGTGCCAGGGGTCACCCAGAGGTTCCCACAATGTCATGCCTCCTTGAACCCAATATTCCAGACACTGAGCATCCTTGCTGTGGCCAAGGCCCCTGCCCCTTCTCTGGCCTCAGGTCCTACCAATCTCCCCCTCTCCCACTCTGTGGGTGGGAAACAACCTCCAAGCATAATCCCACCTCAGGGCCTTTGCTAGGCTATTCATCCCAGGTAATAAAGCTACCTGTTGCCTCCTATCATTCAGCTCTCATCTCAAATGTCCCCTTCTCAGAGAGGCCTTCCCAAATCATCCTAAGGACAGCACCCTGCCCCCACCTAGTCACATGCCCCTTACTGCTTAATGTTTCTTCACAGCTATTATCCCACTTCATGTGATGTGTTTATTTTTTCTCTCCCCTCCATGTAAATGCGCTGGCGTTCAATAGGGTCCTCATAGCCACCCTTCATCAACATCAGGGACCTTTGATGCTTACAGGGAATGTGGACATGAGAGGGGAGGAGACTCACCTCGAGGGGTCCACATTTGGGATTAGGGGTAGGGCTGTACCAAGCCACCCATGTGACTGGGCAAGACCAGTCCCTGAGGGTGCAGTGGGTGGTCCCTGATGCCTGAACGTGTTACTGTGTTTTCCAGTGAGTGGAGAGAAAGCACGCATGAAAGAGATCTTGAGCAAAAAGCAAGGTAATTGCAGCTACTCTATCTCTGGGCTTTTGCCTTTGCCACCCCGCAGAAGCCCACTCTCTCCATAGCACCTGAAGCCTTTGAACCCTGAATCAGCTTGCATCCCTCCCTTGGCTTCCACTAAACTTGCAGTAAATGACAAAGTCCCATCAGGTGTCCACGAGACCCCACATGATCTAGCCCTACCTCTGCCCTAATGCCTTGACAGGCTCTCATGGGCCCTTGTTTCCTCTCCTTGCAGAGACCCTGAGGATCCTTCGGCTCCACTGCCAGGAGAAGGAAGGTGAGGCACAGAGGTAAGAGCTTCCACCTGAGCCATGCTCTGCCCTACCCTTTCATTCTGGCAGAGTAGAGAAAGTAAAGGAAATCAGTCTTAGACCCGCAGCTCTCATATTCTCCCTCTGTAAAATGGAGAGGCGAAATGAGTGTCTTCCCACCTTGGCTCTAACAGTAGGCATAGTGTTAAGGATACTCTCTCAGTCAGTGGGATAATCATTCATTTCCTAGACTATCAATTAAATTCTTTTAGCTGGTTTTTGTTTTGTGTCTTTTACTCTTCCTACACACTCCTTGGCTGGCTGTTCATTCATCTGTTCATCTGTCCCTTCATTTAGGCATCAGGCCAACCATCTGTCCACCTAGTCTCTCTCCATTCATCCATTATCCTTCCATTCACCAAACTATTTTTGCATCCCTCTCTCCACCTCTTGAATGCTTATTTAGCTCATTTTGTGACCAGAGACCCCAAGCCCTGGCATACCAAGATTAGAATTCTTTGGGAAATTCAGATGAGATTAATATGAGTGTATGCTTGTGCACTTGACCAGGCCCACATTGATCTCCCTAATCCTCACAACAATATTTCCAGGGTGTACATGCTCATGCCCTTCCCCATGAAGTTACAGAGAAGGACCTCAATCTAGAAGGCTAGAACAGACCTCAAGAGAAGGAGGCAGAAGCATCACCCCAGTTCCCCTCCTGGGGAGACATTCAGAGAACATGACTGAGGTCTGCCTTGCATCTTCCCAGGAAGCAAACCATGCTGCAGGAGTGCAAGGAGCGAATTTCTGCCCTGAACTCCCAGATCGAGGAAGAGAAGAACAAACAGAGGCAGCTGAGGTAAAGCCCAATGCCTGAGGCCTGGGGGCTGGGATGGGTTGAGGGTGGGGGTAGTATCTGGGATGGGGGTTAGAAGAGGAGCTGGCTGAGCTGAGGCTTGGAGGGTCAAGGTGGTGAAGGTGCTCCTAGCAGAGCAAAGAGCATGGGCAAGCCCCCTCAGGTGTGCATGAAGACCCCTGGCCTGGGCCAGGTTGCAGAGAGGTGTCTCAGCCCACAGCTCCTCATCCTGTGTGGTTGGTCCCCAGGTTGGATTTTGAGGAACAGCTAGAGGATCTGATGGGCCAGCACAAGGACCTCTGGGAATTCCACGTGAGCCACTCAAAGCCACTCCTCCCACCTTCCACATCTTCCCTGGCAGCACCAGGCCCAAACTCAGGGTCATCCTCCAGACCTTCTTCCCTGACCTGCCACACCCAGTTCCTAAGCAGGCCCTGGTGGCCATATGTCAAAATTGCCCTCAGCTCAGTCCCTCATCATCACCCGCACTGCTACCCAGTGTCCTCCTCTTTGCTGGCCTGCCCATCCATCCCTGCGCCCTCCCAAGGCCCTTCAGTGGTCAGGAGGAATCCTAATGAACCAAGGAGGGATCATCCATTGAGGATATCCATGGATGTGTTTGGGGCCATCAGGGGCACAGGGCAGATGGTGGGGAACAAGCAGGCCCGTGTTTGCCACCTGGTTATCCCAGGCGCCAGACAAGAAAATAGGCAGAGAGAATGGATGTCAGGATGGAAGGGCTCAGAGAGGACACCACACAGAGGGAAGAAGAGGAGCCGTAGTGCTGGGCTGGTAACTGACTCTCCAGAAAACGACCCTGATTTATAGTTTTTGCAGGATCCCCTGTAGTAAATACTCAACCCAGGGCTGATTTCAAAGCTTGCAAAATTCCTGAACAGTAACCACCTCATGAGCCTCTCCAGCCAGCACAGCACCACAGGTATCAGGTGAAACAGTTCCAGGTGGAGGGAATGGCCAAAGGGAATGGTGCAAAGGCCCTGAGGCTGAACCATGCCTGGCACCATGGAGGGCCAGAGTAGTAGGAAGTGAGGCGTGCTGAGTAAAGACCAGATCCAGGTAGGCTTTTCTGAGGTCCATGGCGCGAAGCTGGGAGATGTGGATGGGCCTCCTTTCTATCCCCTCAGAGGCCAGAGCGGCTGGCCCAGGAGATTGGCACCCTCAATAGCAGCAAGGAGCAGTTGCTCAAAGAAGGTGAGGCCTGGAGAATGGGGATGCCCTGATCTGCCCTGCCCTGCCCTGCCCATCTGTCTCTTCTTGCTATAGAGAAGCTGGTGGAGGTGAAGCTTGAGGATGTGAAGCATCGTCTCTGCTCCCAGTTTGGGGCCAAGGACTGCTCCACCATCACTGAGGGGCTCTTTCTCCGCAGCCAGGAGGCAGCAGCTGCAGTGTAAGATGGGGAGGGGGAGGGGGGCAGAGGGAGGGAGCTGCCAGCTGGGGTGCCAGGCCCCACCCTCAGACATCTGTTTGAGGAGGAGAACAGGAAGGCCCAGCAGCTCCTGGAGGCCACTGCCCAGCGCCATGAGCAGCTGCAGCAGAAGTGCCAGCAGCTGCAGCAGAAGAGGCAGAGGTGGGCATGGAGCACCACCCCCAGTCCCCAAGGGGAAGGTGGCTAAGGGAGTCTCTGCTCCCCTCCAAGCCTCTGTTTCTTGGTCTCTTCACACCCTCTTGTCCCTCTTCCTCCCCCCCCACACCCCTTTCTGTCCAGGCTGAAGGACGAGCTGGCAAAGCTCAGGGTGCAGGTTCCTGCTCGAGCCAAGAGCAAGCAAGAGGAAGGAGTTGGCCCCGGAGAAGCTGTGAGCCCTGAAACTGGGTGGCAGGGAGTGGAAACAGCTTGTGAAAGGAGCTGGGGGTGGGAAGCCAAGGAGGGGGCCTGTGGAGTCCTCAGAGGATGGTCTTGGGGGAAGGGCATTCCCACAGGGGCAGCCAAGGCAAAGGTGCAGAGGTGGGCAGTGGTGGGGTGGGAAGAGGAAGGCCCCAGGGAGGGTGTGGGTATGGATGCATGCAGACTCCCACTTCAGACTCTGACCTCCTGCAGGCCAGTCCTCAGCCCCTCGGAGTCAGTGAGGAGAAAGACCTGGAGCTGCCCACCAAGCAGGGCCCAGTGCCCTCCTAGGCAAGGAGGACCGACTCTGCCCTAGAGCTTATTCCATGAGCTTTGGGAAATAAAGGCTCTATTTCAGTATAATTGCTTCAGCTTAGTCTGTGCTGCGGGGGGGGGGGGGGGTCTCTGGCCCAAGACCCCTGGCTCCTGTGACTGGGTGAACCCTTGGCCATACTCTGCCTCTTGGCCTCAGCCAGAGTCCCACAGCAGGCACTCAATAAATGCTTCCCCAGCCTCATAGTTGCTGGTCTGCTCATCTCTAGGATTTGACATGCTGTTCTGGGTCCCCAAGCAGAGGGATGCAGGCCTGAGACCGTCTCATGATTGGCCCAGGGGTTGTGCAAACACACCCTGTGGATGTTTCTTCAATTCCTTATTCAGGTCCGGACTACACAGAATCCCACAATCCCAACAATGAGGACCAAGGTGCCAGGGTCCTCAGCTAGTCATTTCCATGCCCACAGCCCCCACTGATTAGCCGAGAAAAAGAAACGTAATTGACGGCTAAGTATAGTTTGCGCTCTGGTGGCACAAAATATATAACAACTGAGACACTTGTTACATGAACATATGTTAGAAATTCTCAGTGTGCAGGGACTCAATCACCTAGGACTATTGTGTGCTTCTGAGGCGTGTATTAAATCCACTGAAACACATCAACCCAGTTAAGGGCAATGATGGAAGGCAAAGTCTGTGCTCCTGGGTCAAAATACAGTGAATTAAGTACAAAGAGATTCTTTCTTTCTCTTGAAAGGCTCCCACGCCCAGGTAGGACAGTGACATGATGGGGTTGGAGAGAGGCCCAGACAGGCACCCAGACTGAAGAACACTTTGCATGGAAGAATGGAAAACTCTTCAGTCAGTCAGAGACCTTAGGCATCAGACCTCAGACTCAGCCTCTCAGTTTTCTAGCTATGAGATGGGGTTAATCATACCTGTGTTATAAATGAACTGGCAGTACCCTATCAAAATAACTCATGTGTCTTGTGGAAATTAAGACAACATATTCACCTGAATGACAATGGAAACATCACATTTAAAAACTGCAGTTCAGCTAAGCCTATGATTAGAATTAATTTTGTAGCTTGAGTTGGTTCACAATGAAAAACAAAAAAGAACAAATAGTTAACTGATTAATAAAAGGCCTTTGACAAAATTCAATACCTATTTACATAAAAGAAAAAAACCTCATGAAAAGCTAGGAATAGAAGGTAACTTCCTTTATACTTATTAATGAATGTTTAAAGCATTTCAGGTATATTCAAATACTGTTCACCATACTGGAAGTTCTAGACAGTGAAACAGGAAAGAAATGAAAGCATAAGAATTTATAATTATGTACTTTGGAAATGTAAAAGAATCTACAGATAAATTACAGAATGGCTAAATGAATATAAAAGTTTGCTAAATACAGGTCAGCATTAAAAAATAGAATTTATGTGTCTATACCAGGGTATGGGACCCAGAATGACAATGCTTGGGAGTCTACAGTTTATTACAGGAAAATGATAGAATATAGCAATAGCATTAAAGGAAAGATATGCATCAAGTAAGGATGAGAATCTTAGCCAAAGGCTTCCTCAACAACTGGTTGGGAGAGGCTGGGCACAGGCTCCCGCTTTCCTCTCTGCAGAGTTGTGCCAAATCACACTTTCTCATATTAGGAACCGGCAATGTGTGCACAGAATGCCTCAGAAACAGGGAGCCCCAAGTGGAGTATAGGCTGGACCTCATACCCTGCTAGTAATGTGTGCGTATTCCTGCTGTGCACCAGCCAAACAGAAGAGGTCTTCCATGTTCTCACCAAGACTAGGTGAGAACCTGGTCAATCATGAATTTTACTATTATCAGTAAACAGTGATAACAAGCAGGTACAAACCACATCCAAACAGCTCATGTTATTCAGTAGACTTCATGCGTGGTCAGGGGTCTGTGCCATGCAGGTACACATCTTGCTCCCAAAAAACAACTCAGCCAGTTGCAGGTATGCTGGAATTAAGCAGCAACAAATAGCTAAATGAAATTTTAAAATAGATATTTACAAAAGCATAAAAAATACCACGTACCTAGAAATTAATATAATGACAGATGTATACAATCTCTCTCAAAACTATACAGTTTACAGAAATTTTGAAAGACCTAAATAGAGATCATGTTCATGAATTGGAAACTCATTATTGTAAAGATGCCATTTCTGCTCACAGTACATGAATCCATTCCAATTTCAATAAAGATTTTGCAGGTTTCTGAGTAAATGCACAAGCCGATTCTAAGATGGATATGGAAATGCAAACGTCCAAGCATATCCAACATGCTGCTGAAAATGAACAAGGTGAGAGAATATCTCTACAGGATATGAAAACATTTTGCTAAGCTTGAGTGAATAACACCTTGTGGCATTGATGGAAAGAGAGAGAGATGGCACAGAGAGTCTAGGAAGAGCCCGGTGCATATGTGCATTGTTGATGAATGACCAAGGTAACCCTGCAGAGCCTTTTCAATTTCTCAATAAATGCTGGGCCAAATATCTGTTAGGAAAAACTAATAACATTTGGTCCCTATATCATATCATACCAAATGATATAAATGTAAAAAGAAATTTTTGGGAAAAACTTTATTGTGGGGTGTGTTAGGGTTTTTCACATAAACAGAACCAACAGGAGATGAATGAATACATATATAATTTAAATATATATAAAATAAGGAATTGCTCATGCAATTATGGAGGCTAAGTTCCAAGACCTGCAGTGAGCAAGCTTGACGGTGGAGTTTGAGCTCAAGTCTGAAGGCCTGAGAACCAGGAAAGACGATGGTGTAAGTTCCAGTCTGAGGGCAAGAGAAGGTCAATGTTCCAGCTCAAGCAGTCAGCCAGGAGAGGTTTTTCCTCTTAGCCTTTTTGTTCTATTCAAGGGTTCAGTTGATTGGATAAGGTCCATCCACACTGGGGAGGGCAATCTGCTTTACTTAGTCTACCAAGTCAAATGTTATTCTCATCCAAAAACACTCTCACAGACATAGCCAGATTAATGCTTGACCAAATGTCTGGACACCCCGTGGCCTAGTCAAGTTGACACAAAATTAGCCATTGTAAGTTCATCCCTTGTCACCTTACCACCCATACAAATCTCCTTAAGCCATACTTAATCTCCAAATAAAGACAATAAAAAGGTCAAAATTCCACTAAACATAACATCTATGCTGCATACAACCATGTCCTTGAGCAATGTTAACTCTTCTCCTTGATATCCCATAACAAATACTATGATGTAAAATTAACAATACTTAAATAATATAAAGTAAATACACCTTATATTACGTGATAGGAGAATAAGAGAAGGAATAAAACAAAGATATTTGCCAAACACACACATATACAAACATATAACAAAAGGAGGAAACATTCATGACAATTATAGTCCTCATTTCTGTAACTGGTTGTGGAGTCATAGCTGGTATTTTGAACTGACTTTACCTTCTTCCACTATCTACTCTGTATTCCTTTTGCCTTCAGCAAGCACCTCAGCTGGTCATGGTTCTTTACCTGGTGGGGTGACCAAAACCTTCATTCCTGAAGGGTCTGGGCCATTAGCAGTCCTGCCTAGATTGGGTTGTTGTAGTTTTCCATTGACCTTAATGACAGGGCATGGTGGTACTAAGAGATGCCCTAAGGGATCTCTTGTATCAGAGACATACTCTTGCTTACCTCCATTGTGGAGCAACAGTCCAATTTCCCCGTGGTGGTCTGGATCAGTCACCGCAGCTTTGCCTGTTGATTCAGAGGCATGAGGAAGTCAAAGTGACTGGGCAGCAGTTTTAACTTTCAGTCCAATGGAATCATGACTGTGTTTCCCAGTGGAAACACTCTTCTCTCTGAGGCTAAGACCTCTAGGCCGGTGGAGCATAAGGTTGCAGGAACAGACAGCAAAAATTTTGCCAGTGGGTCACTAGAAGTAATAATGAGCATTGCCACTCCCATTTTCACCCATTCATTTTTGGACCCTTAAATTCTGGCTGTGGAAGACAGCACTATATACTGGACGCTGATTCAGAGCATATACAACCTTCTGGAGAACCTTGCCCCAGCCCTGCAAGACACCTAGCTGGTGCTGTAACTGAGTCTTTAAAAGGCCATTCCACCATTCTATCAAGCCAGCTGCTTCAGGATGGTGGGAGCTTGGTAAGACCAGTGAATTCCGTAAGCATGTAGCACTTCTTTTGCTGTTAAGGGAATTCCTTGATGCTGTGTGGAATACCATGACATTGGATAAGGCATTCTAAGTCTGCAGATGGCAGTTTTGACAGAAGCATTGTGTGCAGGGAAGGCAAATCCATATCCAGATTTATCCCTATTCTTATCCCCTCTGGAGTTGCAATCATTATTGATATTAACCAAAGCACACATTTCACTTAGAACGCAATGCTGGATTCTTAAAAAAGGCATTCAATGGCACTTTGGTCTCCCTGATAGGTCCCAGATATCCAGTTTAACTGCGACATAATGGTCTCCTCAAACAACACCTTTTCAAATTCCAGTCCAGCAAACAGACCCCTAAATGGGTCTCCATCTTGCCCCAGGACTTAATCTCTCTTAATTCAAGGCCCCTTGGCTGACACACACCTAACACCAACTTTAAAAGCCTTTTCAGCATCCTTTCCTATATTTAAAGGGGGATATGTTTCATCTCCATGTATGTGAAGACTCGTTATAAATGAAGCCCTTTAATAATATCTCTCCTCCAGGAAGTTAAAATTAGTACTCCAGGGCCATTCCCACAGGCAGTGTGGACTACCAAAAATATAGATAGAAAACTCCACTTAGTAAATAAAAATCACATTCAGAGATAATAAAATCAACACCATATCCCACAACAATAAAACCAGATGATCGGGCCGGCCCCGTGGCTTAGCAGTTAAGTGTGCGCGCTCCGCTGCTGGCGGCCCAGGGTTCGGATCCCGGACGCGCACCGACGCACCGCTTCTCCGGCCATGCTGAGGCCGCGTCCCACATACAGCAACTAGAAGGATGTGCAGCTATGACATACAACTATCCACTGGGGCTTTGGGGGGAAAAATAAAAATAAATAAAATCTTTAAAAGAAAAAAACAAAACAGACGATCTCTTCTTGTGAGTAATACATGCTGGAGGAAAATAAAAATCACACAACAAAAGCCAGTCAAGTGCAGCTATACACCATTCTGTTGAATGTTGGTCTCATTACTATTGGTCTGGATGTTTTCATTGGTTTGCAAACCAGAATCCCAAACCTTCCAAGGAAGCCATTGTTAAACCAACTTGGCAAATGCTGAGACCCACATGCCATTGATTTTGCCTAATACAAGCCCTACAACCCAAAGACTCTGCAGGCTTGCCTGTCACCATCCAAACCAACAACTGAAGCAAAGGGCCCTAGTAATTGGCCAAATAGGAGGGGTTGCCTACAGGCTAATGCTGGAGCTCCAATGTCAGCCACAGCTATTTTAATTTAATTTGATTTAATTTAATTTAATTTAATTTAATTTAATTTTGTGAGGAAGATTAGCCCTGAGCTAACATCCATGCCAATCCTCCTCTTTTTGCTGAGGAAGACCGGCCCTAAGCTAACATCTATTGCCAATCTTTCTCCTTTTTTTCCCCTTTTTCTCCCCAAAGCTCCAGTAGATAGTTGTATGTCATAGCTGCACATCCTTCCAGTTGCTGTATGTGGGACGCGGCCTCAGCATGGCCGGACAAGTGGTGTGTCGGTGTGCGCCTGGGATCCGAACCCGGGCTGCCAGTAGCGGAGCACGCGCACTTAACCACTAAGCCACGGGGCCAGCCCCGAGCCACAGCTATTTTAATTAGCAAACATCCTAATATCCTGTTAACAACATACACCCAAATCAGGACATATGATTTAAACCTATTTGCAACAGAACCTCACTCATCACCCATCTGGGAAAAACTTTGGAGAGTTGGAAACTCTTAGATTTGACCATCTTTAATTGAGCCTTTAACTATGCCAGTTGGGTTCTTGCACTTTGGTCCACTATGAAGTATCACAGATGCCAACATCACCTTTGCTAGCTGTGCACCCACAGCCTCTTGACTTAAAAAATATTTGCAAGTCAAGCTCCCAGGCCGTGTTGCCTTCAAATTACACAAGTGGCTTAGCCTCATTATAATGCCATAGAACCACAAAAACAAGACTCACACCAACCCCAGTGAGTGTCCACTTGGAAAGTCTCACATTCTAGACAACATCGCCCAGCCCAGGAGCTTGATGTTGGAGATGACCTTGTCCCCTGAGCTAGAGACAACTTTGTCCTGGACACTAAAACCTCTGCTCCAGGGATGCCCACAGACCACCTCTCCTAAGGTTCCAGTAAACTGGACATGGAACATGTGTTGCTTTTCTTCCTTTGATATTAGGGAGTCTATTTTGTTTCTTGAGCTCACTGTCTGCTTTGCCTATGATCCTAATACACTCCTTGCTCCCTGCAAAAATGTACATCCCTACACTCCTGTGCTAAAAGGAAATCTGGTAGATGTTACTACTGTCTGTGCTACTCTGAAAATTAATGGGGCTTATGGCTTTCCTCTGGAGGAAACTGCCTCATATCAGTCAATTACTCAGCCCCATGGGGAGAGGACAACACACTTCCCACCTCCTCTCCTACTCCCTGCTTCAGCTTTCCACCATGAACTCCCACCAGGAGTCTCCCACCATGAGCACCACAACCACCCCTTTCCATTAGTCTCACACAAAACCCACAAATCTTTACATTCACTTTACTAAACTAATAGTCCATACTCCTCAATAACATACCTGCCAGACCTGCCACCTTGACCTGAGAAATACACCAAGATATTATTGCAGAATATATATATATATATATATATATATATATATATATATACACACACACACATATATATATAACTTGTACTTTTAACACACTTTACAACTCCACCAAAATATTGTTAGAAACCTTGGAAATTTCAGATGTTTTCTTGGATAATGCCATATAAATTGGGAACTTAGTTACAGGCCAGCCTACAAGGAGTTGTCAATGCACAGAACCAATAACCATTCTATAGATAGGAGAGAGAAGAGGAATTTTACTTGAGCTGGGAAGGCAGTCTCCACAAAGAAAGAAAGCATTCCAGGGAAGCATGGTTTGCAGCATGATTATATACCATTTCAGAACAAAGATCATACATCAAGCATGACAGGCATACATTTTTTTTCAAAGTCATGAGGAGATGTTTTGCTGCAGTGTAGCATGTACACAGCAGGTCAACTTGACCCTGGTTTCTCGGAAGAAAAGTTTATCTTCAAAACAGTACTGGTACTGATGTCGGAAGAAGGGAGGCATTCATCCCTATCTTCAGAGAGTGCATCTTTTGCTTTGGGATAGTAAGTTAAAACAGGTGTACAACATATGTTAGTCAAGCTGTAAGTCAGGCTGCTCTGGTCAAAATAAAACTCAGGCCAAATCAGGTTTACATCAGAATAGCTTCCTCATACACCTTAGTATTTTAAATTTTTCTTACATCAGAATCTTTATACTACTACTGTGTTCCTCCTTTTTACTTTCATAATAAAATGTTTTCTACACTGCCTAGGACAACTTATACCCTGCACTCTGAAAGTCTCCTCTATTATTCAGGCCACTCAAATACCCTAAATAACCAGGCTTAGTCTTCACACAATTTTGTGGCCTGGCTAGATGAGTTCCCCTTCTTGAGCAGCCAATTAAGTCCACACTCCCAAGCACCGCCTGAGCTGTGCTCTCACACTCTGTACCACTGTACCGCCGCCCTAGTCACCCCAGGCCGGGTACCCGAACAACCAGGCACAGTCTCTATGCCCAGAGCCCACCGGGATTATTCACATTAGCTAATTCTAAACCTGCTTGCCCTGCCTCATCCCTTCCTTCCTGCTGACCCCACAGAACAGGCAATTGTCCACGATTCTCCATCTCCGTCTCTATTCCCCTGAGTGGCCCTGCATGGCATGCTGTTTCTTCCCAGGGAAATGTAACAAAACTGTACAACTCTTTCTGAATTCTCTCTCTTGATCTGTGTCTGGCCTCACCAACCTCACCCAAGGTAACAGGGTTAAAACAAGATCAGGCAGTTAGTGGTCAATCGTTAAGCCACAAAAAAGACCTGTTTTCTATGCGTCAGTGGGTCAGCTGAGATGCACAAGACCCAGCTCCTTACAGAGTACCCAACAGTATGCATGTCAGCTTGTTCACAGTGCTCACCAGCTCAGTAGCACAGCCTTTGTAAAGGATGAAATGGCACTGCACAACCTTTTCATCCTCTTCCATCTCATTTTCCCCATTCTCTTATTCTTGCTTTTTGTGATCACTTCCCAAATACTCTGCTTACACAAGCTCATGTCTCAGCTCTTTGTGGGGCGAATACAAAATGAAGAAACACAGGCAAGGCAAACCCCTACTCTGATCACGCCAAAGACAAATATAAGAACTCCAGCAAAAAAAATAACACACACCCTCCCCACCTAGCACTAAGGAGAGGACACATCCCCAAGCCAGCAACCCCAACACAATTACACAACAGAGTCAGTATCACCATCAGGAGAGTCGGTAGCACAGAAGTCGTGCTTTTCAGATCTCACTGCTCCACTGACAGCTGTCACTTAATGTTGGGTACATCTGCTTGATGGAACCAGAGTCACAAATAGGATTTCAGCCACAAGTGAGTCTGATTTCCTATTGCTGCTGTAAAAAATTACCACATAGACAATGGTTTAAAACTACAGAAATTTATTCTCTCCCACTTCTGGGGGACAGAAGTCCAAGATCAGTGTCACCGGGTTGAAATCAAAGTGTCAGCAGGTCCATGCTCCCTCCAGAAGCTCTAGAGGAGAATCCGTTTCTTGCCTTTTCCAGCATCTAGCGGCTGCTGGAATTCCTGAGGCCATGTCACTCAAATCTTTCCCATGGTGGTTGCACGAGCTTCTCCTCTTGTGTGTGTGTCAAATCTCCCTCTGCCTCTCACTTATAAGAACACCTGTGATTGCATTTAGGGTCCACCTGGATAACCCAGGATAATCTCATCCCCAAATCCCTACCTTAATCACATCTGCATTACCCTTTTCAATGTAAGGTAACATTCACAGGTACCAGGGATTGAGATATGATATCTTTGGGGGACATTATTCAGCCTTCGATATCTGGGAAAGAGCTTTTAGCTTTCAAGCCTATTTAAGGAGGAAAGGCTTGTTCCCACGGGGTTGGATTGGGTGGATCTTAAGGAGCCATTATACATTACCTACCATACCCCCCCAATAGCAAAGCAGTCAGCTGAGAAACTCTCATCCACAGACCCAGAAGACAACAAAAGGCATGGCAAGCCAGGGATGGGCTTGGCCCTGGCTCAGCAGAGACATAGAGAAGTTTAGCAACCCTTGGGACAAACACAAGGTAAGCTGAGACGGGGGCTGAAACTGGGGGACAGGAGGTGGGAGGTGGGAGGTGAAGAGAGGGAACCAGAGCAACGAAAGAAGGCAAATGGGAGGAGGAGGCCTCCGAGGTTTTCCAACGTGAGCCAAGAGCTCCAGGGGCACCAAGGGCTGAGGGTTGGGGAGAAGTGAGTAAGGTGGAGGAAAGAATCAGGACTGGGAGAAGAGACAGCTAACTGCAAGAGCTGGGCGTCTGCTTTTTGTGTCAGAAACCTCACACCTAGGCAGTCTACAGACCCCCAGGTGCTTGGCTGCTACTACTTCTTTCCTCTCGAGAGCACTTATCTACTGTCGGATCTTGTCATTTTTTCATTTGGTTTGTCCCCGGGTATTTTATATTTTGCTGCCATTTAAGGGGAGCATATAATGAATGTGCAGATTGTATCTTCCAGGGATGGGCACAACACTGTCCATCCTTTGTGCTCTCCTGTAAGGTAACCTTGCCACTCCCCATGAAGGGATGAGTCCATTTCTCTATCCCCTTGAAACTCAGTGTGCCCTGTGGCTTCTTCGCCACTAGAACGTGGTAGAAGCGTCACTGTGGCTGTTCTGGACATAGCCTATAACAGCCTGACACTTCCATGTTCTGAATTTTGGAGTCCCCAACTGCACTATAGGAAGTCCACACTCTTCTGCTGCTCAAGTTGACAGCCTCTGCTGAGCCCCCATCTGGAAACATCGATGCTGTCCATCTTGGACACCCAGCCCAATACACAGCTGAGTCTTCAACTAACCACAGACCTGGACAACAGCTGAATGCAACAGCACTGGAGGCACTGACAAGAGCAGTCTATCTGAACCCTCCCAACCTGCAGAACCGTGGGAGATGATAATAAGTCGTTCTTGTAAGCTACTAATTTTTGCAGTTGGTTGATTTCACAGCAATAGATGATTTAAAGAGAATTTGGTACCTATCACTGGGTGTTGCCTCAGCAAATCCTAAAACATGTGAAGTGGTTTTGGGACCAGCCGGCAAATGAAGGCTGAAGGGCCTCAAGATCTTTAATGGGAGCTTGAAGGGCAGTTTGGAAATTGGAGGCTTGAGGAAATGTCCTGTGTCATGTAGTGGTGAAAACTTTGGCAACTGTTGACTGCAGTAGTGTGGGAACTGGCACAAAGAATTCCAGGTAGAGTTTGAAAGTACCAAATGTTTCCTTTACCCACTGTTATCAGCGAGGGTGCAATCAAAGTAAAGAAACCACATCAGTAATTTGAGCTGGGAAATTTTAACAGAAAGAATGAACTACGAGAGGTTACCATACTGGAAATTAACCAACAGAAACCTTATTAACATGCAGTCGGGAGGCCAGAAGGGGAGCTCTCATGCCCTACGTTGAGAGTGGAGCCCAACAGGAAGCAAGACTTCCTCTTCTTCACCTGCAAGCAGCTCAGCGGGAGACTGTCACAACTCAGCCAGAGAAGTCACTACACCTGGAACTTTGTTTACAATAGCCCTCCCAACTTCCTCTTCCCCTCTAAAAAAGAGTATCTCCTCCCCCTGTTGCAGGGGACTTGCACGTGGCTTGCTGTGGTTGCAGACCCCAAATTGCAATTTTTTGCTGATCCTGAATAAACCCATTTTTGCAGGAGAAATAATTAGCTGTCTATTTGTTTAAGGCCAACACTATTAAAAAGGTATAAAGAAGAACTCTTGAGATATAGAGGCAGCAACTGCAGTGAGTGGCTTCTAGCTCAACGGCTGAGAGAGAGTGAACAAGCAGGAGGTCCTGGGAAGGCTGAAATTCGGACCTGAGGAGAGGCACGGCTGCCCCGGGAATATGGTTCCTGCCTCTCTGGTAAGAAAACACTCGACGGAGGCCTCTGGCTAGGGACTTGTTGCCACTGTGGTTGCAAAGAAAGGTGCCAGAAGGTGCAAGCCACCACTGAGGAAGGAGGACCGACGACATGGCCTATGCCAGTGTCTCTCTCCTGCCCCACCTTCACCCACCCCCTGCTTGCAACCACATGGATACCTGCCACAGCAGAAGGAAGAAAATCCTTCTTCCTGCTCAGGCTGGCAATCTCCCTCCAGTCCCTTTACTGAGAAAGTCAAGATTTTGTCAGCTCGATAAGGAGAAATGTAGCCGCAGCATCACAAAGCAGAGCAACCAAGGGTGAGTTTCTAGCTGAGACAAAAAATTCATAGCTGGCAGAGTCACATACCGTAAGGTATGGGTAGAGGGAGATGAGCTAAAAAGGAGAAACTGTTCAGTTTTAAAGAATAATTCAGACAAAATACAAAGGAGCCAGAACTAGCTTGGTTTGAAAATAAAACTGTTCTTCCTTCCTAGCTTCTCCAGTCAGAAAAAGCTTACCAAAGTAGGAAATGACTTCAGGTTAAAGATCAAATTCAGGATGCTACCAGTAAAATGCAGCCTGAGAGTAAATCTCAGAGCAAGTGTGTTGCTGTAAGACCCTTTCTTGAGACTCTTAAGAACGTCCCTTGTATAACCTCACAAATAGGTGATAAATAGGGCTTTTACAAATCTTAGGGGCACTGTCTCGTCACGCTCAATTTGAGGTGGAATGGCTCATGCTCCAGAGAAAATGTGTGTGGTTTCCATCCAATGGAGTGGATTATAATTCAATATATCAGAAACCCAAAAAGTTTTTAAAAGGAATTAAACCAGTAAAAAGAGTTTTTAGAAAAAGTTCTAAAAAGAGCCCTCTGGGCAGGAAATAGGACTGTAAGGAACTAGTTGGTTACAAAATCAGGCTAGGTCTTGTGGAAAAGGGAGGACGACTCACAGCACAGAATCCAGAGCCTTGGAAATCATTCCCAGAATCACTGTGTCCTAGTCAAGGACGTGATGGTGTGCCCTGCTAGATCTCAGAGTTGCTATGGACCAGTGACGGCTAGTGCCTCCCAATCTCCCTCCACTTCGAATGGACCATCTGTTGGTATCCCATCTCTGTTACCATTGTACGCTGAGTGTGTGCAGGCAGGTAATCGGTCACTGCAGGTCACATATCTCCAGATTAAGAGCAACTACACGTAAGGAACCCTGCCCCAAAAGCCTGTGTGCTCAGACCTGATGGAGATGACAGAGCCTAATTTCTGAGCCAACAGCTTTACAAAATGATGTCTTTTGGAGATTTTGGAGGGTGTGAATGTAGCAAAGAACCATCTCTTCCTGCTTTTTATTTTCTTTGAGGGAATGTGTCTGACATGCCACAGATTCTGCCTCCTACCTCACTGAACAGAGATGGGTCACATGCCCAGCCCAAATGAATCACTAAAAGAAAAGTTAGCCTAGGTAATCATAAAAAGCTCAATCAAGATAAACCCCTGATTAACTGTGTACAAGTGGGTAAGAAAATGAAATCAAGACTTTGGCAAAAATTTGGATTGATCTTGCATAGCCAAACAAGTCTGTTTGAGCCTCCTATCAATTTAATAATTTTGTAAATTACGATCATCACCATCATAGCTGGAGATTCTATACTGTTACCAGGCCCCAGGTAATATTGTAAGCACTTTACTTATCTTACCTATTTTACTTCTCACAGTAACCCTTTGTGGCAGGTTCTGGTATTACTTCCTTTTTGAATATGAAGAAACAGAGGCCCAGAGATGTGCAAGTCTAAGACCATGCAGCTCACAAGTGGTGAGCCTGGTTTTACTGTGTTGCCCCTATTAGCGGCAAGGCTCACACACAGCACTCCATCACTGGAAATGCAAACTCGAGTCCTCAGTTACACAGCTCATGACTACAGGTACTCCTACCTATGCTGCTGCTCCATCAAAACATCTGAGGAACAGGAAAGAAGGCGAAATTTTCCTTCCAGAGCCCACTTTTCACTGAGTAGAATGAAGTGACTCATTTTGTTCACAGATGTTTGAGTTAACAATTAAATGCCTGATTTGTGCACTTCTACGTAAATGATGTTTCTAACAGTGGCACTGGCTGGCTGTGTTAGCTGAAAACTTTAGAAAACAGAGATCTGCTTTACTTAAGAGACACTTAAGTAACAATATTCATACAAATTTACATACTGGGAGACTAGGAAGAAAGTATGTAGTACAATAATTTAGACAATGTATTTAACAACATATAAGAGGTGAGACTGAAATCTGATGTGGAAAACCCTAATGCAAGTCACAATATTTATTAAGTTAAGGGTATATATTCCCTACCCACAATTATACTGGGTTCCGTTAAACAAAACTTCTGTTAACACAGAATACTCATACACATAAACCCCAACATACCTCATGTGTACTGTTGGGAGTAGTTGAACTTCTGTGCATTAAAAAAAAGGCACAGGAAATAGTTCTAGAGCAGGATTTTTCCACCTTGGCACTACTGGTATTGTGGCTTGATCATTCTTTGTTGTGGGGGCTATTCTGTGCACTATAGGCTGTTCAGCAACATCTTTGGCCTCTACCCATTAGATGGCAGCGGCGCTCCCAATCCCCAGTTATGACAACCAAAGACATCTCCAGATATTGTCAAATGTCCCCTGGGAGGCAAAATCACCATCAGTAGATAACCACTGATATGTAATCAAATTTTTAACATTTCAATAACATATTTAATATTTCTATTTGAAAAACTTCATCTGTACTACCTCAATTGATAGTTTTCTCTTCTTTACAAATTCTGGTATATACAAAAGTTGTAGGTTTGTTGAAAACTTTGACACATTAAAGATACTTCGTTTTATGGGCCGGCCCAGTGGCGCGAGTGGTTAAGTGCGCGCACTCTGCTGCGGCAGCCGGGGGTTCACCGGTTTGGATCCCGGGCACACACCAATGCACCGCTTGTCAAGCCATGCTGTGGTGGCATCCCATATAAAGTGGAGGAAGATAGGCACGGATGTTAGCCCAGGGCCAGTCTTCCTCAGCAAAAAAAAAAAAGAGGATTGGCAGATGTTAGCTCAGGGCCGATCTTCCTTACTGAAAAAAAATTAAAAACAAAAAAAGATACTTTGTTTTCAGTGTTCATGAGATGCCTCTGACTGGTAAAAACACAAATTTGTTGTGTTCATTTTTCCCAATGATTTCATTGATTTTTCTATAAGCAGACTAGGGGATGAAAGATTACAACACAGGTTACTCTACTGTGTGAATTTCCTGATATACAAGGATGGGTAACCTCTCCCAGAATCCTCTCCAACATTCATAAAGTGAACAAGCTACAGGAGCATGGTTATGTAGCAGAGCATACAGATCACAAAAGGAAGGGCTCAACAGTGTATTTATTTCTCACTCATGTAAATTACAAATGGAGATCTGGGGGTAGAACTTCTGTCTTAAGTTGCTTGCCATGTTCTGCCTATGGCTCCTGAGGCCACCAGAGGCATCCTCTGTACTTCAGAATTGCAGGCATGAGACCACAGAAAGGATTGCATAAGTTTTTTTTTTTGTGGACGAGGCCTGAGTTAATGTTCATCACTTGTGTCTATATTCCACTGACCAGAGCTCAGTTACGTGGTCCCACCCACAGAAGAAGGAAGCTGAGAAACGCAGCCTAACTGTGTGCCAAGAGAAAAAGAAAGTGGGTTTTGGAGAAGACATCGCCAGCGTCCACCACACATGATTTCTCCCGTGTGAGTTCTCAGATGTTTGCTAAGGTGTGACTTCTGACAAAAGGTTTTTCCACATTCATTACATGCATAGGGTTTCTCTCCAGTGTGAGTTCTCTGATGCACTGTGAGGGCTGACCTCCGACAGAAACTTTTCCAACATTCTTTACACTCATAGGGTTTCTCTCCTGTGTGAGTTCTCTGATGTACAGCGAGAGCTGACCTCCCACAGAAAGTTTTCCCACATTCTTGACATTCATGCGGTCTCTCTCCTGTGTGAGTTCTCTGATGTACTGTGAGGGCTGACTTCTCATAGAAAGTTTTTCCACATTCATTACATTCATAAGGTTTCTCCCCTGTGTGTGTTCTCAGATGTACAGTGAGTTTTGTTTTCACAAAGAAGGATTTCCCACATTCACAACACTCATAGGGTTTTTCCCCTGTGTGGATTCTCTGATGAACAGTTAGGTGTGACTTATGGCAGAAAGATCTGTCACATTTGTCACATGCATAGGGTTTCTCCCCTGTATGAGTTCTCTGATGTATTGTAAGGACTGTTTTACTAACAAAGGTTTTCTCACATTCACTACATTTATAGGGTTTCTCTCCTGTGTGTATTTTCTGATGTTTAGTGAGATTAGACTTTTTATAGAAAGTTTTGCCACATACATTACATTCAAAAGTTTTCTCTCCTAACTGAATTCTCTGAAGCTGAGTGAAGTGTAATTTCTTGCTGAAATTATTCCCACTTTGATTACGTTTAAGGTGTTGCTCCTCAAAATCAGCTCTATGGAGATTCAATGGTGCTGGTTTCTCATAAACAGTTTTCCCCCATTCATTACATCTATAGTGATTCTTCCCTATGTGAGGTCTCTCTTGGGCAAGGAGAGCTGACTTATCACAAGCTTGCCCATCTTCATTATATTTACAGGCAGTCTCTCCCACATGAGCCCTCCTATCTGTAAGGAATTCTGCCACTTTGTTGAAGCCTTTCCTTTGTCCACTAAATGCAAAACCTTGCTGCAAAGTGAGATTCTTCTGATGATGACTAGGACACTCAGCACAACTGAGGGACTTCCCAGTTATAGCATGGTCCTCAGGCTTCTCTCCAGCAGGCGTCTCCTCGGGCTCACTAGGGAGAAATGTGTTCTCACACACATTAAACTCCTCAGGCTTCACTCCTGAACAGTTTCCATTATTTACAATCAGTTTTGAAATACAGATTGAGCTCAGATTAAATGTTTTTCCTAGGTCAGTTCTCTCCTTAGTTGATGTTGCATTGTTGATTACAACTTGCCACAAATGTCTGCCCTGATTTTCCTGGCTGGTCTCCATCAGGTCATCCACACTCTGGACATCTAAAATGAGATAAAAATAACCATAGCTATGAACCACATTTAAGCATTTCTTATGGAATGCCCAGGTAAAGGTAAAGAAATTTCTTTCTATACTAATGGGATAAGATTTTCAAAAAATCAATAATGGGTATTGATTTTATGATGAGTATATGATTTTTCTCCCTAAGGAATTAATGTAACAAATTTCATTAATAGATTTTCTAATGTCAAATCATGGTTTTTTTTTCGTTTTTTAATTCATGAGGAAATATTTGGTCAAAATATTCACCTACTCTCTAGATGCAGATTTCAGCTGAGAACTTTTCATCTACCATTTGTTTTCTTGTTCTTTTCTCTACTTTATCATCATAAGAACTGTGGGTGTCTTGTGCTAGTCCTTCTCTGATCACTCAGCTTTGAGGATGGCATGATTTTCCTGGATGAACTACTTACAGGATGTGGGGGAGGGCCATCTGTCTGTCACCTAAGCAGGATTATTCCTTAGGGACAAGGATTTTGAACTTACATTTGTTTAGTTTTACTCCTCCATGGGAACCGGCCATATGCATCTGTGGGGTTTTTCAAACCTATAATCTTTCTTCTCTACTCCATACAAATACAGATTCCTGCAAATTCGGAATTTTAACCTTACATTCTGTACTTCTCAGAACCATATCAAGCACAGGAAGCCCCAGTTCCCCACACTGGGCTACCCCTCCCTGCTGCTCTCAAGGACTTATATCCTGACAGCCAGGCTTTGACGTCTTTTTCTGGCTCCTTCTTAGTTCAACAGTCATGGCATTCTTACTTCACTTCCTACTATGTGCACCCCTGCTTCATAACTCACTGCTTCTGAAGGCTTATATTTTGTGCTTTAGAGTGTCAGCTGTCTCCTAGTTTCAAAGAAAATGGAGTCCAGGGATGAATCTTATTCTCTGCTGTTTTACAAGGACTTCATAAGAGCAACTCCATCCTGAAACCCTTGGTTCCATTGGCCTTGAGAATCCATGATCTCCTGGTTCTCCTCCCATGTTACCACCCCCTTCCACGCTGAAACTTTCGCAGGGTCCTTCTCAGCTTCATGATATCTGTGATTTCTCGGTTGACAAGGCTTGGTCCTGGAATCTTCTCATTTTATTAACAACTCCCTAGGCGACTTGCTCTAATTCTATGCCTTTATTTTATTTTTACTTTTTTGGTGAGGAAGATTGGCCCTGAGCTAACATCTATGCCAATCTTCCTCTACTTTATATATGGGATGCCGCCACGGCATGGCTTGACAAGCGGTGTGTAGGTCCGCACTCAGGATGTGAACCAGCAAACCCAAGGCCAGCAAAGTGGAGCGCACGAACTTAACTACTATGTTACCAGCCTGGCCCTAATTCTATGCCTTTAAATGCCAGTTAAGCTAACGATATTTCAAATTCGCATCTTCTAATAGTGATGACCACTTTCTAGTCCACATATTATATCCCCCTACATGTTAGAAGTCAATTTGGAAAAAAGTCATCTCAAACTTAAGCTATGTAAATATAATAATAAATAGTATATAATAAATATTTAATAATCATCTCAAACTTAACCTATCCCTAAGTAAATACTTAAATCCCCCCTAAAACTACTTTTTTACAGCTTACATCTTACAATAACACAGCCCATTTTTTTCTCTCTCATTATGGTGAAACATTATTTGTGGTTCTTATCCCACTACTTAATATATTGTATATTTGTTTTATTCTGACTCTCAACAAACTGTAATCTCTTTAAAAGGAGGGACACTAGGAGAAAATATTTGCAAATATTTTGCAAATATATCTGACAAGGAGTTAATTTCCAAAATATATAAAGAACTCATACAACTTCACAACAAAAAAATGAACAACCTGATCAAAAAATAGGCAGAGGATATGAATGAACAGACATTTTTCCAAAGAGGATATACAGGTGGCCAACAGGCACATGAAAAGTGTTCAACATCGCTAGTTATTAGGGAAATGCAAATCAAAACTACAATGAGATATCACCTCACACCTGTCAGAATGGCTATAACTAAGAAGGCAAGAAATAACAAGTGTTGGAGAGGATGTGGAGAAAAGGAACCCTCATACACTGCTGGTGGAAATGCAAACTGGTGCAGACACTATGGAAAACAGTATGGAGATTCCTCAAAAAATTAAAAATAGAAATACCATATGATCCAGCTATCCCACTACTGGGTATTTATCCAAAGAACATGAAATCAACAATTCAAAAAGATTTACGCATCCCTGTGTTCATTGCAGCGTTATTCACAATAGCCAAGACGTGGAAGCAACCCAAGTGCCCATCAACTGATGAATGGATAGAGAAGATGTGATACACATATACAATGGAATACTACTCAGCTATAAAAAAGGACAAAATTGTACCATTTGCAACAACATGGATGGACCTTGAGGGTATTATGAAGTGAAATAAGTGAAATAAGTCAGACAGAGAAAGACAAATACTGTGTGATTTCACTGATATGTGGAAGATAAACACATAGATAAGGAGAACAGATGAGTGGTTACCAGAGGAGAAGGGGTGGGGGCGGCAAAAGGGATAAAGAGGCACATATGTATGGTGACAAAAACTAGACGATTGGTGGTGAACACGACGCAGTTTATACAGAAACTGAAATATAATAATGTACACTTGAAATTTACACAATGTTATAAACCAATGTGGCCTCAATAAAATAATAATATGAATAAATAAACAAAATAATAAAAATAGGGACATTTCGTTGCTGTTGTTATCCCTACAATTATAAAATGACCAGCCTAAAAACTGCTCAGTTAACAGTGATGAAAGAATAAATGAATGTATGAATAAATGCCTGAAAGAAAACAGTGCATGAGAATGGAGCAAAGGAGGGCAACTGAGAACCTAGAGAAAGGGACTAACCAAGAAAAAATTCTAAGAGGAGGCAGGTAGGGGTAAGTATAAGAAAATTATTCAGGAAAAAAAAGGGAGGGTGGTATACATATGAAAGCCATTTTTGGAGACTGAATAATGCACGTGCCTGATGCATTATTCACCAGGTCTGGACCTGGGGAAAACCACTGGTGAAAATTAGCTGAGCACAGCCAACATCAGCCATGCTCTCCTCTTCCCAGCCTCCCTGCCCAGTACGCACTGACTGACCTGGGAGACTCTGGTCTGGGGGTTCTTCTACAGTCCACGGCTCTGTATCTTGCTCCAACTTGACGATCACCTCAGGTTTGGTAATGCAATGCCCTGTTGATGAGAAATAATGTAGGACTTTTGCCAAACTGCTTTACGGCCTCTGAAGAATGACAACTGTACGGCTTCGGCTTCGAGACTTGTGCAAGGAAGGGCCAATCTGCACCTTCGATTAGAGGGGTGAACACTCTTATTCTTCTTAGCCTAGAATCTTAAATCTAAGTAGCATTTAATTTCATAAACAGTCGTACATTTACCAATTAAGAAAAAAATGCTTGCACTTGGCCGTTATCAGGAGGGTTTCACTCACCCAATGACACCAGGCTACTGTAGGTCTCCAGCGTCACGTCCCTGTACAGGGTCCTCTGTGCATCATCCAGGTCCTGCCACTCCTCCCAGGTGAAGTTCACAGCCACGTCCTCAAATAACACTAACCCCTGTAATGGCACATTTCTCAATGCAAGTCATTGGCCTGGGTCAGAACAGGAAGTCTGGGAGTTCATTCTTTTGTGTGTGTTTTATCTGGTATAGAAGGCACCATGCTTTGTACTCTACATTCTGGGATAAAGGGAAATCACAATAGAAATATCCTAGCTCTGTGTTAATTCACTGGTTCCTAAAAGTACTGTTATACAGAGTTTCCCTTATAAATCTGGAACTGTCCTTGTTGCTAGGGATAAAAGGATGAATAAAATTCTCAACGGAGCCTGTGATCTGGTATGGAGACGCATACCCGGAATAACGTGTTAGATGAACTAGGCTAGACAGGTTTAATGTAGACTGGAGTACTAAAGAAGGAGAAAAACAGTTGTCCTTTGTACTATCAGGTTATGCTTCACTGAAGAGCCAAACATGTCAGCTGTTCAATGTGAACCACATGTCCTCATGAATACGAGGCAACGGCAGAAGCCATGAGGGCAAGAAGAACACGTGCCACAGTGAGGGAAGTACACACAGCACCATGTCCAGGTGCGTGCTCCTGGGCTGTGATGAGAGATAAAGGCAGCAACAGTATTTAAGACACCGATTATAGAGTGATTCTGCATTTAAATATGTGACCTAATTCCAACAAAAAATTTGATGCGCTCACGATTGTTTTTTACTATTTATCAATTAAAAGCATGTACACAGGCATTCTAAGATTTCCTTCCTATATCCCACAGGGTTGCTTATATCCACCCCAGGGTGGACACCCCCCACTTCCTGAACCACAGGGTGTAAATAATGAGGGGCCGATACTAAGAATTAAGTTACATGACCAGATTTGCATTTTAACAGTCATCCCCTAGAAGGAGAATGGGGAAGGGTGTAACGGACAGTCAGAGGAGAAGAAACCAGAGAGAGAGATGACCACCTACAATGAGGTAACAGAGCAGTAAGAATACAGAACAGGGAAATAACCCTAAAAAGCAAAAAAGAAAAGAAAAAGCAGGAACAGAATTTGCTACTAATTTGCTTGGAGAAGGGTGAAGGGGGAGTTTTACGACCAGGCTGTCTGCATGGCCAGTTGGGTAGATACTGGCACTGTACACTGAAACTGGGAAAAAAGTACAAAATATGATGGGCAGAAGAGACACAGATTTGGACATGTCAAATCTCTGTGAAGTCTCTGTGGTCAAATATGTGGGGATGTCCAACCGGCAACTGGATATATGACCTAGAGCTCAGGAGAGAAATCTAAGCTGAAGATGAAGATTTGGAATTTTAGCAGCAGAATTTTAGTGGTGGCTGAAGCCCTGAGAGTGAATGAAATGGCTCAAAGAGAACCTAAGAGATTGAAAGGAGAAAAGGAGTAAGTACAGTTTTAGGAATAACTAACATTTACTGAAGGAGAAATAGATCCTGACAATGGAGAAGGAATTTTTAACGATAATTCTAGGAATAAAGAAAAACCTCATCATTAAGAAATCTATTACTATATTTCATCATATTCATATTTCTGGGAATAAAATCCTATGATCATCCACATAGATACTGAGTAGGCATCTATAAAAATATCCTCCCATTTGTAATAAAAAAACTCAAAAAACAGGGATTCTTCCTTAATATGATAAAACGTTTATGTCTTAGCCATAAGTGAAAGCCAGCATCACACTTGTGGGGAAACACTGCAGGACAAGGATACTCCATCACTTCTGTTATTAACACTGTACTAGTAGTGTCAGTCAATGCAACTGAAAAGAGAAAAACGGAAGTGAAGATGATCATGATTTGCATATAATTCATACTTGGAAAACTGAAGAGAATCACATAAAAACTACTCCAAATAAGATTCAATAAACTAGCAGACTATAAAAATAATATGTAAAAGCCTTCATATATATGAGAACACTCCCACAATAACAGCAAAAAAAAACATCTAGGAATACATTTAACAAAATAATGTACAAAACTCTATCGGGGGATAAAAGAATACAAAAAGAACTAAACAAATGAAAAGATACACCATGTTCATGGAGAGGAAGAGTCTACATCACAAAGATATCAATTCTCCCTAAATCAGTAAACTAACTTAATACTATTCTAATGAAAAGATATATTCTTAGATATAGGCAAAGTCATTTAAAAATTCATGTGGAAATTTAAACAAGCAAGAATAGACACAGTGTGGTAGGTTATATTTCTGTCCAGCCAAATTCAGTGTCCTTCCCTATATTAGCCAGCTCAGGCTGCCATAAAAAATACCATACATTGGGTGGCTTAAACAACAGAAAATTCTTTTCTTAAAATTTTAGAGGCTGGGAAGTCCAAGATGAAGATGCCAATCAATTCAGTTTCTGTTAAGCGCTCCATTCCTGCCTTCCAGATGACTGCATTCTTGCTGACTTGACATGGCAGAGAAGGAGGGAAACAACTCTCTCTTGCTCTTCTTATAAGGCCACCAATCCTATTGGATTAGGGGCCCCACCCTTATGTCATTTAAACCTGTTTATCTCCTAAAAGACCTATCTACATATACATTGGGGGTTAGGGCTAAAACATATACATTTTTGGTGAACACAATTTAGTTCATCGCACTCCCTGTGGTGCCCTTCTCCACAGAAAACTTACATACCCCCTTGCACTGGAACTCACATAAACAGATTTGTAATTCTCCATTTGCCTTGCTTTTTGACGAACGACATGTGAATGGAAGAGACAACCTGTAAGAGTGACACATTAATCACCATATTTTCCCTCTACCATGTTCTCCCTCAACAATATTACAGAAAGAAATACTCCTCTGTCCAAGATCGTAGGGCCTTGCTTGCTCAGTGGTAACCTATGTGCCCTAATGTAACCATGTGTCCTTCTGGGCCTCATCTGGGCAAGGTGCCAGACGATCCAGGGCCTGGCCAACCCAGATCTTAACTTATCTCAAAGAACAGCATGTCCTGAAGGAACACAGAGTCCTTCCACATGAGCTACTGTTTCTGGGAATGCTAGCTGTACTAAGGACAGTACCTCTTGGCAAGCATGTAGTTTTTATACCCCTGCCTATATAAGCAACCCCCTCTCTTCCCGTGGTAGCAGGTGCACAACTCGGTCCAGCCAGCTGAACCTGGACACTCCCTACACATAAGTCCCAATAAACCTTTATGTCTTGTATGCCATTTCTGGGTCTTTTCTTTGGTCTCTCCAAAAGAGACCCTATCCCGCAATGCTTGCTCCACTGGGTGTGTGGGCAGACAAGGATACTGCGTGAAGCTGAAAGGAACAAAACTAAAGTTGACCCAGGAAGTACAGGTAATATCAGTGAGAAAGAACCTTTCTTGTTGACCTAACTAGTAAATGAACTGGCACCACATAACCAAACAAAAACAACATGAACAACAGCAACAAGCAGTGCGAGGAAACTGGGAGGATGCTGATCTACGTTAGCCAGGGGCTAAACAATGGCTCACGGTGTTACTTATGACAACTGGGACTACTGTACTTACTGTTACTTAAGTAACATGAGTGATACTTATTAAGTCAAGTAATGTTTACCTCATGGGTGTATAGCTTTAGGAAAAGGGACAGGAAAACAAAATAGTAAATCTCAGCAATTAGTCACTGCCTTTAGTAAAGTACTATAGGAAAGTGATGAGCTGAGGGGAAAAAAAAAGAGGCCAGATTGTAGGCAGAGATAAATGGGAATAAGGAGATACTAGAAATTGGGGTTCTTGTAGAACTTGGAAAATGCTCAAAGCATTTCTCCTTTTAGCTTTTATTGTTTAACTAGAAAAAGTTGCCTCTTCCAGTTCTTACAGAACAAAATACAATGAGAAATGCTTTGAGTCAAAAGTCAACTTTATGGCAAGTAACAAACGAAGGGTACGACCATGACAGCCACTGTTAAAGCCTACGAATGGCTTAAGCTGGCCCACAACAAATCCTTTCAGTTGCACAAGATGGGACAAAGAAAAGACTAAGGATGAAATACCTTTTAAAAAAATCAACCTATGTAAGTCTAAAAAAAAAAAAATAGACACATGAATACAGAAAGAAAAAGAAAAGTGTATCTCAAAAAACTCAAACTAGCTAGAATCAGAAAGATAAACCCAACTACATTTTTTAGGGATACACTGTCAAAATCCAAACAAACTGACCTAAAACGTGCTGATAACTTAATATTTAAAGAGGTTGTTTGAGGTCATGGACAAGAAGCATATCAAAAGAGCAACCCAGCCACTGAGAAGGACATATTTAATTTTGTTTTTATTTTATTAGTTTTTAATTTTATATTTTATCTTGTTTTCCATTTTTTTTGTTGAAATATCATTGACAAAATTATATATATTTAAGGTGTATAACCTGATGGTTTGATATACTACACATTGTGAAATGATTACAACCATCAAGTTACTTAGCACCTCCATCAACACAGTTATCTTTTTGTGTGTGTGAGAATAGTTAAGATCAACTCTCTTAGCAAACTGCAACTAAACAATAAAGTATTATTAACCATAGTTTTATAGTCACCATCCTGTACATTAGATCCTCAGAACTTATTCATCTTACAACTGAAAATTTGTACCCTTTCACGAACCTCTCCTATTTCCCCCCACCCAGGCCCTAGCAACCACCATTCTACTTTGTTTTTATGAGGTTAATTTTTTTTTTAATACTCCACAGATAAGTGATACCATAAGTATCTGTCTTTCTCTGTCTTGCTTATTTCACTTAGCATAATGCCCTCCAGGTTCATCTATGTTGTTGCAAATGGCAGGATATCCTTCTTTTTAATGGATGAATAACATTCCACTGGATATATACATATTTTCTTTATTCATTCATCTGATGACGGATCACTTTCCTATAGTACTTTACTAAAGGCAGTGACTGGTAGCAGAGATTTACTACTATTTTGTTTTCCTGTCTCTTTTCCTAAAGCTTTAAGCCCATGACGTAAATATTACTTGACTTAATAAGTATCACTCATGTTACTTAAGTAACAGTAAGTACATCAGTTCCAGTTATCATTTAGGTTGTTTCCATATCTTGGCTACTGCAAGTAATGCTGCAACGAACATGGGGGTTAAAACATTTCTTCAAGATACTGATTTCACTTCCTTCAGATATATTCCCAGAAGTGGGATTGCTGGATCATATAGTAGTTCTATTTTTAAGTTTCTGAGGATACTCCATACTGTTTTCTAATTGCTGTACAAATTTACATTCCCACCTATATTGTAAAAGGTTTCCTTTTACCTACACCCTCGTCAATATTTGTTATCTTTTCTTTTTGATAATAGCCCTCAACAGTTGTGAGGTGATATCTCGTTGTGGTTTTGATTTGCATTTCCACGATGACTAATGATGTTGAGCACCTTTTCATGTACATATTGGCCACTTGTATATCCCCTTTGGAAAAATGTCTATCCAGGTCCTTTGCCCATTTTTGATTGGGTTGTTTTTTTCTATTGAGTTGTATCAGTTCCTTATATTTTGGATATTAACTTCTTATCACATATGTGGTTTGCATATATTTTCTCATTCCATAGGTACCCTTTTCATTTGGCTGTTTCCTTTGCTGTACAAAAGCTTTTTAGTTTGATGTAGTCTCACTTGTTTATTTTTGCTTTTCTTGCCTGTGCATCTGGTGTCATATCTAAAAAAATCATTGCCAAGACTAATTTAGGAATTCTCCCCTATCTTTTTTAAAGGACTTTCATGGTTTCAGGTCTTAACATTTAAGTCTTTAATCCATTTCGAGTTAATTTTTGTGAGTTGTATAAGACAGGGGTTCCAGTTTCATTACTTTACATATGGATGTCACTTTTCCCAACACCATTTATTAAAGAGACTATCCTTTCCCCATTGTGTCTTCTTGGGGCCTTTGTCAGAGATTAGTTAACTATATATGCATGGGTTTATTTCTGGGCTCTCTATTATGTTCCATTGCTCTATGTTCTGTTTTTATGCTAGTACCATACTATTTTGATTACTAGAGCTCCATAATATAGTCATGCACTGCATAAAGACTTTTCACAGCCTAGGTGTGTAGTAGACTACATCATCTAGATTTGTGTAGTACACTCTATGACGTTCGCACAACGATGCAGTCATCTAATGACATATTTCTCAGGACACGTCCCTGTCGTTGATCGACGCATGACTGTAGTTTGAAATCAGGCAGTGTAATGCTTCTAGCTGTATTCTTTCTCAAGGTTGCTTTGGTACTCAGGGACTTGCATGTTTCCATATGAATTTCAGGATTTTTCTTTCTACTTCTGTGAAAAAACCAGTGGAATTTTGATAGAGATTGCATTGGACCTGTAGATCACTTTGGGTAGTATGGACATTTTAACAATACTAATTTTTCCAATCCAAGAACACAGGATATCTTTCCATTTATTTGTATCTTCTTCAATTCCTTTCATCATTGCTTTATAGTTTGGGGTTTACAGGTCTTTCATCTCCTTGATTAAATTTATTCCTAAGTACTGTATTCTTTTTTGATGCTAACGTAAATGAGATTATTTTCTCTTTCAGATAGTTCACTGTTGTATAGAAACACACCTCAATTTTTATGTTGATTTTGTATCCTGCAACTTTACTGATTTATCAGTTCTAACAGTTTTTTGGTGGAATTTTTATGATTTTCTATATATAAGATCACGTTATCTGCAAACTGAGAAAATTTTACTTCTTCCTTTCAAATATGGATACTGTTTTTCTCCTTTTGTTGCTTAACTGCTCTGGCTAGGACTTCTGGTACTATGCTGAAGAGAAGTGGTGAGAGTGGGCATCCTTCTCTTGTTCTGAACTTAGAAGAAAATCTTTCAGGTTTTCATCATTCAGTTTGATGTTAGCTATGCGCTTGTTATATACGGCCTTTATTATGTTGAGGTGCATTCCTTCTGTACCCTATTGAGAGCTTTTATCTTTAAAAGATGTTGAATTTTATCAAATTCTTTTTCTGCATCTATTGAGACAATCATATGATCTTTGATCTTCATTCTGTTAATAAGGTGAATCACCTTTATTGATCTGCATATGTTGAGCCATCCTTGCATCCTAGGGATAAGGCCTGCTTGATCATGGGGCATAATCCTTTTAATGTGCTGTCAAATTTGGTTTGCTAGTATTTTGTTCAGGATTTTGGTATTTATGTTCATTAGGAAATGGCCTGTACTTTTCTGTTCTTGTAGTTTCCTTGTCTGACTTGGGTATCAGCACAATGCTGGCCTCGTAATATGAGTTGAGAAGTTCTCCTTCCTCTTCAAATTTTTGGCAGAGTTTGGGAAGGACTGATGTTAATTCTTCTTTAAATGCTTGGTAGAATTTATCAGGGAAGCCATCTGGTCCTGTACTTTTCTTTGTTGGGAATCTTTTGATTACTGATTCAATTTTCTTACTAGTTATAAGTCTATTCAGATTTTCTATTTCTTTATGATTCAGTCTTGGTAGGTTGTATGTTTCTAGGAATTTTCAATCTCTTTTGACTTGTCCAATGTGTCAGAATATAATTGTTAATAGTCACTTATGATCCTTTGTATTTCTGTTATCAGTTGTAATGTCTCTTCTTTCATTTCTGATTTTATTTTTTGTGTATCTTTCCAAAAAACCAGTTTTTAGTTTCGTTGATCTCTTCTAGTCTCTATTTCACTTATTTCTGCTTTGATCTTTGTTATTTCCTTCTTTCTGCTAACTTTGGCCTTAGTTTTTTCCTCTTTTCTAGTTCCTTCAGGTGTAAATTTAGGTTGTTCATTTGCGATCTTTTTTCTTAATATAAGCATTTATCTCCATAAACTTCCCTCTTAGGGAACTGCTGTTCCAGCATTCCTTAAGTTTTGGTATATTGTGTTTCTATTTTTGTTTATCTCAAGATATTTTGTTACTTCATGTTTGTTTTCTTCTTTGACCCATTGGTTGTTTATGAATTTGTTGTTTAATTTGCACATATTGGTGAATTTTCCACTTTTTGTCTTGTTACTGATTTCTAGTTTCACATATTGTGGTCAGGAAAGATACTTGAAGTGATTTCAATCTTCTTAAATTTATAGCTCCACCATCCGAGGCACTAGCTAGCCCATAGTGGCAATGTGTGAGATGCAGGCGTGTGCAAAGCACCCATAAGGTGGGGTATGGAGTGTGGGCATGCATGGAACAACAGCAACTCGGGGGTCTGAGATGATGGCTAGGCTTGCAGTGGCATTGACTCCAGCACCTGAGACACATATGTATGTGGAGCAGCCATGGGGCCAGAGTCTGGAGTGCCAGCACACATGGACCAATGCAGCTCTGGAGCCAGGGGGTGTACGTGGGGCTGAGGGTGCTGGCAGCCCTGGTTACAAGGCAGCAACAGCAGTTCCGTCTGGGGAGGGGGCAAAACAGCATCACTTCTCCAAGGGTTCTGTGACAGTGACTGCTGTTGCTTACCTCTGTGACGAAAGTTGCCAGTGTTCTCTGTGGAGCAGGCTAGTAGGGTCCACCCTGAAGAACAGTACAAGGTCCTCCACTGTGAAAGTTGAGGGAGTCTGCAGCTGTCATGGGAGCTGTTGAGGTCCTCAGTGGAAAACGCTGCCACAGTCCTTTGCCGAGCAGACCACTGGGGACTATGACGGCACCCACCACATGGCTGATACTGATAACCCCTGCTCTTCTTTGTTCCTAGATAGCTAAGCAGATCTCCCTAGTGATCCTTTCTGTGCAGTTCTTCCCCATTTTTTGATACACTGTGTTGCTTTGGGTTCTTAATTTGGTTCTTGAGCCCTCCCAGAACTATTTTCGTTCATGAATAGCTAATTGTTGTTTTTCAGTGGCGGAACAAAGGCTGGTATCTCCTACTCTGCCATCTTGCTGACATCATTCTGAGGAAGGAATATTTTAAAGAGCTTTTATCAAATGAGGCCAACGTAGATAAGAGGAAAGGAAGAACTGTCCAGAGGGTAGAGGCAGGTGCCTCAGAGAGAAGTGAGGTAGGGAGCTACCAGGGTGCAAAATCCAGGGATCATCAAAAATTTCCCATTCCCAAGTAAGCGGCCCCTCAGAACATCTGATCCCAGGATTTCAAGACTGCCAGACGGCTGTGAGACAACGCCTCCAGTGGTCCTCCTCCTACCTCATTCTTTCTCTTCTCAAAAAAGAATGTTTATGTGGCTATCCTGCCCATGTTCTGCCCTTATATATTGGGCATGGAGAAGGCAGATAACTTGTCTCCCAAGGTCACAGGTCTCTGGATTAAAAGTAACAACATCTAGGGCCAACCTGGTGGCGCAGCGGTTAAGTGCGCATGCTCCGCTTCAGCAGCCCGAGGGTTCGCAGGTTTGGATCCCAGGTGAGCACCACTGCACCGCTTGTCAAGGCACGCTGTGGCGGCGTCCCACATAAAGCAGAGGAAGATGGGCACGGATGTTAGCTCATGGCCAATCTTTCTCAGCAAAAAGAGGAGGATTGGCATCGAATGTTAGCTTAGGGCCGATCTTCCTCACACACACAAAAAAGAGTAACAACATCTGGGGCTGGCCCAGTGGCGTAGTGGTTAAGTTCGGGGGCTCCGCCTCAGCAGCCTGGGGTTTGAAGATTCGAATCCTAGGCAGGGACATATGCAGAGCCAATCTTCCTCACCAAAAAAAAAAGAGTAACAACATCTAGACGTGATGCAGGTGCCTGGCATCATTCAGAGATCCTGGACTTTGAGAGGAAAGTAATAACTACATGAAACCTTAGGGTCATCTCTCTAGGGAAAAGGTGAATTTGAGAAAAACATGGGAGAGAAAGAAACTCAATATGTGGTGACACTGCTCACTCATTTTCAGTGTTGCAGGCCAGATGACTTACTTTGGCCAAGCAAATGTCAGTGGAAATGATTCGCATCACTTCTGAGAATCTTTAAGAGTTGGCACTTGGTTCACTGCACTCTTTTTCCTATTGTCACAATGATCAGTATTCCAGTAAAGGCTGTTCCATCAGCCTGAGGCCAGAAAGAGGAATGATGCACATCATTGCTGTGCAAGCCCCTCCAAGGTTGGGGTCAGTGATTACCATAGCATAGCCTACCCAAATGTGCCTTATTTCCTGGGAAACTCTGAACAAGACCAACAGTTAGAGATGGAAAAACGAGCTAAGGATGATAGTTTGCTCCCTACCTTCCAAAAATCCAAAGTCTTTAAAAATATGAAAAGACACTCAAACTCTCTAAGAGAAATTCAAATTACATTGCAATACATTTTTCACCTAATAGATTTGAAAAAAGTCTGTAAGTTTTACAAGACCTCTTTTCATGAGGCAATGGACAAACACTGTCATCCTATTGGCTCTACCCTCAAAATATACCCCAATCAGGCCAGTTCTCACCATTTCCACTGTCACTACCCATTTGAAAACTATCATAAACTGTTACCTACATTACTGCAATACTTTCTTAGAGTCTCTGCTTCTTAACTTCCCTTGGAGAAGAATCTGGGGACAAACAAACCAGCAGAGCTTTTGATAGTCACATGGAGCTGGAATGACCAATTAGAAACTTGAGGGATCTCGATACGTGGCCTCTTTTCACTTCATGACACTTGACAAATTCTCAAGCTGTGCAGGGTAGGAGGCTACTAAATTGAACAAACTCTAAAAAACAACAGAATTTCTTTCAGTATCATCAGGCAAAGGAGACAAAGATCCATCAGGGGAAGGGGCCCCATGAACATAAGATCTGAGTAAAGATCTAATCTAGAAAGCCCTAGGGAGTCAGTGATGTCTGGGACAATATCAGGTGATATAACATATATATAATTGGAGTCTTCAGTTGGGTGGAAATTGTAGAGACAGAAAATATTTGAAAAAATAAAAGCCAACAATTTTCCAAATCTGATAACTATAATCCACAGACCTTGTGCTATGCAATAAAGGCTTAAACTTGCCCACAAAAAGTTTTCCCCTTTGTCCTTGGCTCCTGGGGGGGTGGCCTCTAAGCCCTTGGAATATCCTGCCTGATATGAATGTCTTCGTTTACCTGATAGCTTTGGGTCACAGAGATATTCTATGCCAACAAATGTGATTTATGGTGGCAGGCCTTGTTATCAGCTCGATCTATGGAGGGACTGGAGACTAAGGTCAGCCACACAGGTGGTCAACCATGTCTACATGACAGGGCCCTAATAAAAGCTGGACATCAAGGCTTGGTTGAGCTTCCCCCCTTGCCACTATTCCATGCACACTGTCATACACCATTGCTGGGAGGAACAGGCACTGTCCATGTGGCTCCACTGGCAAGTTACTGTAACCCTGTGCACGATGACCCATGGACTCTGCTTTGTGTTCCTCGTCCATGAACTGATTTTAGTCTGTATCCTTTCACCGTCCTAAACCATAACCATGAATAAAATGGCTTTTCTGAGTTCTGTACGTCCTGCTAGCTAATTATTGAGCATGAGGGTGATCATGGGGAGCTCCAAACTTGCAGCTGGTATTAGAAGTGAGGGCACATTGGGGACCCTCAAACTTTGTACAAGCAAAAAAAGCATCATGAAGATAACTATATCAAGGATCACCATAATCAAACCACCTAAAATCAGAAGAAAAATGATACCAGATAGAAATCTGGTACATATAAAGGAATAAAGAGCACGAGAAACAGTAAATATGTGAGTAAACATATAATATATATTGTTTTTATTTTTAAACTCCTTAAAAGGTAATTGACCACTTGAAGCAAAACAATAAGAATGCACTGTGCAGCTTATAACATGTAGGAGTAAAAGGTATGCCAACAATAGCACAGAAACTGCGAGGAAAGAAGTTGAAGTGTACTGTTATAAGGTTCTTATATTATACAAGAAGTATTATATTATTTCAAAGTAGACTATGATAAGTTAAAGATGAATACTATAAACTATACAGTAACCTCTAAAAACAATTAAAACTATATAAGCCAACAAATGAGCTCACAGGTTATACAAAAACAGGTAGTGAGCCACATTTGGTCTGCAGGCCATAATTTACGGACTCTTGTTTTGGGTAAATTATTCTTATGGAAGAAAGAACTTGAGTTGGGGTAGTATAAAGATCAAGAGACTTAAGAAAGCTGAACAGTAGTCCAGTGAAGAGAAAATGACCCTATGATAAAGATAGGCAAGATAAACTACAGAAGACAGATATTAAAATATAAATATTCTAAATGTAGCATGGTTTGTGTGGTAATGGCAAGGTAGCTTGGCCAGGCTAACAACCCACAGAAAACGATAAAATTTGGACAAAATGTATAAAACAACCATCTGAAGGCACTGTAGAACAACCAAAAGTAGGCAGAAACTAGATAAGAATGAATCATTAAAGGACAAATTGCTTTGCAAGTTTATGGCATTTTATCAGAGGGCACTCTTCAATCTATAAACAATCAAGGAACTGAAAGCTGAAGCTATAGTGGCTTAGGTGTCAGAGAGTATAATTCAGGGCTGGCAAGAAAACCAAAAATTTGGAAGGGGGTTAGTCCTGGAAGAGAGGCTGCAAAAGATGGTAATCCCCCAAATTCCCATACAAAACCAACCGGAATTGTTGGGTGACTGCTAAACCACACATATGTGAAAGACCCATGAGGACCCAGCAAAAAAGCAGCCACTAGAAGCTGAAGGAGGTGAATGGACAGTCAGCTACCGATCACTGCAAGGAATAAAGTTTGGAATTTGAATCCAGCCAAGTTAACTGCCTTATAGAACAAAATCACTCTCAGAGGAATATAACAGGATCCAGAATCTCTGCAACATAAGAATTACAATGTCCAGAATATAATGCAGAATCATTATCCATGTAAAGAAACAGGAAAATGGGACTGATACTCAAGAAGAAAAACAAAAAACAATAAAAAAGTCAGCAGAAACTAGACCCAAGGTACCCCAGAAGCTGCAGGCGGCAGAAAGATGGTTAAGCTGCACATAAAACATGTCTCACTAACTCCTGAGAGCTCTGCACCACAGGACTCCTAAGGCTGTCATGTCACCACACGTGCTGGCGAGCAGCACAGCTCCAGAGGGCTGGAACCTCTTCACTGAGCAAACACATCCTCCAGGTTTTGCCAATGACAGCTTCAATGTAAAAAAGAAAGTTACTGTATTTGTCTGTGAGCACCAACGCAGACATTAGATAAAATTAAAAGAACAAAGTAGCAGGACTTTACATGAGATGAGATTAAACCTGAGAGAGAGGGAGGGGTCCAGGAGAAATCCTATTCTGGTGGCTTCAGTCACTGGCTGGATGGAACTAATATCACATGTAGGGCAAGAAAGGAGGATGTGGTTTTCATTCTGGATTTGTTGAGCTCGAGGTGTCTTCTCAAGAGCTACAAAGAAGCATTCAACTGGGAGCTGAACCCATGGTCTAAAGGCTGGGGAAGAGGTCCCAGCTGGAGAGAAACGGTTAGGACTGTCAAACCGCGGAGGGCCAACAGGTCAAGAGGAACTGCAGAGTGTGAAGAAGGGGGCCCAGATTGGAATACTCGGATGAGCTACATTCAGGAGCAGAAGAAACAAACAGAAGAATTCAGGAAAACAGAGAAGAAATCATCAGAGAGGCCATGATAGAAGCTAACAGACAAGAATTTTCAGGAGAAGATCATGGACTAAGTAGTTTCAATATGGCAGAAGATTCAAGTAAGGCAAAGACTACAGCACAGTCACTGAATCTAACTATAATTTAGGTTCCTGGTGAGCTTTAGAAGAAAGGAACTCAGACCACATTGAGTAGGTTAAAGTGCAAAGCAGCAGTTCTGCCAGAAAACAGAACTCTGAACAGTCCCCTGCACAACCTGCATATACAGACTAGCTGAGAGAAATGTATGAAGAGTTACTTGAAGGACCTGCAGCTGATTCAACCCTCCAGACATTCCCAAGTTTTATCAGTGCACCAAGTAGGCCTTCCAAAAGCTGTCTGGGACCACACCATTTTAGCAACTCCAGAGGAACCTTATTAAGCGAGTTGTGCTTTAGCACCAGGTAACCACCACCACCACAGAATGCCAAAAAAGTTTATTTCTAGACTGGTAGTGAAATACTGTCCACTACATCATCTATGTGACCAATTGTCTTGACATGAGTACAGCCATGTTTGGCTGCTCCACTGACCTACAGCCACCAGCACAAAAAGAAATACAAAGCTGCTTTCTGTGTGGTGGGAGCTGGCCTTTTCCTGGGAACTGGCCTTTCTCCCACGGAGAGAGTTGCAAGTTGTAACATTTCAAGGCTCTTGGAGCATCGTAGCGCGGGATGGACTGGCCATCTGTGCCGGGCTAAGACGATAACCAAAGAGAGCAACGCACGTACACAACTACTGGGCTGGGACGTTAGCCAAGGGGCTCAGTGCACGTACACCACTGATAACCATTTTGTGCATGGGAACACTAGATGCTTGCTCTGCAAACTCTGTAACTGCTTATATAAACTGCTGGAGACTGAGACCCAGTGAGAGTTCCACCTGTGGAAGGGACACCTTGCCCAGGACGTGTGATCCTTGCCCAGCCGCATCGATTGACAGGGCTCTCCCGGCAGTGGGGCGTGGATGTTGTGAGTAACTGATTTGATGTGAAGTAATTGATTTGATATGAAGTAATTGATTTGATGTGTTCTCTTTTCGGTCAACCTGGTGTTTCTCTTTCCAGTTGATTTGTGTCATTTCTCTTCAGCCGATGTGGATGTTTTCCCTTTCCAGTCGGGCTGATGTTTTTTCCCTCTTAATATTTGACCTATTCAAATCTGTTTGCTGACTATCACCTTTACTATCCTCTATATAATAAAATATACCTTCAGTCCATTTGTTTGGAGTGGAAAGTGTCTTTTACGTCTCCAATCGAATCCCCGAACCTCTCATAACATAATTGGCGCTGTGAGCAGGATTCGATTAAGGAGATGCCTTTCCTATTCAAACGAAAGGTAACTGAAGCCAAGGTGGAAGAAATTCCAGGACGGGAGGACCCTCCCTTTTGCACTCTGGCTGGGGAGTGGGCTCGCAGGTCAGGGTTATGTGAAGCTTGGGATGCTCGCCTGCGACGATTTGAACCGTTGGATGTGACCAAAGCTTTGCAGACGGTGGAAAGGAAAGCGAAAGATGATGTTTCTTTTTTGGCACGGCGAGGTTGATGTTTGTTGACTGCTTATCGTCGGCCTATAGAAGATAGGGATAAGATACAGAAAGAGAAGGCACTCTTGGAAAAAGAAAATTCAAATTTGCAGTCTTGCTTGGCTATGATTCAATGTCAATATCATGCACTGGGAGATCAGGCTCGTAACTACCAAGTTATAGCAGAAAAGGCTGCTGTAAGAGTTACCAAATATAAATATAGAAAGAGAAGAGGAAAGATAAATGAACGAAAAGTTCATATGGCCATAACATCGGCCGGTCCTAAGTGGGACCCAGACACATGGGATGATGATATCTGGGATGACGATTCTGAAACTGATTATGAGGAAGAGGAAAAACCGCCCAAAGGCACAGAGGCACGTCCTCTTCGCCGTCGGCGGATGGAAATGGATGGTAATCATTCTATAAGGAAAGATGTGATTGAGGATTTTAACCAACAAGAAATTTCTGATATTTTAGCCCGGGCTACACAAAAGCCTGGAGAAGCCATTATAACCTGGCTTGTTCGCCTATATGATATGGGCGCTACAGGAATTAATCTGGATGCAGGAGATGCTTTTAAATTTGTAATTTTGTCCAATGATCCAGTAATACGGGGAGCTTTCAGAGATTGGAACATGAAGGCTCACCCCCCAAATGATCGTGGACAAGACACTGATGATACAACTTTATTGGCTCTTGCAGTAAAAGGAGCTCAAGATAAATACCCCACGGAGGATATGTGGCCAGACACTAATAGACCATGACATACTTTAAAAGATTATGTCCAAAAGATGAGAAGAAACCATGAAACGGGCTGTGTTTCTGGGGTGTGATGAAGCTTTAAATGAAATGACTTTAAGTGTCCAGGTGTGAAACAAGTTGATAAAAACTGCACCTCCGGCATATAAACAAATAATTACAACCCTTCTCATGAATGAAACTGAAAACCCTATATCAACACTTGCAGATAAGATTATGCAATTAGCAGACTTGGGAGACTGACAGACAACTGAAAACTCTCCAGGAAGGGAAAAAAGAGAAACATTCTTTAAAAAGGATAAAATGACTCGAGGTAATATGTTTTTGGCCCTACTCCAGGCAGGGGTACCCAAAGACCAGATTGATGGAGTTGACACTAAAGAATTATGGAAACTATATAAAGAAAAAGGGCTGAATGTAAAACAAGTAAATAGAAGGGACAATATAAAGAATGCTTCCAACCCAGTGCCTGCTGCACCTAGTGCACTGCCTCCTCCCTCGAATCCTCTTTTTGCTGACTTACGTGATTGAGGGGAAGGCCAAACCTCTGTATCGATTAGTGCCACTACAAGAAAAGATGTTAGACCACATGTACCAATTAAAATATTTTGGAAAAATAAATCTACAACTAGTGTGCAGACACTTGTAGATACAGGGGCGGAGGCCACCCTTATCTATGGGAATCCAACTAAGTTTCAAGGTACATCAATTCTGATAACTAGATTGGGAGGAAAAGAAATCCAGGCAGTCACCACTAATCTTTCTATCCAAATTGGGCAACTACCCCGACGCACATATCTACTTATGATTGTGCCAATACCAGAATATATAATTGAGACTGATATTCTAAAAAGACTGACATTAAATTTGGCTGATAGACAATACCAGTTTGCTATTAGAGCTTTGTCTTTTCACATTAATGCTATAATTGTAGAATGTTTGCATCATGAAGTAAAAATTCCACCTGCCACACAATCAAAGACAATATCACATCCCTAGAGGACAACAAAAAATATCTGAGACCATAGAAGATTATTTGGCTATAAAAGTCCTTCACAGAGTAACTACAGCCTAGAATAATCCTATCTGGCCTGTTAAAAAAGGTGATGGGACATAGAGAATGACTATAGATTACGGAGAACTAAACAAAGTGACTCCGGCTATTCAAGTGGCCGTCCCTGATTTGATTACTCTTATAGAAAAAGTACAATGTTATCCAGGCACTTGGTATACAGTCATAGACTTGGCTAATGCCTTTTTCACCATACCTATACCAGAAGTGTCCAAGAACAGTTTGCTTTCACGTGGCTGGGACAACAATATACCTTTACTAGACTTCCTCAGGGATGTGTACATAATCCCACTATCTGCCATCGACAGGTTGCTAAAACCTTGGCAAAGGTAGCTGCTTCTGATGATGTCCAAATAGTACATTATATAGATGATATTATGATCCAAGGAAATAAAAAAAAAAAGAATACAACAACAGTTAGAAAAAGTAACGGACACACTTGAGGAGGATGAACGGAAAACTAATCCAGCTAAAATTCAGGGCCCAAATTCAAATGTTAAATTTTTGGGAATACTTTAGAATAATGAAAAACAAAAAATTTTACCTAAAGCTAGACAAAAGATATTAAATTTTGCAGCACCTCGTAACAAAAAGGAAGCACAAAAATTTATTGGATTATTTGCATTTTGGAGGGCACATATTCCACATTTAAGTCAGCTCCTTGCACCTTTATATAAAGTTACCAAGAAAAAATATAAATTTAAATGGAGAATGAAACAAAAAGAAGCTTTTGAAGCAGCCAAGCATGCTATTCAGACTGCTTTAGATCTATGGCCAATTAAACCGAGACCCATTGAATTACAGGTAGATGTCATTGATCAATATGCCAGCTGGAGTTTATAACAAAAACAAGGTGCCCAACGTTATCCTCTGAGATTTTGGAGTCGCAAGCTTCCCTGTTCCAATGAAAGATATAGTCCTTTTGAAAAACAGTTGTAGCCTACTATTGGGCTCTAATAGACTCAGAAGGCCTTACCCTGGGACATGAGATAATTATGCAACCCCAAATACCCATCATACAATAGATTCATAACACTCCTGTTACTCATAAAATTGGACATACACAAAAATTTAATATCATCAAACAGAAATGATATATTCAAGACCGGGCCAAACCTGGCCCAAAGGGGTTGTCTCTATTGCATAAACAAGTGTCTCAATATAGAGTGAGCCAACTGTGTCACCTAAGACTGATATAACAGAATCTCCTGTTAAATGGGGTGTCTCACATGATCAATTGACTAAAGAACAACAAAAACATACCTGGTTTACGGATGATTCTGCCAAAATGATATTGGGCTCACAGAAATGGAAAACAGTTGCCTATAACCCATCCACCCAACAAACAATTGTCACCACCGGAGATAATATAAATAGCCAATATGCTGAACTTTATGCGGTGTATCAGGCACTTCAACAAGAACACGGGCAACAATATTATATATATACTGATTCATGGACAGTGGCACAAGGTTTGGCAACGTAGATGCCACAATGGAAAATACATGATTAGAAAATTAATGATAAAAAAATATAGAAAAAAAAATTATAGAAAGACATATGGTTATAGTGTCAAAACACAATTGTTACTATATTTCATGTTGATGCTCACAGTTCTTTAATTTCTACAGAACAAAAGCATAATTCTCATGCTGATCAGCTGGTGCAGATTCGTACAACGCATAACCCAGGCTTAGCACAGTAAGTCCACGAAAAGAGTGGACACTTGGGAGAACAAGCTTCATACAGGTGGGCACAACAAAGGGGAATCCTTGTCACCCATGATGATATTGCCACTGCAGTACAACAATGTCAGTTATGCCAACAGTTAAATAAACGGGGAGTTCCACACCCCTACCAAGGTCATATCCAAAAGAGATTATTTCCCGCCCATACCTGGCAAATAGATTTTATTAGACCATTGCCAAATTCTTATAGATATACTTATGCCTGCACTGCTGTTGATACATATTCTGGTTATTTATTGGCTATGCCAACTAAAGTGGCCACCCAACAGAGTGCCATAAAGTTATTAGATACAATTAAGTTATATTATGGAACACCAAGGCAAATTCAAAATGACAACGGTTCCCACTTTACAGATAAGTTGATTCAAACTTATACCAAAGAAAATTATATAAAATAGATTTATCATATACCTTATTACCCCCAAGCTGCAGGCCTCATAGGACGAATAAATAGATTGCTTAAACAACAATTGAGGAAACTCGGTCATGGCTCATTAAAGGGATGACACAACTATCTAAGTACTGCTCTAAATATGTTAAATAACAGGCCACTAGGCCCTAATGAGACTCCTCTGTCAAGGTTGTTACCAGCAAAGATTACAAAAGTGGCAACCGCCACCCATGAGTTTATGACCTTAACCTATTGGCCCCTGACTCAGTCTACTAAACTGCCTTTTCGTGCCACGGCCGAAGCGGCTGGATTAGATTTATCTACTGTTCATTCTATTCAATTGCCCCCTAAGAAGCAATCTATAGTCCCTACTGGGATAGGGGTACAATTTCCCAAAAATACCTTTGGTTTGTTAAAAGGACGCTCTGGACTGGCAACAAAAGATATTGATGTACTGGGAAGAGTCATTGATCCAGATTACCAAAGAAAAATAAAATTCATATTATATAATGGTAGTGACACAGTACTAACTGTAGAGTCTGGGGAACGAATGGGACAATTATTGGTGCTTCCCCTCTTGACTCCAAATGTGTCACAAGGACAACCTCCAAGTGAATTAACTAAAAGAGAAATACAAAGATTTGGGTCTACAGATGGATAGAAACCTGAAACAAAGGTGTGGGTGACCCATCCACCCAATGCGGCTCCCCGTGCCGCAGAAATAGTGGCCCAAGGGCCCACTACAACACTCATATATCCAGAAAATGAACAGTTATATCATGTTCCTAAAAATTCTGTTTCTTTGCGTGAACAGATATTCCTGCTGTGTTCACTATGCTGTGCTACACCTCCATGTCTGCTACAGACCTACACACCAACTAATGCCTCTGTAGGACAACCTTTGACCCTCTACTGTTAGACCAACTGCTCTACACCAGTGGGACCTATAACCCACACTATAAATGGCCAAAAAATTTGGTTTCAGAAACATCAAACAACTTCTCAATACAAGATAATTTCTCTATTACCCTGCCTTCTGCTACCCTGCGTGATGGGGGCTGGTCTAGACTTCTACAAGCTAATTTGTTAGGCCTAAGTGTTACCTTATCTAATGTTATCTTTGATGCTGTACATGATTTGCAAGATCAAATTAATAACATTTCATATTCTAAGGGGTTATTTGATTGGTTACCTTGGGGTTTGGGTCGTTATTGTGAAATAGTTTTATAATTATTATAGTCATTAGATTTTAGATTCTTAGATGTGCCTTATGTACTTGTATACGAAGTTCATTGTCTGTACATATGGTGTCTTATGGTTAATGGAGACGGCCACGGCCAAAAATGTCTTGACATGAGTACAGCCATGTTTGGCCGCTCCATTGACCTACAGCCACCAGCACAAAAAGAAATACAAAGCTGCTTTCTGTGTGGTGGGAACTGGCCTTTTCCCGGGAACTAACCTTTCTCCCACAGAGAGAGTTACAAGTTGTAACATTTCAAGGCTCTTGGAGCGTCGTAGCACGGGATGGACTGGCCATCTGTGCCGGGCTAAGACGATAACGAAAGAGAATAATGCACGTACAGAACTACTGGGCTGAAATGTTAGCCAAGGGGCTCAGTGCACATACGCCACTGATAACCATTTTGTACATGAGAACACCAGATACTTGCTCTGCAAACTCTGTAACTGCTTATATAAACTGCTAGAGACTGAGACCCAGTGAGAGTTCCACCTATGGAAGGGACACCTTGCCCAAGACGTGTGATCCTTGCCAGGCGCGTCGATTGACAGGGCTCTCCCGGCAGTGGGACATAAATATTGTGAGTAATTAATTTGATGTAAAGTAATTGATTTGATATAAAGTAATTGATTTAATGTGTTCTCTTTTCGGTCAACCTGGTGTTTCTCTTTCCGGTTGATTTGTGTCATTTCTCTTCAGCCGATGTAGATGTTTTCCCTTTCCAGTCGGGCTGATATTTTTTCCCTCTTAATATTTGACCTATTCAGATCTATTTACAGACTATCGCCTTTACTATCCTCTATATAATAAAATATACCTTCAGTCCATTTGTTTAGAGTAGAAAATGTCTTTTACATCTCCGATCAAATCCCCAAACATCTCATAACACCAATAAAGACACTGTTTCAGATTTCTGTGCCTGCACCTTTTCATGTCCAATGACAATGTAGCAAGGTTTCTTCTAAGGGTCCATTCTGATCAGATAACAAATGAGTCTGTCTTTTTGCCATGGCATCAGAAAGACCAGAGACCAATTTGCACTCACCTGGGATGACTCTAAGGTCATAAAATTTGCCTATATCCGCATGCCACTTTTATCTTGTTTATGTATATTTCCCTGAAGCTGAATTTTACTTATTTCCACTTTTCCATTTTAGTTTATGAACCCTCATAAAGCTCATAAAGCACAATGTAAAACAAGCTGAGGAAAAAACAAAGAAAGAACTCACCAGGGATGCAGCCATTTTCTGTTGCTCTTAGAAACACAGAGGACACTGGAAAGAGAGCTGGAAGAGAAGGTGAATGGAGTGGAGTCATGAAATGACTGGCATGGCTTGCTCCTAGATCCCAGATTCTCCTGTCCAAAGTTCTCTATACATTATCTAGAAGAGACCAAAAGACCAAAAAAAATAAATAAAATAAAAGAGAGCGAGCCTCTTGCGAGACAATAGTATTTTACACATCCAGAAGGGGCAGAAAAGACCCTGTTGAAGGAGTACCCACATGTCCGTTAACTTGTAGAATTTAGACATACAACTCATCCTTAAGTTAATGAAAACATATATTTCTTACTGATTTATCAATAGTTAATGGTAAAAACGAATTCAAAATTTTAAAGACTCTTAATTAAATAATTGACAACTATAATTAACAAGTCAGGAAACAACATGTGTTGGAGAGGATGTGGAGAGAAGGGAACTCTCATACACTGCTGGTGGCAGTGCAAACTGGTGCAGCCACTATGCAAAACAGTATGGAGATTCCTCAAAAAATTAAGGATAGAACCACCATACGATCCAGCTATTCCACTGCTGCGTATTTATCCGAAGAACATGAAAACACCAATGCATAAAGATACATGCGACCCTGTGTTCACTGCAGCATTATTCACAATAGCCAAGACTTGGAAGCAACCTAAGTGCCCATCAAGGGACGAATGGATAAAGAAGATGTGGTATATATACACCATGGAATACTACTCAGCCATAAGAAACAATGAAATCCAGCCATTTGTGACAACATGGATGGAAATTGAGGGTATTATGCTAAGCGAAATAAGTCCGAGGGAGAAGGTCAAAAACCATATGATCTCACTCATAAGTAGAAGATAAAAACAACAACAAACACACACATAGAGACAGAGATTGAATTGTTGGTTACCAGAGGGGAAGCGGGGAGAGAGAAGGGCAAAAGGGACGACTAGGCACATGTGTGTGGAGATGGAGTGTAATTAGCCTTTGGGTGGTCAACATGACGTAATCTATGCAGAAACAGAAGTATAATGACATACATCTGAAATTTATAGAATGTTATAAACCAATATCATCCCAATAAAATAAAAATTTTAAAGATGCTTATTTAAATAATTATTTAATATAATTATATAATTCCTATAAATAATGGCATACCACACAGGACTCCATATTAGTGTTTCCACGAGGACACCTGTGGTTTTTAGATACCTAAACCTCACAGAAAGTATACACCTTGCAACACAACACTTTTGGCCCATGATTTTATAGGAAAAGATGCACATAATGTACATTTTTCATGGCACACTCTTCCAGTAACGGTTCTCAATGACTTGCTTCCCTGTATTCATTTCCTCGTGAAGTCCCCTATGACAGTGACATGGGCTTTGTCATTTGACTTGCTTTGACTGAAGGGAAATCAGTACATATGATGCAAACATAGGACGAAAAGTGCTTTTCTACTAGAGTTTGCCTTCTTGGAACACTGTCATCTTGTGAAGTAACCTGGGGCTACTCTGTGAGGGACATGGCTTAGCCAACAGCCAGCACAAACCAGTGAAAAATTAAATGAAGTCTCCTTAAACCAAGCAGCCTCAGTCAAGGCACCAGATGACTACAGCCTCACCTGTGACCCAGCAACACTAGTACAGGAACTGACCAACTAAACCTAGCCCAAAATGCTGACCATGGAACTTGGAGCAAATAAAATGGTTGTTGTTGCTGTCTTTTAAGCCAGTAAATTTTGGTTGGTTTGTCACATAGCAAATGCTAAGTGATACATCTACAACCCCAAACTCAGTACGTTTTTAACAAAATCACATGGGGGAGAAAGCCTTGAATTACACGCCAAATACACGCAATAGAACTTCACGACCACATGTAGAACTTTTGAAAAGCTTAATGAACGTCCACTGGATGGACCTCAGTGAGGTTGCCGGAACAAAGAGAGACCATGCGAATCACAAAAAACAACTGTCTGCAGATCAGAAGACTACCTTTTAAGTTTTTTACATCAAGAACAAGTCGTGTACCTCTCTGCGGGCATTGTACTGTTGAAGCAGACGTGTGATTCACTCTAATGTTCCTTTTTTAAACAATGGGAACCAGGCTCCCGTTATGGTGCTGTAGGATTTACGATTTTCAAGACAAGATTACTGACATCTAGTGGAAAACACTTGTGTTAGTAGCCCCTTGAGCGCAAATAACCCACAGAAAGCAATGGGGAAAAAAGTACAGGCATGTTTCAAGATAGTTCTTCTAAAACGATGTTTGCTCTAAGTTGGTCGCAGTTCCTCAAAAATGATGTCAAAAACAAACGCAATTTGGCTTAACTGTGGCAAAGTGGATAATACTGACATATACAAATCATATGAGCCTGGCAAATCACTTATGTTCACAAGTGAAACTTTCTTCATCTTTCTTATAAGGCAGAAATACCCTGACAAACCCTTCCTGAACTACCAGGAAGAACATTCAAGACAGAGGGAGCATCAGCATATCTCGAGATATCTAATTTGATGACACAATAAGTTTGAGAGAGTTCAGATAAAAGAAACAGCCAGGGGAGAGTGAAAGAATGAGAGCACTTAGGGAGCACTGCACAGAGATTCTCTCAGCTGTGACAGGTTATTCCTCTACCCCAGACCGCACCCTCAAGACCCCTGCAATTAGTAACATTTCCTGCGCCTCTGCCTACCCCTCTCAGCCCAGCTCAGGTCTCCTTCTGAAAGTCGGTCCAGACCTGCTACTATCACCCTGTCTTCGACAACTTCTGGAGGAGACAGCATCACCCACATCTTGTGTGCTCTGGGCAGAAGCATCAAAACTGCCAGGATCTCCTTCCTGCGAGTCTTCTGCCTCTGTTCTGAAGCGCTAGCGAGAGGGTTCAGTCAGAGGGGTCGTCTTCCAGGTAGGATTCCTATTCACAGGGTGCCTCTCCCTCATGCTTTATGCCAGCTACCTTGTTCCAAAGAAACCAAGACCTTCATCCAGAGCGCAAACATCCATCCTAGAAGCCACGGTCCCTGGAAACTAGGTCTTGTATCAACTTCCCTAACGCAAACCAGGAGTGCTAGGCGGGCCACACGGTGCAGGAGGGGACCCGACACTTCTCCCGCTGAAGAGACTCAAGAAGCCCCACAGACACAACTGCCACACGCCACGCCTCGGTCGGCACACACTTCGCGGTGATTTCTCCGGAATCGGGGCATCTCACCCCTCATCAGCACGCTCCGTCACACAGGAGCACACCGAACGTCACTCACTAAGTTAACTACGTCGCCCGGGACGCTGCGGGGGCAGACCGCAGACCCCGCACGCTCGCGCCGTCCGCACACCCACCCCCGCCTCGCCGTCGTCTTGGACTCGACCCCCAGTTCGCAAAGCTTCTGGAAGCACACGCCCGGCCTTCCAGAGCGCACCCTCTTCGGAAGAAGCAATCACCGAAGGCACAGCCCGAGTCGGCCCTCCCCCAGCCCGGACCTGTGGCCCCCGGTGCTCCAACCGCCTGCGGACCCGGCCCAGGTCCGCGGCTCACACCCACTGCCCTTTCCGCTCCCACCAAGTGGGGCGACAGCCCTCCCCCCACCTGTGTCCCCGAGTGCCCGGGGCTCCTCTGTCTTCCTCGCACCAACCTTCAGGGACACAGCACCCAGCCCCGAGCCCACCGGAGCGGCGGGCTCCGCAACTTCCAGGCGGAAGACGGTGCGAGTGGGCGGAGCCGCGCACGCGCCGAAGGAACCCCGAAGACTCCTTCCTAGAGTCTGGCGCGGGAACAGGTCATTGCAAGGCGAGACTACATTTCCCACAAGCCTCTTGGTGGGTTAGGAAGGGTCTGAGGACATGCTCTTTATTTGCCGGGTAATCCGTCTTGCTTCCCTGAGACCCGGATGTATGGATGCGAGCCTGTCTCGAACCCACGTGACAACTACGTGGAATTCTGGTTTGATGTTAAATCCGGATTTGAGAAGCTGAAAGATGTTGTGGGAGGAATGGGGAAATTCGCATGTGAGAGAAACATTCCAGGAAGTTAAATGTCAGCTCTAATAGCTTTAGTTTGTGATAATAGTAATGGGGTTTTAAAAGGCACACTGTTTTTCACAGTTGCATACTGTGGAAATTAATAAAAGAAACGTTAAGAAATGCACTGGCAGGCCTGTAGAGGGAGCTCTCACCCCCATCACACATAGTCAATTATAGCAAACAAGAAGTGACAGAGGCTTTCATCTCAGAGGAAGTACAACTACTTTACTACTGAAGGAAGATTTCTCTCCCCACCTGACAACAGCCCAGCCAATCAGAAACACTATAGCTCAGCCAATGAGAGATGCCTCAGCTCAAGCAATCAGAGACACCGCTGCTCAGCCAATGAGAAGCTGTTGCTGCCCTGAACTGTCACTCTCCCCCAATGGTCTTTCCTTTAGAACAGCCCCGGCCTCTCCCCCTTCTGTATAAAAGCAGCTCCCTCCTTTGTTCTCTGGTTTGTCTATGGTTCTCCATAGCGTGTACATCGGAAGTTGTAATTCTTTCGGTTATTCTGGAGTAAACTCGTTTTGAGGGTAAAATAACTGGTGAGTTTGCCTTTTAAGTTGACAGTACTAAAGCATGAATGGTAAAGTATCATAATGTCTGTATTTTATTAAACTACTTAAACCGATATGGCAACTGTTGTGAGTTTGTTAAATTAACATTTCTTAAGTAAAACCCCAGTGTGTGGGATGGTGAGCCATGGTTCAACAAAGGACCACAAGGGAAAGTGAAATAGAAAAGTCTACTACTCAGAGGTCCTGGACGAGCTACCTAGCATGTCACAAGGGGCAGCAAGGGGAGGTCAAGGGAGGATGCAGCTGGAGTGTGGCAGGACCTGAGGCACATGCCTGTATTAGGGTCTGCCATTTAAATGTTTTGGGGTTCCCAGGCTAATGCCAGATTGGTCAATTCAAACCAAAAAGAGTGAGGTTTTGCTCTGCTAGGGGAGAGCAAAAGGGGAAGGTCCTGGGAGGGAGGGAAGCTGTTGCTCACAAGGGCTGCTGGGGAAGTCATATCGGGAACCTACATTTATTTGTAATCTGTGGGCTTCTGTGTAGGGCATATGCTTGCAGGAAGGGCTAATGTCTGAGGTTTCAGCAGACCCTTTGACCACACAAAATGGATGCTGAGGCAGCAATATCATGGAGTAGTTTAGCTAAACTCTTTACAGCAACTTTCTTTGAACTAAAGAGATGCTAGTTCTCATCCACTAAAATAATTACTAAGTCATCAGTAGATGATATTCCACTGTTGGAAAACCTTCTCTAGTGCATATACAGGAATAAAATAGCTGGGTCATAGGATGGGTGCACCCCAAATATTTGTGCAAATTTACACATCCATTGTCTGGTAGATACTTGGACAGAAACTCCAAAGATCTATCCATTCATAAATCTACTTAGCAAACCTTTACTTATTTATTTTTCTGAGAGATATAGCCTTCCCTTCCCTGGTTTCTGCCGCACACTAAACAAGGAGTTCAACACACAGGTTTCTCACAGCTCCTGCTGCCACTGCTCCACCTCCACAAATAGGGATAGACCTGGCTTGTGTGTTTGGGGTTATATGGGCTTCAGTGGCAGGGGTGGGGATTGACTATCTGGCCCACGACCTATCTAACCTATCTCTGGTTTTCCCTTTTCCTAAAGTATGACCTCCTCTGTTCCAAGTCATGTATTTTTTTCTAATCCTGCAATTGCCCCTCAGTGATTGCATTATGCATATCTAAGTACCCAGCCTTTACCTTCTCATTTCCTTCTTCTTTCAGATTCTGGAATCCTAACCTTCCTTCCTAAGTCCCCTGGATCCCATGCTTCTCTTTTAAACCCCTATTGTTGTGATATTTAGAGACCCTTTAAATCCAGAATGATTGGCAGGAATGTGTGTGGGGCATCAATGCATAATACTCATCCCTCTATGATATGGAATACCATTTCCTCTTCTGTAGCCTCAGTCATCTCATCTGTAAAAACAGAGACAGTAATACACACTTGGATATGTGAGCCTCACCCTGAACCTGCTTCTAATAATACACAGATCAAGAATGCAACCTCTTTTCTCCATCTGTGAATCCAAAGTCCTCAGAGCCAAGGAGAGGAGACTCAGGGATAATACCTAAGTACTTCCAACTCTTGCCACAAAGACAAATGTACCCTGCATAGGTAAGTCTCAGGGTTCTATTCCATGAAAAAGAAAATGAACTTGCTGGGATCAAAGAGTTAGACTGATACCATGGAGTAGTGGGATCTCATGTCCTTTCCCAGGAATTGTTCCTTTGCTGTTTTTCAATAGTCTTGGGGTCCATTTACCTCTTCCAGGACAAATTGTTCATACTTTTCTAGGGAGGAAGCTCCTGAGTCCCTTGCATATCCATATGAATTTTAGGATTGTCTCATCAATTTCTGCAAAAAGACAGCTGGCATTTTGATAGGGATTGAGATAAATCTGTAGATCCATTTGGGGAGTATTGCCATCTTAACAATATTAAGCTTTTGAATCATGAAGATGAAATGTCTTTCCATTTATTTAGATTTCCTTAATTTCTGTCCATGATATATTGTAGTTTTGTGTGTTCAAGTTTACACTTCTTTTGTTAACTTTATTCCTAAATGTTTTTTTATACTATTGTAAATCGAAATGTTTTCTTAATTTAATTTTTTAAATATTCATTGCTAATGTCAATTGTTTTTTGTATATTGATGATGTATCCTATTACTTTGTTGAACTCGTTTATTAGTTATAATAGTTCTTAGTAAATTCCTTAGGATTTTCTGCGTAAAAGATCATACTACCTATGAATAGAGATAACTGTACTTCTTCCTTTACAATATGCATGCCTTTTATTTATTTCTGTTGCTTCATTTTCCTGGCTAGAACCCCAGTACAATGTTAAAGAGAAATCATGAGAGCAGATATCCTTATCTTGTTTCTGATCTTAAAGGAAAGGCATCCAGGCTTTCACCACTAATTATGATGTTAGCTGTGGGTTTTTCATAGATGCCCTTTATCAAGTTGAGGTTGTTGCCTTCTATTTCTAGTTTGTGGAATTTTTTTTATCATAAAACAATGTTTGATGTTGTTGCATACTTTTTCAGCATCTATTGAGATATCATGTGGTTTGGGTGTTTATTATATTGGTATGATGTATTATACCAGTTGATTTTTGGATGTTAAACCAAACTTGCATTCATCGGATAAACCCAACTTGCTCATGGCGTATAATTCTTATTATGTTTTGCTGGATTCTGTTTGCTAGTATTGTGTTGATGATTTTTGTGTCTATACTCCTAAGAGATATTGGTCTGAATTTTTCTTTTCTCATAATGTCTTTGTCAGGTTTTGTATCATGGCAATATTGGCCTCATAAAATTATTTGGAAAGTATCTCTGTTCTATTTTTTGGAAGAATTGATATTAAATCTTATTCAAATGTTTGGCAATTACTCAGTGAATTCTGGACTTGGGCTGTTCTTGGTGTGAATTTTTTTATTACTAATTCAATCTCTTCACTTGTTACAGATTTATTCAAATTATTTTTTTTTCTTAAGTCGGTTTAGGTGGTTCTAGGAATTTATCCATGTCATGTAGATTATCTAATTTTTTGGCATACAATTGTTCATATAATTCCTCTAAAACTGTTTAATTTCTGTAAGGTCTGTAGTAATGTCACATCTTTCATTTCAGATTTTATTTTTTTATTTTTTTAAAAAGATTTTATTTATTTATTTTTCCCCCCAAAGCCCCAGTAGATAGTTGTATGTCATAGCTGCACATCCTTCTAGTTGCTGTATGTGGGACGTGGCCTCAGCATGGCCGGAGAAGCGGTGCGTCAGTGCGCGCCCAGGATCCCAACCCGGGCCGCCAGCAGCAGAGCACGCACACTTAACCGCTAAGCCACTGGGCCGGCCCTCATTTCAGATTTTAGCAATTTGAGTCTTCCTTCTTTTTTTCTTGGTCAATTTATTTAATGTTTGTCAGTTTTGTTGGTCTTTCCAAAGAACCTACTTTTAGTTTCATTGATTTTCTCCATTGCTTTTCTATTCTCTATTTCATTTATTTCTTCTTTAATATTTATTTCCTTCCTCTACTTGTTTTAGATTCAGTTTTCTCTTCTTTTTCATGAGTCTTTAGGAGGAAGATTTGTTATTGATTTGAAATATTTTTTCTTTGGTCATATAGGTATTTATTGGAATAAATGCTTTAGCTGCCTCACATGAGTTTTGGTAAGTTGTGTCCTTGTTTTCAATCATTTCAGTATATTTTCTAATTTCCTTTTTGATTTCTTCCTTGACCAATAGTAATTTTTAAGTTTATTAATTTCCAACATGTTTGTTAGTTTCTCTAATTTATTTCTGTTTTTGATTATGAAGATCACTCCATTGTGATTGGAGAACATATTTTCTATTATTTCTATCCTTTTACATGTTTTCTCTTTTGTTTTATGGGTTACTATATAGTCTCTCTTGAAGACTGTATATGGGCAGTTGAGAAGAATATATATTTTGCCTTTGCTGGGTGGAATGTTCTGTACATGTTTGTTAGATCTAGTCAGTTTATACTGTTGTTTGAGTCTTCTACTTCCTAGTTACTCTTTAGCCTAGTGCTTCTATCTATTGTTGAAATGGGGTATTGAAGTCTCCAACAATTATTGTTGAATTGTCTATTTCTCCTTTTACTTCTGTCAGTTTTGCTACATGTATTTTGGTGTTCTATCATTATGTGCATGTATATTTATAATTGCTATATCTTCTTGATGGATTGACCCTATTATCATTATAAAAATCCCTCTTTATCTCTAATAACTTTTTTGTTTTAAAGTCTATTTTGTTTAACATTAGTATAACCACTTAAGCATAGCACTCTTGTGGGGTTTTTTGTTTGAATTATATTTGTTTTTCCATCTTTCTACTTTTTGTGTCTGTGTGTTGGGAGATCAGCCCTGTGCTAACATCTGCCAAGCCTTCTCTTTTTTTGCTGAGGAAAACTGGCCCTGGGCTAACATCCGTGCCCATCTTCCTCCACTTTATATGGGATGCCGCCACAGCATGGCTTGCCAAGCAGTGCATTGGTACTCGCCTGGGATCTGAACCAGTGAACCCCGGGCCGCCACAGCGGAGCACGCACACTTAACCGCTTGCACCACGGGGCTGGCCGCCTCCATCTTTCTACTTTTAATCTGTTTTTGTCTTTGACTCTGAAGTGTGACTCTTGTATACAACATAGACTTGGATTTTTATCTTTTATCCAGTCTGAGAATCTCTACTTTATGATTTGAATGTTAAATCCATTCACATTTAATGTTATTATTGATATACTTGGATTTATGCATGAAATTTTACTTTTTGTTTTCTATGTTCCTCATGTCTTTTTCATTTCTCTATTCCTCTTTAGTGTTTTCTTTTGCAAAAAGTGAATATTTTCTAATTTAGCATTTAAATTTTCTTAATGATTTTTTCACTATATATTTTTTAGTTATTTCCTTAGTGATTGCTCTTTGGCTTACCATATACACTTTTTTTTTCCTTTGGTGAGGAAGATTGGCCCTGAGCTAACATCTGTGCCAATCTTCCTCTATTTTTTGTATGTGGGATGCCACCACAGCATGGCTTGATGAGCAGTGTGTAGGTCTGCACCTGAGATCCAAACCCCTGAACCCCAGGCTGCTGAAACAGAGCATGTGAACTTAACCACTACACCACCGGGCTGGCCCCTACCATTACATCTTAAGTTATCAGGATCAAATTCAGATTCATACTAACTTAATTGCAGTTATATATAAAAACATTACTGTTATATATCTCTATAACCACCTCACCCTTTTTTGAGGTATTGTTGATATACACATTACATCTATAAATACTACAAACTAAACAAAACATTGTTATAATCTTATATTATATAATTTTATGTCTTTTTAAAAAGTTAAGAGAAGAAAGAAGAGCAAGGATGTATTTATAGCTTTTGCATATTAAACTTATTCATAGTTTGTAGTTCTCTTCGATCATTCTTGTAGATTTGAGTTACCATCTGGAGGCATTTTCTCATTGCTATAAATGTTTTCTCCCACTTACCTCCTTTGTACTATTATTGGAAAATATATATTTTCATATATTACAGGCCTAACAATACATTATATACACACTTTTTTATACAATGCTTTCTAAATCAGTTAAGAGAAGAAAGTAGAAAAATGTTCACTTATACTCTCTTTTATAGTTACCTAATTACCTTTCTTGGTGCCCTTTGTTATTGTTGTTGTTTTGATATATGTTAAAATTACTGTCTGGGGTCACTTACTTTCATCCTGAATAACTTCTTTTAATATTTCTTGTAAAGAAGTTCTGATAGCAATAAATTTTCTTAGTTTTGTTTATCTGGACATGTCTTTTTTTGCCTTCATTTTTGAATAATAGCTTTGATGGATATAGAATTCTTGGTTGACAGTTTTTTCCTTTAAGCACTTTGAATATGTTATCCCAATTCCTTCTGATCTCTATTGTTTCTGCTGAGAAGTTAGTCGTTAATCCTAGTATCACTTATCACTTTTAAGTGATAAAAAGATTCCCTTTTAAATAATAAGGGTTCCTCTTTTTTCTATCTTCCTTCTTCAAAGATTTTTTCCTTGCTATTAACTTTCCTAATTTTTACCACAATGTAAGTGTGCATCTCTTTCTGTTTCCCTTACTTGTAGTTCATTGAGTTCCTGGATGTGAGTCAATGTTTTGTTTGCTGTATGTCCTTGGAACTAATTCCACAGACTTTAAATGGTTGCTTTTGTTTTGTTTTATATTTTTCACAGTTTGGCTAGGGAGTGGGTCAATGAAGTTCTTCACAATGTTGTGCTGGAAGTCCCTCCAGGAATCATATAACTTTCAAGCTTGCATGCTCAGTGACTTGTGAACTTTGTAATTGCCACAGTGTAATGACACACCACCTAGTAAACAAAATCAAACTCAATCAACTGTCAGTATCATATGAGTCACATTATTATTTATGTGCATTGGGGGCTTTGCAGATGCTATGATAACCTGGGTTACTATAATTTAAAGAAATGTTTTTAACTCTAAAATAGGCATCCACATGTTCATGGAGTGGGTAAAATTACTGCCAATGCCAAAAAATACACCTAACAATAATTTAGAAGGACTGTTGATATTATAAAAGTCCATCAATCATTTGAAACAACTACCATGATACATTAGCAATTTAGTAGATAATGCAGATAGAATAAAAAGAGGCACTAACTAAAAATTTTGCTACAGTATTTGTAGATATATGACTTCTGGGAATGTATCTTCCCTAAATGGCATATAGTCCTAAGTTCTAAGTTAGTCCTAAGTCTAAGTGCTAGTCCTAAGTCTAAGATTTTAGACACATTAATTTAAAACTTACCAGGTCTTTCGGAGGATATAATGAATGTCAATTACAGCCTTGGGACCAGTTGAAACAGCAGGAACTGTGGATTTTAACACTAACCATTCTATTATCTTCTACTTTAGATTTTGTTGCCAGCCACTACCTTGAAAAGTCAAGCAAGAGGAGACAATGTGGGGTTTGAATGTCTCTGAACACACCCAAGAATGAAGTGTAGCAGATCTATTGGTTTCCCCGGCTAAAGCCCTCAGCCCAGTTATAGCTATGGAGGACAGTCCCTTTCACATGGACAGAGCCTCATCCTAAGTCTACCCCTTGTCTCTCCATTATTCTGCCTTGGGAATTTTTCCAAAGCTAAGGGAGCTCACTCGCCCCATTCACAGGGGAGTTCAAGCCATGAACTCCCTATGGCCAACCGACAAGCCAGAGATAAAGGCTTCAGCTTCCCATGCGTCAGTGGGTCAGTTGAGATGCACACGACCCAGCTCCTTACAGAGTACCCAACAGGATGGATGTCAGCTTGTTCACAGTGCTCACCAGCTCAGTAGCATATCCTTTATTGGCTTTTCGTACTCTTCCATCTCATTTTCCCCATTCCTTTATTCTTGCTTTTTGTGATTACTTCCCAAATACACTTCTTACACAAGCTCGTCTCAGCTCTCTGTGGGGCAAATACAAAATGAAGAAACACAGGCAAGACAAGAACCCCTACTCTGATCAAGCCAAAGACAAATATAAGAACTCCAGCCAAAAAAATAACACACACCCTCCCCACCCAGCACTACGGAGAGGACACATCCCCAAGCCAGCAACCCCAACACAATTACCCAGCAGAGTGAGTATCACCACCAGGGGAGTTGGTAGCACAGAAGTCATGCTTTTCAGATCTGACTGCTCCACTGACAGCTGTCACTTAATGTTGGGTACATCTGCTTGATGAAACCTGAGTCACAAATAGGATTTAAGCCACAAGTGAGTCTGGTTTCCTATTGCTGCTGTAAAAAATTACCACAGAGACAATGGTTTAAAACTACAGAAATTTATTCTCTCCCACTTCTGGGAGACAGAAGTCCAAGATCAGTGTCACTGGGCTGACATCAAAGTGTGGGCAAGTTCCTGTTCCCTCTAGCGGAGAATCTGTTCTTGCTTCTTCCAGCTTCTGGTGCTGCTGGCGGTTCTTGGCTTGTGGCCACATCACTCTATCTCTGCTTTCTGGTCACATGGACACATCTTCTCTGTGTTAAGGGATACCAACAATAAGAAGGCAGACAAGCTCTCTCATACAGAAGATAATGGGAGCCCAGCAGAAAGCCACCCTCACCCTTACCAGGTCTGAGCCCTGACACTGGCGATGGCACATCCTCCAGAGAGCTCACTCCCATGCAGCCTTCGCCAGGATTTGGGAAAGGGTGGCTCCACACCAGAAACACTGAGCAGCCTGTTCAAGAGAATGAGAGAGGAACGGGGGTGACAAGAGATTCTCACATATTGAGGTCTATGGGGTAACTATTCGGGTTCAAAACTGATTTAGCTTGAACTGAAAAGCCTGACTTATGGCCTATCAAACATTGTACATCTGCTTAACCATTAAAGAATGCACTCTCTTAAGATAAGAATGCATACTTCCCCTCCTACACCCTACTGGTAACACCCTATTGGTAACACCTGGATTAGTCCCTTTCCTGACATCATGGTCACATTGACCTGCTAATTTGCAACTGAATACTTTTTGAAATTTTGATGAAAATGTATCCTGGTTGTGTTTAATGTATGTTCTTCGTTCTAAAAAGATATAAGACTGTACTGAAAACCATGCTTCTCCAGAACATTTTCTAAGGCCTTCCTGAGTTATAATCCTCACTCTGGCTCAAGTAAACTCATTTTATTTCTCTTATCTGTAGAATGGTTATTTGCCTTATGTGCAAAAATATTTGCATATTTTACATTGACATTTCTTGGCATAGTTGCAGCAGAATTTCAGAGAAACCCACCAGAGACCACCTGGAATCTACACAGAACCAGCATTTGGGCCCACTGAGCACACCCCCCGCCCCCGTTACCAGATACAGACCCAGGTTCTTTACCCACCTTACAAGAGGGGCCAAATAAAACTAGAACGCCAGGTTTATGGCAAGGAAAGAGTTTTTATTTCGAGTGACATCAGCCGGGAGACAAGAGCTCTCAAATTTGTCCCATCTCCCTGAAAGATGGGAGACAAGGGGTTTTAAAGGTTGTGAGGGAGAGCATGTGCTGGGGTTTTAGGTAAGGGAGGGGGAGCATGTGGACGTGCTGGTTGGCACCTTTCCAGCAGCCTGCGTTTGGCCTTGAAGACTGAATTTCTTTCCCTTGACTGTCTGGACTTTTCTGGTTAGTTTTTACCTTCAGCCTGCATTTGGCTTTGTGAGGCTGAATCTTGGTGTCTGGACCTTGACTTTCTGGGAAAGACAGCTCACTCATATACTAAGGAGGGACAGAAAGATCTGCTTAGTTTTAAACAGTTGATTATGCTGAATATGCACAGCTGCAGTTAGCAAAGATTATCTCAGTTTTTGCTCTCTTCTTCTAGCCCAGGGAAGATTTTTTTAACCTCTTCATGCTTGGTTTCACCCCCCTGGATCACTGCATTCTTCAGGCGATCCTGGTGAGTTCTCCTGAATCCCGGACCACCTTATCTTAAGTCAATGGTCCAGAGTTTATTTGAGCTGTTTCAAACCTTAAGACTAGGCGTCTTAAGGGGGTACTAGTACATACTCTGGGTAAGAGAAACCTTGGGGAGAATTCCTAGGAAAGAGAAACCTGGGGGGATCTTCCTAGGCCAGGGGAGCCTGGGGGGAATTTTGGAGTGAATGAGGCAGGCTGACCTTTTTAATTTGGCTTTAAATTGTAAATAATTGTGTTTATAAAGTCCGAATAAACTGCTTGATGGAGAAATGAGAGACTGAATGTGTTCAGCTCTGAAGAAAAGAGACACCAGCTCCTCCGTCCTCAAAAGCGTTCTCAGGTGAATGAGAACCTCAGCAGGAGTGTTAGAGGCAATCCTCACGACATGTAACAGTCCCATAGGGAACTCCACTATCATTCACGTTAATTAATTAATGGCTCATCCAGGGAAGCGCATATGACGCTTGGTCACCCATGCTCTGAGCCCCCCCAGTGGTCTTAGGCTGCCAGCGGGAGAAACTGAGGAACGTAAGAGAGTGTTTACAACCTTTCTTTAGGGAGTAACGCTCACGAGCAGCACACTTCTGACCCCTACACTGTCCTTAGATGTTGTTCAGACTGTATAGCAAAATGAAACTAAAAGAAAAATGGGAAATCAAGCTTCTAAAAGACCGACCAGTTCCCAAATGGCCAGCCTTCCCTCCGAACTCCAGCGACTTGAGCAAGTGCTAAACACAGGGAAACAGCTAGCCCATCCCAGATTCCTAAGACTGAAAGAAAGAAACAAACGGGAAAAGAAGTTTTTGCAGATGCAAACTGCTAAAATTTTTAAAACAGAGGCTATAAAATCTTTGTTGCATCTGTCTGTTGTTTACATGTGTGTCTATATGTACGTTATATGTGTGTGATATTTTACCTCCAACGGTATGGCTAAAATTAAGAGCTCTGTTTAATTGGCTTAAAGTAAGTACTTACAAAAATGGTTTCTAAATGAAACTAACCCAAATGTCTTTCAAGTTAACGTGATATTAAATAAGCTTGGTAAATAAAAGCTTATTTAAGTTTGTTGGTTTGACTAAAATAGGTATGCCCTCAGAGTTATCAGCATTGGATATGATGCAGACCTGCAGCCTTTATTCTACATTTATTGGTCAAATAAGCTGATGTTATCTCTATTACAAAACTGGTTAACAAAAATAATAACTTAAAATGATAACCAATTTTGTCTAGTATCTCCTGAAGTCTTGTAGGCATTCTAAATAATTACCGGGAACAAGTAACTAAATAGATGTGAAAAAGATGAGTGTTGGGTGAACTTTTAACAATAATTATGGGTTATGGTGTATGCACTTAAAATAGATTCCAAAATCTCTTTGGCAACATGAAACTTTGAAGTTTTGCTAGGCTAAACTAAATGATAAAAATTCATTGAATATCTAGATCATCTCCAAATAAGATAAAATATTAGACACTAATTATTAAATATAAGTTTACCTATTCTTGACTTCTTACTACAGAAAAACTAAAAGGTGTTTAGGTCTATTAGTAAATGTGTCTTATACTTTATTAAAAAGATTGTACTATGAAGTAACGTGTTTTTAGAAATTATAAAAGGTATTTATAAATTTGCCAAGCCACAAAATGCTAAACTAAAAGAAAGTTTATAATTGTTTACTTAGTTTTCACTAAAAATTAAGGTTTCTAAGGGTTAAAAATTCTAATATATGTGATTAAAGCTACTAAAAATTAAGGAAATATCTTTGTATTCAAGGAAAGATGCATGTTTTCAGTAAAGAAGGTAAATAATGGAAATATTTTTGTTTGTTTTGTTAAGAAAGATAAATAGGTCCCAAAGTACTAGGAGGAAGAAAGAAAGAGATGGGATAAATTCTGAAAGTAAAAAGAAAGTTATAGAAGATTTGTTGAAGAGGAACCCTGAGGAAAGAGTTTTATGCATGGTCAAGTTGGCTAAGATTAGAATAAATTTAATTAAATAAGATTTAATATCAGAAATAAGCTAGTACAAAAATTAGAATTTGGTTTTCTCTTTTTCTTAAAAGGATAATTTTCTTAAACTCTTAGTCTGCTCTTGATAAAGAAGTTATTATATAAAAAGATTTTCTTTACCTTTGAGTAAGTTTACCTAAAAGACAGATCTATGTTTTGTTAAGGTAATTTCCTATGTTCAAAAAGACTGAGGTCTCTCTATTAAAGTTTTTTTTCACTGTTTTAATGCTCTGTTTGCCCTTGACTGTTTCTGTTGTCACTTTGATTGAATGGATAACTAAGCATTGTTTCATGGCAACAAGATCAGCAACCCCTTGATCTTGTTTGACCAAGTGTTTTAAAACTGTTTGATTTTTTTTTAATGAGATGTGTGCCTTCCACAGTGAGAGGGAGATTATGTTTGAATGTTCCAGTTATCATTAGAATTCTGATTATGGATCTAACTGGCTGCTGCTTGGTCATTGTTGATCCAGAAGATCATTCCTCTCACTCTTTTGTGTTTTTATTTTGAGGAATTTTGGCCCTGCACTAACATCTGTTGCAAATCTTCCTCTTTTTCTTTTTTTCTCCCCAAAGCCCCAGTACATAGTTGTGTATCATAGTCGTAGAGTTGTAGCTCTTCTATGTGGGGCGCCACCTCAGCATGGCTTTGATCAGCGGTGAGTAGGTCTGCACCCAGGAACTGAACCAGTGAACCCCAGGCTGCCAAAGTGGAACGTGCGACCTTAACTGCTACGCCACTGGGCCAGCCCCAAAACCATCTGATATTTTTGACAAGCTCCCCAAAATTCATATCCTAAATGAAATCTTTTATTTTTACTTTTTCTTTGAGAATTTTCAGAGGGCCCCTGGGACTTCTCAAAGAAATTTGTTCTCTCTTCCTTTAAAGGGGGAGATACTAATTAGGCTTGTTTGGTATGCTAAAGTGCATGGGAAGCATTGTCAAGTAAATGATGATAAACCTTCTTAGGCTATATTGCACAGGTAAATATTATTCATTACTTTAACCCTGCTACCTTGCTTCCAATTTCACAAGAGGAAAAGATCATGACTGAATTCTATCATCTAACTCAGTTTAGAGATGGGTCTTAGTTAAACAATAAGCAAGACATTATCAAGCTGGATATGCTGTCCGGCCTTGAGAATGCCTGCTACTTTCTATTAACTCTGCTAACCCAGTAAAATACTTCCTACTACAGGCTCAAGAAATTGCCATGGAAGAAGAGAAACAGATATGGCAGTCAAAAGGGAGAGTTTTTGACACCCCATTACAGATGTGGTTTGGGTCCAAAAAAAAAACCCATAGTACCTATTGGAGTACAATTGTCACTGCTCCAGTTAGCCAATTAACCCCTTGGGCACCTGAAAAGATAATTTTGTGGGGAAAACAATAGTTTTGGAAACTTTGTCCCACAGTGGCCCATAAAGCCTACATTCATTGTGTTATATGCCCAAACTATAATCTAGGGAAACTATTTCATGAATCACAAAGCCACTTTACCCTTCCTAAGGGACCCTTAGAGGTATGGCAATTGGACTTTGTACAAATGTCACCATCTCAAGGATATAAATATATCTTGTAATGATCTGTGTGTCCTTACATTGGGTTGAGGTATTTCCTTACAGAAGAGCAATGGCTTTAGATAAATTATCATTGGAGAGAATAATTCCAGTTTGGGAAATTCCTACTGAGTTACATAGTGACGGGGGAACTCATTTCAGTGGACAAATAATTAAATCTATTTGTAACATTTGGCCAATAATGAAGCACTTCTACTGTGCTTACCATCCCCAATCTTCAGGATTGGTGGAAAAAACTAACGGCACAATCAAAACTCAATTGGCAAAGCTTTCAGAGGCATCTATGATGCTGGCCCTGATATCAGTTCCCCTACATTGAACCTAGCATATATACAGTTAAAAACCAAAAAGCACTCATTCCCTTTCGCTGCTTAAATTGTTAAAAGCCCAGGTGGCTTCACACTAAAGTTCTGGCTAATTACCAGTTCTTGAGGTTTGTTACAGGGAGGCTGATATCCTGAAATTATCAAGAAGCTGAAGCTCCCCAACTCCGGGCTGGCTCGCCAAATTTCCTTAGCTGGAAAAAGCCCAGGACCTTGTCACCGTAGCTGAATCAATGAACACAATGACAAGGGATCAAGGAAAAGGAAAGTGGTTTAATCTTGCCAGCAAAATGAGGCTGTGGTGGCCTCGTGCCCCAAAACCCACAGTCCTCCCAAGGCATTAGGAGTTGGGGTTTTAAAGGTTGTGAGGAATGTAGCTGTTTGTAGGGAGCGGGAGCCTGTGGCCTTACTGGTCAGCACTTTTCCATCAGCCTGCATTTGGCCTTGTGAGGCTGCTGGCAGGGAGGAGGATGGCGAGATAAGGGAATCGAAGGTGGGTGTCCTTCAACCGTCTCCCTGGTGGATGGTGGATTCGGCGCCAGGAACCAGGAGTTGGGGTTCCTGATATCAGGGCTGGCATCAGTTCCACTGGTATGACCACTGAGCAGCTAGCTATATTTTTTCCTTCTCTGGGGCTAGAGGATGTCATATCCCATACAGAAACCCTTAACAGTAGTCAAGCAGGAATAGCCTTGTTAGATACTGAAATGTCTTTAATGAGAAAGGCTGTCCTTCAAAAGAGAATGGCCTTAGATATTCTCACAGCATCCCAAGGTGGTACATATATATCATTCAAACTGAACGCTGTGCTTTTATACCTGACAATCTTCCAATATATCATCTCTGCTAAAGCACAAGAGAAAAACAGATGAATGCCTTAAGTGATTCTACACCCAGTCTTGATTTGTTTAGTTGGCTCCCTTCTGGTATTGGCTTTGACAAGAGATTCTCACATGTTGAGGTATATGGGGTAACTATTTGAGTTCAAAACTGGTTCAGCTTGAACTAAAAAGCCTGACTTATGGCCTATAAACATACATTGTACATCTGCTTAACCATTAAAGTAAAGAATACACTCTCTTAAAATAAGAATGTATAATTCCCCTCCTACGTCCTATTGGTAACGTCCTATTGGTAACGTCTGGATTAGTCCCTTTCCTGACATCACGGTCACGTTGACCTGCTAATTTTCAACTGAATACTTTTTGAAATTTTGATGAACATATATCTTGGATGTGTTTAATGTATGTTCTTTGTTCTAAAAAGATATACGACTGTACTGAAAACCATGCTTCTCCAGAATGCTTTCTAAGACCTTCCTGGGTTATAATCCTCACTCTGGCTCACCTTATTTCTCTTACCTATAGAATGGTTATTGGTTATTTTGCATTGACATTTCTTGGCGTAGTCGCAGCAGGATTTCAGAGAAACCCACTGGAGACCACCTAGAATCTACACTGAACCAACATTCGGACCCACTGAGCCCCCCTGGATCACTGCATTCTTCAGGTGACCCTGGTGAGTTCTCCGGAAACCTAGACCTCCTTATTTTAAGTCAATGGTCCAGAGTTTATTTGAGCTGTTTCAAACCTTAAGACTAGGTGTTGTAAGGGGGTAATGGTACATACCCTAGGTCAGAGGAACATGGGGGGGAAATTTCCTAGGAAAGAGAAACCTAGGGGGAATTTCCTAGGCCAGGGGAGCCTAGGGGGAACTTTTGGAGTGAATGGGGCAGGCTGACCTTTTTAATTTGGCTTTAAATTGGAAACAATTGTGTTCATAAAGTCTGAACAAACTGCTTGATAGAGAAATGAGTGTCTCGACTTGTTCAGCTCCAACGAGAAGGGACACCAGCTCCTCCCTCCTGAAATGCATTCTCAGGTGACTGAGGACCTAGTGGGAGTGCCTGAGGTTGAACCTTGAGACGTGCAGCAGTCCCATAGGGAACTCCACTATCATTCACATTAATTAGTTAATGGCTCATCTGGGGAAGTGCTTATCAGGATTGGTCACCCAGGTGCTCCGAGCCCCCACAGTAGTCTTAGATGACCAGCAGGAAAAGCTGTGGCATGGAAGAGAGTGATTATGACCTCTCTTTAGGGAGTAACACTCACAAGCAGCACGCTTCTGACTCACTAAACAGTCCCTAGATATTGTTCAGACTTTATAGCAAAACAAAGCCCAAAGAAAAGTGGGAAACTGAGTTTCTAAAAGCCCGACCAATGCCTGAATGGCCAACCTCCCCTGCGAACTCCAGAGACTTGCATGAGTGCTTTAAAAAAAGGGGAGGGGGTGGGGGTCTAAGACTGAAAGAAAGAAAAAAATGAGAAAAGAAGCTTTCGTAGATGCAAACTGCTAAAATTTTTAAAACAGAGGCTATAAAATCTTTGTTGCATCTGTCTGTTGTTTATGTGTGTGTCTATATGTGTGTTATATGTGTGTGATATTTTACCTCTGGATGGTATGGCTAAAATTAAGAGCTCTGTTTAACGGGCTTAAAGTAAGCGCTTACAAAAATTATTTCTAAATGCAATTAACCCAAATGTCTTTCGAGTTAACATGATATGAAATAATCTTTGGTAAATAAAAGCTTGTTTAAGTTGTCAGCTTGACTAAAATAGACATGTCCTCAGTTATGAGCATTGGATATGATGCAGACCTGCAGCCTTTATTCTACATTTATTGGTTAAATAAGCTGATGTTATCTCTATTACAAAACTGGTTACCAAAAATAATAGTTTTAAATGATAACTAATTTTGTCTAATGTCTCAAGAAGTTTGCATGGAAACACATGATTTAGATGGATGAAAATGAATAAGAGTTTTTAGGTACAATAATTATGTTTTATAGTCTGTATATCTGAGAGAAAAAAAAGCTTCCAAACTCTCTTTGGTAACTGAAACTTTGAAGTTTTGCTAGGTTAAATTAAATCATAAAAGTTCATTCAGTATTTAGATCATTTTCAAATAAGATATTAGACATTATTTACTAAGTATAGATTTATCTACATTTAGATTTTTATTACAGAGAAACTAAAAAGTGTTTGGGCCTATTAGTAAACATGCCTTGTTTTATGACTATAAAGTAACATGTTTCTAGAAATTGTGAAAAGTGTTAGTAGGTTTGTCAGGCCACGGAATGCTACTATAAAAGACAGTCTATAACTGCTTGCTTCTTAGTCTTTACTTAAAAATTAAGGTTTCTAAGGGTTAAAAATTCTAATATGTGGGGGCCGGCCCTGTGGCACAAGCGGTTAAGTGCACGAGCTCTGCTTCGGCGGCCCGGGATTCTCGGGTTCAGATCCCTGGAGCGCACCGACGCACTGCTTGGTAAGTCATGCTGTGGCGGCATCCCATATAAAGTAGAGGAAGATGGGCACAGATGTTAGCTCAGGGCCACGCCTCCTCAAGAAAAAAGGGGAGGATTGGCATCAGATGTTAGCTCAGGGCTAGTCTTCCTCACACGCACAAAAAAAATTCTAATATGTGATTAAGTCTACTAGAAATTAATAAGGAAAATATGTTTGTATTCAAGGAAAGTAAGATATGTTTTTAATAAAGAAGGTATGAAAAATGGAAATATTTTTGTTTGTTTTGTTAAGAAAGATGAATTTGCCCAAAGTACTAAGAGGAAAAAAAAGTCATAGGACAAATTCTGAATGTAAAAAGAAAGTTATAAAAGGTTTGTGGAAGAGGAATTCTGGAAAAAGAGTTTTATGCATGGTCAAGTTGGCTGGGATTAAAGTAAATCCAATTAAGTAAATGAGTTTTAATGTCAAAAGTAAGCTAGTGCTAAATTAAAATCTGATCTTCTCTCTCTTAGAAGGATAATTTTCTTGAACTTGATAAAGAGGTTATAAAAGGTTTTTCTTTACCTTTGAGTGAGTCTACCTAAAAGACAGAAAAACTATGTTAAAACAATTTCCTATGTTCAAAAGACTAAGGTCTCTCTATTAAGATTTTTTTGACTGTTTTAATGCTCTGTTTGCCCTTGACTGTTTCTGTTGTCACTTTAATTGAATGGATAGCTAAGCATTGTTTCATGGGGACCTATGATATTGTGTGGGTGAATGATATTGATATAGGTGTTTTGAAATTGTATAACATTACTGAAATTCTGTTCTGTCCTGGTTATCAGTCTGGTTCTGGTTATTATTTTAACATGTTGTATGTCACAAAATTAACCAAATTTCTTTGTCAATTGCTATTTTTAGGTCTTGTTGTTTACAGACAGTTATTTCTTTGCTCTGATGCTTTTGCAAAATATGTTTCATCTTCAGAGAAGTTCATGGAAAGAACTCTGGGCGCCTACTCTAGAATACAGGTTTCTGATAAACTTTCAGATCATAAAACTGAACTGGGTAAGAAATTACAGAATTCTAACTGAGAAACTGATGACTTTGTGAAACTGCTAACAAGATTAAGGTCAAGAATTGATTACACTGGACTGAATGAACTGATGAGAATGGTTATAATTGTTATCACTTTTGTTAGAAATATTGCTGATTTTTTAATGTTTTGTGTTCTCACATTTAAGGAAAACGTTTTCTCTTTTCTCCTGAGCTAACTATGACTTATGGCAATTTGGTAAATTATACCTTTATAAGCAGAATTGAAACATTTATCTTTTTCTCCCTACCTGATCCTTCCAGAATTTGGAAACTCTTGGTGAGTGAGTATTGTTATTTTCATGGCAATATAGTTATTTGCATAAGTTCAATAAGAATCTGTTCTCCTTATATATATATAACAGGACACAATTGGAAACATTGGTTATATTACCAAGGCTGTGACCAGAACATCATATTTGTGAAAAACTCAGATATAACCACACAGCTTTGAGAGACAGAGATTGGACTTTATGGAATAAAGCCATGTGGAAATATTGGTCTGGTACCTTATGTTCCAAGCAGCAGGTAGTGGAGAGGAATCTGATGACCCCTGGGCAGAAAGTCTATGCTGATAGCCGTCATCAATGAAAAATCAGGGTAGAGAGCATTGCTCCAGTCTCTGATGCATGTCAAGTAAAACAAAAGACTGCCAGGAACTAAGACCAGATGGATGGCCCCACCTTGGGACCAGATGCCTCCCCCACTCAGAGACCAGCCCTCTATATAACTGGCCTATAGTCTTTGTTCTGTAAGATGGTTCTTTGAGACATTAGTCAGCCATATTCCCCCTTGCTAGCAAGCTGTAATAAACTGCCCTTTCTTTTCCACCAAAAAAAAAGAAAAGAAAAAATGATGAGAGGTTGTTAGCCAATTCTTTTCACAGAGAGCTCCCAGACCTTAAGGATCGTGGACCTGGAGACTCTGTTTTTCAGAAGAGGCATCAAATAAAAGACTCTTTGCAGACCTGTTGGAAAGGACCATACCAGGGACTTTTAACCAATTGATGCACTGCAGAATCAAATTTCTGCAGATTCACATTTCTCGTTTTAAAAGGAGGCTTTTCCACCTGAGTGGGTTTCAGTTCCTATTTCTGATACCCAACTTCAACTGACCAATGCACATATCTCCAAACCAGGATGAGAAGAAGATGGCATCTGTTGTAAACAGCTGTCCCAAGACTCTGGACCAGGCCTGTATTCCCAATCTTAAATCACCTCATTTAAACCTTTGTTATGCTTAAACTGTATCCCTATTTTATAATTGTTCCATTTAAGGTTTTCAGAATACTATCATACTTAAAGTGATTGAATTGGAACAGACTTGTCTCGAAGGCCAGGCATTTATTGGGTGGCTCCTAATGGAACTCAATGGTTATGTGGAACAAATCTCTGGCCTTGGCTACTGCCTAGATGGCTTAAACACTGCACCCTGAGCTTCCCTTGGATGCAGGGAAGGATTCAGTGAGCTAACATGTGTTGCTAATCTCTTTTTAAGGCCAGATGGGCTTATTTAGTGTTCCACTGGTATGACCACCGAGCAGGTAGCTATATTTGTTCCTTCTTTGGGGCTAGAGGATGTTGTATCCCATACAGAAGCCCTTAACAATTGTCAATCAGGAACAGCCTTTTTAAATATTAAAATACCTTTAATGAGGAAGGCTGTCCTTCCAAAGAGAATGGCCTTAGATATTCTTACGGAGTCCCAAGGTGGTAGATATATATCATTCAAATGGAATGATGTGTTTTTATACCTGATGAGTCTTCCAATGCGTCATCTCTGAATGCCTTGAGTGATCCTATACCTGATCTTGATTTGTTTAGTTGCCTTCCTTCAGATATTGGCTTCCGTTTGCGACCCAATTGCAATTCCTATTTCTATTACTCCTTGGAATTATTGTATTAGTCATAATATTCAAACTAATTACTGTTTTATTTACTCAGTGTTGTAAGACAGGCATGCTAGCTAAAGTAACGATTGCTCAGTCATGTGAGATGGTCAATTGATCTTACAACCCTGGACGAATCTCCTTTTCTTATTAAGGCTATGCCTAATAATTCATTTTTAAGCTAATCATTTCAAGTATCATATTACCTGTTCTATAATTGTTATAAACAATGTAACTATAGGAAGTCTTGTAAAAGCACATGTGCAATATTTGTGTGATAATCTAAAAATAATTGACAAATTATGTTACCTATGAAACACTACCCCTGTTAATATATACCTCTATGCTTGTCCACGATATCTGACTATTTCCCCCCAACGTGGACAACTTGGCAAATTGAAGAAATAAAACCCTAGCAACGTGGGACATGATGGACCCAGGGCAGGCAGCAACTACCCTGGCACCGAGGGACAATATTTTGATCAGCAATGCTTTCTATCAAAAGATTATTGATCAAAAAGCAGAAATGACAAGAGATTCTCCCATATTGAGGTATATGGGGTAACTATTCGGGTTCAAAACTGATTCGACTTGAACTAAAAAGCCTGACTTATGGCCTATCAAACATACTTGGTACATCTGCTTAACCATGAAAGAATACGCTCTGCTGAGATAAGATTGCATACTTCCCCTCCTACACCCTATTGATAACACCCTATTGGTACCGCCCGGATAAGTCCCTTTCCTGACATCTCGGTCACGGTCACGTTGACCTGCTAATTGGCAACTGAATATCTCTTTGAAATTTTGATAAACATGTATCCTGGGTGTGTTTAATGCACACTCTGTTCTAAAAAGATGTAAGACTGTACTGAAAACCACGCTTCTCCGGAATGCTTTCTAAGACCCTCCTGGGTTATAATCCTCACTCTGGCTCAAGTAAACTTGCCTTATTTCTCTTACCTATACAATGGTTATTGGTTATTTTGCCTCGACAGGGGGCTGCCGGCTGGAGCAGGTGGCGGCGAAGACCCAAGGGGCACAGAGTGGGAGAAGACGTGTGTGCACGCACGCTCGCAACGGCTTCCTCATCCTGAACCTGGGACCAGAGAGCACAGAGCCCCCCGAAGAGTGCCGCCAAGTCCAGCTTGAGAGAGGCAGAAAGAGCCAAGTGTAGACAGACACCGGCCGAGAGAGCTGGTGACAGACTGAGGGGGCGGAGTCCAGACGGAGACGGGCGGAGAGAGAGGAGTATAGATGGAGAGGGACGGAGACAGCCGTTTCTAGGAGAGAGGTGCAGAGAGCCGAGTATAGACGGAGAGTGCCGAGTATAGACGGAGAGGGGCGGAGAGAGCCGAGTCCAGACAGGCAGAGGGAGAGAGCCGAGTTCATTCGTAGAGGGACGGAGACAGCCGAGCCCAGACGGGGAGAGCCGAGTCGAGGCGGAGAGAGGCGGAGAGAGCCGAGTCTAGACGGAGAGGGACGGAGAGAGGTGGGGAGAGCCGGGTCCAGGCGCAGGGCAACGAGGCCTAGCGAGTATTCCGAGGGAGGGTCCTGCGCTTTCGACGAGGCCCCTCAGCGGCTTCCCATCCCGTGGAGCTCCGGACGGGAGCTCTGGACCGAGGGGCACCTGCTCTCCGTGCCCTGCGCGCCCTCCTGTTCCCCGTGCGCGTGGGCGCGGCGTCCCCTGCGCTCGGGCGACAGCCGCACACCTCGGGTGCCCCTCCTCTCAGGAGTAGCCGCGCGTGTCCGGGGCCTCGTCGCCCTGAGCCCGCGTCCCGGAAAGCTGGCGGTGCTGGGCCCGCCCGGTTGGTGGGCTGTGCCGTCGTCTCCGGGGCCTCCCGCCCGTGCCTGGGGGTCGGCGCGGGTGCGGAGGGCCCGGGCGAGGCCGCGCGCCGCCGTCCCTTGGCCGCCCCACCGGAGCCCGTGCCGCGTGGACGCCGCCGCTCTGACGCGCCGCTCGGACGGGACGGCTTGGCCGAACCTAGTGTCGCGGCCCCTCCTGACCGGGGAGGAGGGGCGCGTGGGGTGGGGTCAGGGAGTGTTGTCAAGGAGAGGAGCATCGGCAGTGGGTTCCCGCCCGGCAGGGAGGCTGAGGTGCGGAGGCGGGCGGGTGTGGAGCGAAAGGCCAGGCCCGCGGCTCGAGGCGTGTCCTGTCCCGCACCGCAGTGCCCACTGCAGCGCCGGCAGGGCAGCCCGTCCGGGAGCCGTGGGCTCCCTGGGGGCCCTGCGGAACCTCCTAGACCACAGCGCGGTCTGGGACGTGTCTACCTACCCCTCTCCTTCCCTCGTGTCAGAACCAACCCCGGCTGAAGACCCCCCAGCCTTCCCAGTGCCCCCACGCCCCCACAGGCCTTTCCCTGGTAACACGCCCTCTGTCCTTGTATCTGGGTCGAGGTGGCACTGGACTAGTGCGGAGCAAGGACGCGGAACCAACGGCTGCAGGGCTCAGTGGAGGACTGTTGATCTTGAGGTCCTGGAAGGGCAGCTGGAAAGCTGGGTGGACGCTGAGCACTTTGAGGTCGTGCCGACCAAGTGCAGTTATTGGCAGCGACCACGCTGTGCCGTGGACACGCTTCTCACTGGGAGCGGGTGCTCCATCCATCACAGCTGTCTGTGGGTGGAAGTCAAAGGGAAGGGGCCCTCACGTGAGCGGGGGTCAGAGAGGCGGTGACCAACCCAAGACCACCCATCAGTTAAGAATGGGGCCATTCTGGAGGGGCCATCCCTTATGGCCCCTTTTTATTTATTTATTTAGGTGAGGAAGACGGTCCCTGAATAACACTGTGCCCATCTTCCTCTATTTTGTGTGTGGGACACCGCCACAGCTTGGCTTGATGAGCAGTGTGTAGATCAACGCCCGGCATCTGAACCAGCGAACCCCAGGCCACCGAAGCAGAGCATGTGAATTTAACCACTATGCCACCAGGCTGGCTCCACTCACAGGCTCTTTTTTCAGAGAAAATCAAGTAAACAAAAAGGGGACATTCTAGCACCACTGAAAGAGACCTCTGCTAAACCTCAGTGCTAATGCAGCGTTAGCCGGGAGATCTCAGCAGAGCACCTGTCCCGACCCGCAGGGAGCAGCCTGCCATACTTGAGGGGCTCCCCTGGAGAGAGGCGAGCACGCCCCAGGGTTCACGGTAGGATATTCCCAACATGGGAAGAGGAGGTAGACCAGGAGGGAGCAAAATCCCACGCTTGCCTCCTCCTCTTCACACAGAAACCAACAGCAGGAAAGTCACACAACCGCCAGGAGGAGAGTGGGGAGACCCGACAGAGCCCTGTCCCTGTCTGGCGTTCGGTGGCGGTGGGCATATCAGAGCATCATGGCTCCCGACGCCTGCAGAAACTCAGTCCTGCAGTGAGCCGCCTGCAGCAGGATTGTTGCTGAAGACTGTGATTGCAAATCAAACACAGAGGAGATCTACACGTTCCCTGAACAATGTGTGGAAATGTGGTTTGTTTGGCTTATCTAAAATTACTTAACTCTGACCCTAAACAGTTGCCAGCAGTGTTCTTATTTTCCCCTTTATTTTTCACCCTGATGCCTAGTCATCAATTTGACTCTTCTCCCAGACGAAAAAGAAAAGCCAAAAGGGAGGATTTGGGTGTCATAGGTGGCCGTAGACAGAGTCCTGCTCCCGCAGATACAGAATTTTCACTGGATCCCGAGCCCTCTCTCCCAACCAAATCCCTGCCTGATTTTCTCCATCTCTGGCAGTGGCTGCTCATTCCAGAAATCTGGACCTCACCTGTGGCACCTCCTGCTCCCTTCCCACACGCCTCATACATTCAGCAGGTGCTCTCAGTCCCCCCCCCCCGACCGGGCCCCGGTACTCACCCCTGCCCCACTCAATCCATTTAGGACACAGCTGTCAGAATCTCTTTTAAAGACATAGATCAGACCATGTCATTCACCTGTTGAAAAACCTTCGGTGGATTCCCAGGGCTTTAACTGAGGGTAAGATCCAAAACCCGCAGGAAGACCAGCACAACCCTGCCTGGCCTGGACCTTGCCTTCCTGTCCTGCACATCCCAGGGCTCCCTGCACTCAGGTCCTGGAACAGCTCACACTCTGTAGCCTCAGGGCGTCTCCCCTGCCCTTCCTTCTGCTGGCAGTACCCTTCCTGCCTCGTCCCTGGTGACTCACCTCCACCTTCAGCTCTCAGTCGCCCAGCGCTCTCGCACCACACCCATCCTCATTCTGTCCTGTCACAAATGGCAATCATACGTTAACTCCGATAGTTCCCTGTGTTTGGACGGCACCTGTGGAATTCAGGGCGTAGGCTGGCGGCCCCTGCACTGTGGACTTCTGGGGACGGGGTCCAGCTGTTGGCTCCTCCACTGGACAGGTGCCGTGCGCTTCACACCAGCCTCCTACGCGCCGGCATCTTCCACGTCAGGCACCCCACGCCAGAGTTTGCACTAGCTCCTCAGTCAGCAGGGAGCGCTTTCTTTTCATACCACGGATGCTGCTCCCTCACTTGAATCCGCATTCATTTGGTTATTCACAAGAGTGGTATTTTTAGTTTATTGGCTATTCGTATTTTTTAAACTGTTATTTGCCCAGTTTTCTAATGGGATTTTATCTTATTGATTTTCAAGAGCTCTTTATGATATAGTCAATTTTCAAAATAGGCAACTCTTATCTCTCCAAACAATAAACACATTAACTTACTGAACATGTTCCCCAAATTTTATATCAGTTTGTCAAATTTCATGTCAGGATACTCAAGACTATTTTTACATGAGAAATAATGACCATTTATTCCTTTTTCTGGCATTATAAATTAAAGTTTTTTTTTAAGCTAAATCCTCACTTTAACTGGAAAAACAATGCAAAGGTATGTGAAGTTATCACCTCCCCCTCCCCTCCAGCCTCACCCCTGCGAGGTCACAGGGTCAGCAGCCGGCTAAGTGGCCATGCCTCCCCGCTGTGGGTCCCCGGCACAGGGCAGCACACAGGTGTGTGTGGCGGTGACCATGCTGCGGTGACTGTGCTGCTGGGTTATAAACGCAGGGGCCCCCTTGTCTCATTCTTTTACCAGATATTTCTTGGCGTCCTCCTCGAGATCCATAGGTGTATGTTCCGCTTGCTCCTTTTAAACACTGCTCAGTATCCCGTGGTGATGCCCCGCACCTGACAAGCCAGCCCCCGAAGAGCTACTTCTGGGGTTTCCAGGTGTCTCGTTTGCTTCTTGCTGCCTGAGGGTCTTTTCACATATATTTTAATACTCTGTTTCTGTTTCTGTGGAAGATGGTTCCCAGAAAAGGAATAATTGGGGCAAAGGGAAAGTGTATCATTTTCCTTGGAAAAGGTTTTGCTGGATGACTTTCAGAAGGTTATGGCAGCCCCGCTTTTCCTGTGCCCTGCATGCTTCCTGCCTTCTCCCTCAGTGCATCTGTGTTGGTACTGACTTGGGCCACCTGCTGGGAGAACACTGTATCGCTTCATTGTCTTACCCTGCAGTTTCCTGTTGGTGAGTGTAGACATTTTTCATTGCACCTGGAATCAATGTTGCCCTTTCCATCCCTGCATTCATCCAGGTGTATGTGGTTTTCATTTCCACAGGACATGCTCCCAGAGTGGGTCAGAGGGTTTATGTATCTTTACAATATAACTCTTTGAATTTCCTTATCTATTAATTACCTGTTCATTTTCTTTGTCCATCTTTCTCTGGGCTGTTTATCTTTTTCTTTTCAAGTCGCATGTGCTCTTTGCTTTTAAAAACATTAAATAGTTGTTTATCACTGGTGCCTAAATGTGTAAACTTCCATGTGTTGTTTCATTGTGCTTATAGTGAATTTTGCCCTACAAAAAACTTCAAGTTTCAATGCAATCAGATATGTCTATCTTTTATTTAATAGCTTCTGTGTTTTCTGTATTGCTTAAGACAGATTTGTTGGGATAGCTTCCCAGATTTTCTTCGTGGCCAGATAGATGAATAGATATTCTTTAAAAATATGCAGAGGAACCACGAGGACTTGGCTCCGGCCTGCCCTTTGGTTGTGTCTCCGCTCCTGCAGCGCCCAGCAGTGCTGTGGACCACCGGAGCTCACGCACAGATGAAAGATGACCATGAGTCAGGGTCGCAGGAAGCTGCTCCTCTCAGATGGCAGGTGTTGTGGGGTGACATCAGGGCATCCTGAGGCCTCCCCCCTTTACTTCTTTACTCTCATCACCTGAAAAATTGTTCTTCTCTGGAGTCCAAGTGATGATGGAGCATGAAACGCTCTCAAAACAGCAGAGTGTCTCTGACGTGAACAGCGCTCCTGCAGTGGAGCCTTGGACCCCACAGTGGGGGGCACTCGCAGTGGCCCTGGTCCAGAGCAAGTGTCTGGAGCAAAGCCTCTGTCCCTGAAAGGTGCTCTCCAACCTTGTACTCGATCGTAAAAACCCAGTCCGTATGATGAGAAATCTTATAACAGTTCCTTACTGTGTGGTACACCAGGGATTAGAATTTCTCCAGGCTGGGCTTTCTCTAGGTGCTTCACTGGTCTCTGATTTCAGCCAAAGCAGGCACCTGGTTAAACCAGGCGAGAATACTAATGCCAATGATTTATTCAGCAGGTGTCTATTGGATGCTTACTCTGTGCTCAATACCATTCTAGCCAAGAGGGAGATCTGTAGGCCACAGAGCAGGTGTGGCCCCGGGGAATCTCCGTTCTGGACTTTGTGGATTTTAGGGACTGTGTTCAGAGCTTTTCTTGATTCTCTTTGACCACACGATAATTCTGTGAGGTGACTACTATTGTCCTTTCATAGATGTCCAACAGAGGCATCGAGAGATGAAGCAGCTTGCCCAGCGTTACACCGTTAGTAAATCTGGGAGTGTGGATTTGCCCGAGGCAGTGCACAGCTAGTGAGGACAGCCTCCTCTGGAAGGACACGGCTGTGCTGGGTGGACGGGACCGTGGGCCTTAGGCCTATTCCTCCATCCCAAGAAGTAGAATCAAATATGTTTTCCAGGAAGCCTGGGCCCTGCCCTTCTCCCTGGGGCCTTCTCCCCAGAGGCACTTGTTGCTCTTGGGCACCTGGGAGGGGCGCAGTCTGGAGTCCCCTGACCTCTACTTATCTGGACGCTTATTAGGTCAGTTTAGAGAGAAGAGGGGTGCTGTGTTCTTCCCTCCCTTTCCTTCCGAATAAAACGTACCTGGACTGTACTAGAAGAAATCACCTAGTGATGCTCACTGCTGCCTCTCAGGCAGGAGCTGTTTAGGACTTCCACTACTGGCCACTTCGAGAAGTCCCGTGAGTGTAGATGTCACCGTGTGGTCTGGCCTCCTTCCTAGTTCCTTCTTTGCATCTCTTTAGCTTGTGTGGTGGTATAATATTCATTGCACTTTAAAAGAACTCAAATAAATCTTTTTTGGAACAAGTTTATTTTTCATTCCCTAACATGAATTCACTGCTTTTAGTCTTTTTTCCTGCTGGAAGAAAATCATTGGCGTGATTTAGGGACCTAACATGGAAATTCAAAAAGAATTCTGCATTTCTGTGTTTGTGACCTTGGCAACATGGTATGACATGCTCCTGTAGATGGGAAATGACAGGAAGCTTTTCCTCTGCCCTGACCAATGTGTACTTTGTAAATAAAGGTGTGCTTCATAAATAAATATTTGCATTTGGCAGCAAGAACAAATGAGAGAGGTTGCAAAACTGGGGCTGAAGTCTTTGATTTGTATCTGGTGGAGAGTTGAAAGTCACAGAAATAGGGGCCGGCCCCGTGGCATAGCGGTTAAGTGCACGTGCTCTGCTGCTGGTGGCCCGGGTTCGGATCCCGGGCATGTACTGATGCACTGCTTATCAGGCCATGCTGTGGTGGCGTCCCATGTAGGGTAGAGGAAGATGGGCACGGATGTTAGCCCAGGGCCAATCTTCCTCAGCAAAAAAAAAAAAAAGAGGAGAATTGGCATGGATGTTAGCTCAGAGCTGATCTTCCTCACCCACACACACACACAAAATTATGTAGATTGGAGGCTGACTAAAGGCAGGCCACCTGCAAGTCCCTGTGGGAGAGGCACATGGAATGGAACATGGTCCCTTCTCCAGGAGGTCAAGGCACAAGGAGACAAAGGTCATCAGGGACCCGGGAGGGAGAGTTTACACCCAGTTTTGAAGATGTGAGGCACCTTCAGAGAAGTGGGGAAGATCAACATAAATATATCTCTTTTATTAAAACAGCATAATCTACACACTTTTTTATAACCCACTCTTCTGCTTGATCCATCAAAAACATGTTGCTGTGCTAGTAAATGGTCCTGTACAGGTCATTTAAATGGCTGGACAGTCACTATCAAGATCTACCATCTATTTTCCACCAGCCTGCTGCTGGCAACTTTCAGTATATCTAATTTTTCCTCTCACACATGACGCTGAGATGAACTGGGTGCTGCGTCAGCTTCTGATGGACAGAGATGCAGGAGACAGTGCCCCAAACATGGGAGAGTGCGTCAGGCAGCTGTGATTATTTTACTCCACAGCAGTGTCTGAACCATGCCTAGTGCCGGCCAGGAGTGTTGCAGATCTGCCTTAGGAGCTGAGAGTTGGTGGGAGAAGAGCTTCCTGGCCGCTCAGGGGTGCCTCTGGGGCTCCTAGGTTTGAGAACAGGGCGAATCTGGCAGAGACCCTAAAGCAGGCAGCAGAGCCATCCTGTCATGGGCACTTCCCTGGATTGCCCACCAGAGGGAAGGTGAGGAGCCCAGGAGAAGGAAATGGTCCTCGGAAGAACCCAAAGCCAGCCACTCCAACCTGCTCCCTCTGCATGGCCCCCAGTGAGCCCAGATACCAGACCTTTCCTCTGCTCTATGTCAGGGGTCTAATCCTTGGCTGCACATTAGATCACTGGGGAGCTGTTAAAATCCCAGGCCAGTGCCCCACCAGCTATCCTGACTTCATTGGTTTGTGGAGGGCCCAGCATTAAGATAAAGCCCCTAAGTGCTTCCAGCCAGAAGACAGGGCTGAGGAGGGCACTCCAGGATCCCATAGCTCTGATCCCAGCCTCAAGCCACAGGAACTGGTTCTGTGGAACCAGCCCATTCCTGACTGGGTCAGCATCGTGGCCTTTTATCTTTCAGCACTCCACGGAGCTATGGAGTGCATCACTTTCTCTGGGCCCAAAGACCCCGAGGGAGTTGCCTCCTGGACCAGGCTCTCCTGCTGCTCTGGAGCCCTGACCTTCCAAGCCCCTCCTGCCCCACAGTAGCAGGAGTCTTATCTCGGCTCAGCCAGGCAGTGAGCCCTGGGCAGTTCTACCTCAGCCAGGAAGAGCTTCTTGGGGAGGTCTTCAGACAAGAGTCTTAAGCCAGGAATGTCTTGACTCTTCTGGGAATTCATGCCTGGGCTGTAACTGACCCCAGTTCAGAGAAGTGTGTGAGCAGTCTCCAGGAATGCCTGGTATGCCCACCTCTGAGAGAGCAACGTGGAGACAGATGCAGTTGTTGAACTCGCACTTCAAACTGCAGTTCCCAAGAGAAATAAACACTATGTGTGAACAGGCCACCAGGTCCTTCCTTTGGGAAAGTGTTGGCAGAAAGTTCACACTCGGTAGACTGGCAGGGAGCTTGGGACTGCACAAGGGCTCAGAGTCTTGTGGCCTGGATGGGTCCTCAGGCCACGACTGCCTGGCAGGTCCACCTCTGCGTGGGGGTGTCCTGTGACCTCCTCCCATCGGGGCCCTCCAGGGTCATGAGTCGGCTTCCACCACGCCCCAGCTCAGGTCTCCAAGGCTGTGCAGGGAAGGGCCGAGGGTCAAGACCCCCCTGGGTTCTATTGTCAGGAAGCTTTTACACTGCCTGGCCCATCGCCCTCACCTCCCACACACTCACTCCTGCACACGCTCCTGCTTCACATCACAGCACCTACCCTGTGCCTGCTGCACCTCACACACATACATGCTTTATGTCACACACACGTACATACTTGATCCATCACACACACACATGTGTGCACACATGACATACACACGAGTCTTTGTCACTCCATTTCCTCCCTGGTCCTCTGATGGAGCTTGCTATGTCTAATCAAAACCCTTGATTTTTATACACGGTCAGCTCTGAGGCAGGAAATCCCCTCACTCTCTGTAGGGACATGTGCAATTTCTAATGTGAATTAGGCCCATCTTGTCACTTTCCCCCGGTCTCTTTGGAGAAACAGTATTCCTTTCCTAGTGGGGTTACAACCAGCATCCTGAAGCTGGTTGGCTTTGCTCGGGGCCAGTCAGGAAGCTGGTAATTTGCATCCTCTTGTTTCATCATTGCACAACCTCAAAAAGCTCTTCTTCAACTTAACAATACATTTTAATTTTTATTAAACCCGCCCTAAGAGCAAGTTGCATACTTCGTATAAAGTAACTCTCTAGTTATTAAAATATGCTGCTCCGGGCCAGCCCAGTGGCGTAGCGGTTAAGTGCGTGTGCTCGGCTTCCGCGGCCCCGCCCAAGGGATCGTAGGTTCAGATCCCACGTGCGCACTGACGCACCGCTTGTTAAGCCGTGCTGTGGCGGCGTCCCATATAAAGTAGAGGAAGATGGGCATGGATGTTAGCCCAGGGCCAATCTTCCTCAGCAAAAAAAGAGGAGGATTGGCACCAGATGTTAGCTCAGGGCTGAGCTTCCTCAAAAAAAAAAAAAAAAAACAATGCTGCTAATTCACAGTGACCACCAAGCCCTGCTGATGCCCTGCCCCATGCAGGCCTTGTCTAATTCTGGATGGTTCCAGAAGGTGGATCTGCCAGATAGAGTAGCAGCCCCTGTTGGTGTGTGGAGTGTGCCCCAGGAATCGTGCTCCCCTTGGGGGCTCTCTTCTGGACTCACCATACAACCTCCTTCTCCATGAGATGGTCTTTCCTCAATAGCAGCTTCATGCACTGATTTTTCCTCCTTACAATCCCGGAGGTCATTCCTCTTCCATGTCTCAAGGGTGTCTAGTTTCACCTGTTTATATGGAAGAAGGTGATACCATTAACTGAGGACCTCCTTTACACCTTTACTTCTTTGAACCTCCCATAACCCAATGTGGTGGGAACTAGTCACTAAAACGATGAGGAAACTGCATTCTGAGAATTAAATCGCCAGTAGGTGGCAGAGCATTTTTCTCCATGGACGGCCAACTGAAACTGACTTTATTTTGATTGTTATAACTTTCAGGTGTTGTATGTAATGCCCATGGTAACCATGAAGAAAATATGTATAGAATATACAAAGTGAAAAGATGGAGAAAGATGCTCCATGCAAATAGTGTCCAAAAGAAAGCAAGTGTGGCTATACTTGCTATACTAACATATAGTGTTAGTATAGCACTGTTAGTCTAGCAATGTGGCTATACTAACATATAACATACTGACATATGACAAAATAGGCAGATGTCAAAAATTGTTACAAGAGACAAAGAAGAACATTATAGAATGATAAAAGGGTCAATTTGTCAAGAAGATATAAGATAATAAATATATAGGCACCAACATCAGAGCTCCTAAATATGTGAAGCAAATACTGACAGAATTGAAGGGAGAAATAGGCAGATCTACAATAGCAGTAGGAGACTTCAACACCTTCAACACCTCACTTTCAATACTGGAAAGAACAACCAGACAGAAGATCAATAAGGAAACAGAGGACTTGAACAACATTATAGGCGAATTGGATGTAACAGTCATATACAGAAGACTCCACCCAACAACAGCAGAAGATGCATTTTTCTCAAGGGCACATGGAACATTCCCCAGCATAGACTACATGTTAGGTCACAGGACAAGTCTGAATAATTTTAAAAGATTGATATCATACAATTTAAATAGATAGAAAACATAGAAAGTGTCTTTTCTGATTACATGGAATGAAATTAGAAATCAATAGCAGAAGGAAAACTGGAAAATCCACAAATATGTGGAAATTAAACAACCAATGGGCCAAAGAAGAAATCTCAAGGGAGATTAGAAAATATCTTGAGACCAAATAAAGTGGAAACACAACATACCAAAACTTATGGGATGGTGAAAGCAGTGTGAAGACGGAAATCTACAGATGTAAACACTTTCATGAAAAAGAAGGATTTCAAATCAACAACCTAAATTTACACCTTAAGGAAATAGAAAAATAAGAACAAACTAAACTGAAGGCTAGCAAAAGGAAGGAAATAATAAAGATTAGAGTAGAGATAAACTAAATAGAAACTAGAAAAACAATAGAGAAAGGCAACAAAACCAAGAGTTGGTTCTTTGAAAGATCAACAAAATTGACAAACCTTTAGTTAGATTACCTAAGGAAAAAAGACAGAGGCTTGAAATAATTAAATTTAGAAATGAAAGGGGAAAAACAATGTATTTTACAGAAATAAAAAGTTTATAAGTGAAACTATAAGAAATTGTATGAAACACACACAAACTTGCTACAACTGATCTTCAACAAGGATGCCAAAAACAGACAATGAGGAAAGGGTAGTCTCTCCAATAAATGGTGTTAGGAAAACTGGATCTCTACATGCAGAAAAATGAAACTGGAGTCTTATCTCACGCTATATCCAAAAATCAACTCAAAATGGATTAAAGACTTAAATGTCAGACCTGAAAACACAAAACTAGCAGAAGAAAACATAGGAAAAAAGCTTCTTGACATTGGCGTGGGCAATGATTTTTTGTGATATGACACCAAAAGCACAGGCACCAAAAGCAAAAATAGACAAGTGGGATTGCATTCAATTAAAAAGCTTCTGCACAGCAAAGGAAACCATCTACAGAGTGAAAAGGCAACCTACATATTGGGAGAAAGTATTTACAAACCATATATATGATAAAGAGTTAGTAGCCAATATATATAAGGAACTCATACAAATCAATATCAACTCCCCCTCCCCCAAATAACCCAATTAAAACAAATAGACATTTTTCCAAAGAAGACATACAAATGGCTAACAATTACATGAAAAGGTGCTCAACATCACTAATCATCAGGGAAATGCAAATCAAAACCACAATGAGATATCACCTCACAACTGTTAAAATGACTATTATAAAAAGACAAGATAACGAGTGCTGGTGAAGATGTTCAGAAAAAGGAACCTTTGTGCACTCTTGGTGGGAATGTAAATTGGTACAACCACTATGGAAAACAGTATAGAATTTCCTTAAAAATTTAAAACTAGAACCACCACATGATCCAGCAATCCCACTTCTGGGTATATATCCAAAAGAAATGAAATCAATATCTCAAGGAAATATGTTAACCCCCATGTTCATTGCAGCATTATTCACAGTAGCCCAGATATGGAAACAACCTAGATGTGTGTTGATGGATGAATAGATTAAAAAGATGATATATCTATATCTATAGTGGAATATAATTTAGCCTTAAAAAAAGTGGAAACCCTGACATTTGTGACAACATAGATGATCCTTGAAGACATTGTGCTAAATGAAATAAGCCAGATAGTGTACAACACATACTGCATGGTTTCACTTATATGCGAAAACTCAAGCAGACAAACTCATTGAAGCAGAGAATAGAATGGTGGTTGCTAGGGGCTGGAGGGAAGAGGAAACAGGGAGATGTTGGTCAAAGGATACAAAGTTTCAGTTTTGCAAGGTGAATAAGTTCTGGAGATCTAATGTACAGCAATGTTATATAGTTAACAATACTGTATTTCATACTTGAAATCTGCTAAGAGAATAGATCTTAAGTGTTGTTACCACAAAAAGAAAAAGAAAAGAGAATGGTAACTAAGTGAGGTGATAGATATCTTAATTAGCTTTATTGTGGTGAGTAGTTTACAATATATACATGTATCAAAACATCAAATTGTACACTTTAAATATGTACAATGTATTTGTAAATTGTATCTCAATCAAGCTAAAAAAAAAGAGAAAAGCATTAGGCTATATTAAAATTTAAAATTTTTGTTAAAAAAAAGTGTAAACAAAGTTAAAAGATAAGCCACATATAAGGTGAAGATATTTACAATAATATATATGACAACATCAGGTTAGTATCCATAGTTTTTAAAAACTTTCTGGAAATTAACAATGAAAGATAGGGAAGACTTCTGATTCTGGTTCTGCATATAAGGAGCTAGGAAGTCACCACTCCATCCTAACAAGGGAAAAAACAGACAGAACGAAAAGTGAACCACCCTTCTTGGACGCATAGGAGAGGGGAGGACAGGGCAAACCATGCTCCCCAAGATTGGAGGGACAGGCAGGCACATGTGGGGAGTCCCAGCTTACCAGAGCAGACTCAGGAGCAGAAACCGGGCCACAGTGCTGGGTAGGAAAACCTGAACTGTACGCGACAAATTGCAGGAGGCTCGGTGTAGACGCCTCTGAGAATCAGAAACTCCGGGGGATCCAGCCATAGGGGGGCCTCCATAATACCAGGAGATTTACTCCAGGAGCTTGACCAAGTTCCCGCAGTAAATATCCGAGAAAAATCCCCTCTTGCTTCCAGCAGGTGGAGGGAAAACATCCATTTTGAAATACACCAGAGCACTCTGCCCTTCTGAAGAGGGCCGGCCTCAGGGGAAGCCAGTTCACAGAGCCTGACCTGCTGGGGTTTTATCAGAGCCTCACTGACCTGGGGAAGGGAAACATCCAACTCAAGCCCACTCTAGCCATCCTGTCCCATCTGGAGGGGCGTGGAGAAAAAATTGAGAGACTCTTGTGAAGTTCATGGTTCAGAGACACAGGCTCACTGAAAGACTGAGACCTCCCATAGGACTTAGGACACTTCCCTCCCTGCACCTCATCTCCACATCGCTAAGGCCTATTTACAGCAGTTCCCTTTACCTGGTACATCATGTCCAGCTATCAAGAAAACACTTCAAGGCACACCAAAAGGCAGAAAGCACAGTGTGAAGACACAGAGCAAGCATCAGGACCAGACATGGCAGGGAGTTGGCAGTGTCAGACCACCAATTCAAAACACTGTGATCAATGTCCTCAGGGCTCCAGTGGGTGAAGCAGACAGCATGCTCAGTGGAGGGGCAGTGTGAGCAGAGGATGGATATCCTAAGACAGAAACAAAGAGAAATGCTAATGATGAAAAACACTGTCACGGAAATGAAGAATGCCTTTGATGGCCTTGTTAGCAAACTGGACATGGCTGAGGGAAGAATCTCTGAACTAGAGGATATATCAATGAAATCCTCAAAAAACAAAAGCACAGAGAATGAATACTGGAAAAAACCAGAACAGAATATCCAAGGTCTGAGGGACAACTACAAAAGGTGAAACATACACGTTAAGGGGAATATCAGAAGGAGAAGAATGAGAGAAAGGAACAGAAGAAGTATTGAAACAATAATGACTGAGAATTTCCCCAAATTGAAGTCAGACACCAAATCACAGATCCAGAAATTCAGAGAACACCAAGCAGGACAAATGCCAAAAAAAAAAAAAAAAAAACCAAACCACACAAAACCCCACTACACCTAAGCATATCATTTTCTAATTACAGAAAATCAAAGATAAAGTCCTGAAAGAAGCCAGAGGGGGAAAAAACCCTTACCTATAGTTGAACAGAGATGAGAATTACATCCGACTTCTCCTTAGAAATCATGCAGGGAAGAAAAGAGTGGAGTGGAATATTTCAAGTGTTGACAGAAAAAACTCTACCAATCTAGAATTCTGTATCTTTCAAAATTATCCTTCAAAAGTGAAGGAGAAACAAAAGTTGAGGGAATTTGTTGCCAGTAGACCTGCCTTGCAAAAAAATGTTAAAAGAAGTTCTTTAGAGATAAGGAAAATAATATAGATCAGAAACTTGGATCTACATAAAGTAAGGATATTTATATCCTTTACAATTTATATATATAATTTATACTTTAAAGTGTATATATAAATATATATATACATATTTTCCCTTATTATGTATATATGCTTATGTTACATATTTAAGTCAAATGAATAACAACAATGATACAAGGGAAGGAATTAGGATTTTTTTATTATAAGATATTAACGTTACCTGTGAATTGGTGCACTGTTACTTTAAAGAGGACTTGGGTTAGTTACAAACATAAACTCTAGGGCCATTACTACAAAATTTTTAAAAAGAAGTATAAGTGATAAGACAGCCCTGATGGCCTAGTGGCTAAAGTTTGGGGCTCTCACTGCTTCAGTGGCCCAAATTTGTTTCCCAGGCACGGAACCACACCACCCCTCTGTCAGTTGCCACGCTGTGGTAGCGGCAATAGAAATAGAAGTAGTGGTAGTAGAAATAGAAGGACTTACAACTAGAATATACAACCATGTACTGGAGCTTTGGGGAGGAAAAAAAAAGAGGAAGATTGGCAACAGATGTTAGCTCAGGGCAAACCTTTTCCTCCAAGGAAAAAAAAAAGCAGAACCCAACTATATACTATCGACAAGAAACTCACTTTAAATATAAAGACACATATAGATTAAATGTTAATGGATTGAGCAATATATACCATGCTGACACTAATAAAAAGAAAGCAGGATAAGCCATATTAATTTCAGACAAAGCAGACTTCAAAGCAAGGAAAGATATCAGGGATAAAGAAGAACATTCCATAATCATAAAGGGGTCAATTCTCCAAGAATACATTACAATCCTTAACATGTATGCACCCAACAACAGAGGGTCAAACTGGGTGAGGCAAAAACTAATAGAACTGCAAGGGAAATAGATTAATCCACTCTCATAGTTGGAGACTTCAACACCCCTCTCTCAGAAATGGACAGATGCAAAGGCAGGAATCAGCAAGGACAGAGTTCAGCTCAACAACATCATCAATCAACTGGATATAATAGACATCTGTAGACTATACCAACCAATGACAGCAGAATATACATTCTTCTCAAGCTCCCAAGGAACATTCACCAAGACAGACCACATTCTGGGTTATACAACTCACCTTAACACATTTACAAGAATAGAAATCCTACAATGTCAGCTCTCAGACCACAATGGAATTAAAGTAGATATCAAGAATAGAAAAATAACTGCAAAATATCCAAATATGTAGAGATTACACAACACATGTTTAAATAACCCATGGGTCAAAGAGGAAATCAAAAGAAATTTAAAAATATTCTGAACTAAATGAAACTGAAAACACAACTTATCAAAATTTGTGAGATCCAGTGAAAGCAGTGCCTAGAGGGAAATTTACAGCATTCAGTGAATATATTAGAAAAGAAGAAAGATCTAAAACTAATAATCTAAGTTCCCACCTCATGAAACTAGAAAAAAGAAGAGCAAATTAAATCCAAAGTAAGCAGAGAAAAGAAATATAAGAATTAGAGCAGAAATCAATGAAATGGAAAAGAGGAAATAGATAGAGAAAATCAGCAAAATCAAAAGCGAGTTCTTTGAAAAGATCAATAAAACTAATAAGTTTCTAGCCAGGCTAACTAAGAAAAGAATTAAGAGGACACAAATTACTAACATCAGAAACAGAAGAGGGGAGATCATGGAAATTCAGAGGATAATGGAGGAAGGCTATGGATGACTGGGTGCCCACAAATCTGATAACCTAATGAAATGGACCAAGCCCTTGAAAACATAACCTGCCAAACTCAAACAAAAAGAAGTAAATGATATGAATAGACCTATCTCTATTAAATAAATTGAAACAATAATTAATAACCTTCCAAAATAGAAAGCACCAGGCCCAGATGGGCTCACTGGTGAATTCTACCAAACTTTTAAGGAATAAATTCTCTACAGTCTCTTTCAGAGAACAGAAGCAGAGGGAACACTTCCTAACACATTATATTCATTACCCTAATACACAAACCAGAAAAATATATTGCAAGAAAAAAAACTACAGACCAATTACTCTTTTAACACAGATGCAAAAATTCTCAACAAAATATTAGCAAATCAAATCCAAAAAAGTATAAAAAGAATTATGCACCACAACCAAGTGGGTATTATCCCAGGGATGCAAGGCTGGTTCAACATTTGAACATCCTTAATTAATCCATCACATCAACAGACTTAAAAATCACATGATCTCGTCAATCAATGCAGAAAAAGCATGAGACAAAATCCAATGCTCATTTACGATGAAACTCTCAGTAAACTAGGAACAGAGGGGAACTTCCTCAACTTGATAAAGATTGCTGTAACAAAATACCGTAGATTGGGTAACTTATCAACCACAGAAATTTATTTCTCGCAGTTCTGGAGGCTGGGAGTCCAAGATCAAGCCACCAGCAGATTCGGTGTCTGGTGAGAACCTGCTTCCTCGTTGAAGGCTCCCTTCATGCTGGGTCCTCACATGGCAGAGAGCAGAGGGGAAGGGGGCTCTCTCCGGACTCTCAGGAGGACACTAATCCCATTCACACGGGCTCTGCCCTCCCTCAGGACCTAATCACCTCCCAAAGGCCCACCTCCTAAAACCACCACATTGGGGGTTAGGGCTTCAACATATGAATTTGGGGGACACAAACATTCTATCTCTGGAACCTGTGAAGGGAATTTTAAAGGTGATTCTGGTAACAGCTCAGAAAGGAGGGGAGAGCTGTAGAGAAAGCTCCTGTCTTTTCAGAGCCTTCACAAATAATCATGTACAAAATATTATCAGAAGTGTGGACAGTAAAGACCATTCTGATAAGGTCTCAGATGGAAATGGGGATCACGTCGTTGGACAATGGAGAGAAGGCAATCCTTGTAATAAAGTGATAAAGAACTTTGATGAATTGTGTTCACATTGTAGTGTTTTGTGGAAGGCAGAACTTGTGGGAAATGAAATTGGATATACAGCTAAGCATATTTTTAAACAAAGTGTAGATGGAGCGGATTGTTTCCTCCTGATTGCTTATAGTAAAATACAAGAAGAGGGAAATGACTTGAAGATGGAATTATTAAGCAAAAAGGAACTAGAACTTAAATGTTTGGGAAAATTTCAGCCTGTCCATATGGAAAAAAATGAGAAAGCATATTCAGCAGAGAACACTAAGTGTGTGGCCAAGTGACCCTTTGACAAGGAGGTTAGTATGGGTGTGAACCAGGGAATGAGTCAGCTACTGGCACAGGAAAACTGCCAGTTTGAAGTGAAGAGAATGGAGATGGGAAGGAATGACTACGAAAGGCTGTCAGACGTCTTGGATTTTACAGGATGGGATGATAGAGCTATTCAGCTGTTAAGTGCACTATACTTCAAGACAGGGGCACATGACCTCAAAGACGATTCAGAAATCATCAGGGCTGCCTCTTGAGTTTCAAGCGGGAGGACCATTGTCTTGTTTTCAGCAGGCCAGATGGCCTCTGCCCAAAGTCCTGGGGGTGGGACCACCTAACAGAGCCCTGGGGGCACGACCCTCCCAGCAGATGTTCAGGGCGGGTCCTCCACCCCAGTGGGTCCAGAAGGCAGAGGGCAGAGCTTCAAGTCAAGGAGGATTATTCTCAGGCTCAAAGATCTTGGAATTCACTCTGCTGGGTTCGGACTTGCTTGGGATCCATCACCCCTTCCTTCTTTCCTATTTCTCCCTTTGCAAGTGGAAATGTCTATCCTGTGCCTATCAATCACTATATTTTGGAAGCACATAACTTGTCTGGTTTCACATGTTCACAGCTGGGGAGAAATTTTGCCTGAGGATGAATTGTACCTCAAGTCGCACCCTCATCTGATTCAGATGATATTTATTTATTTTTTTTTTTGTGAGGAAGATCAGCCCTGCGCTAACCTCTGTGCCCATCTTCCTCCACTTTGCATGGAACGCCGCCACAGCATGGCTTAACAAGTAGTGCATCGGTGCGCGCCTGAAATCCAAACCTATGAACTCTGGGCAGCCGCAGCGAAGCGTGCACTTAACCGCTGCGCCACCGGGCCAGCCCCTCAGATGATATTTAGATGAGACTTTGGACTCTAGACTTCAGAGTTGATGCTGCAACAAATGCAGACCTTTGGGGCCGTTGGGATGGGATGAATGTATTTTCATGTGGGAAGGATATGAGTTTTGGGAAGTCAGGGGTGGAATGCAATAGACTGAATGTTTGTGTCCCCCCAAATTCCTATGTTAAAACCCTAATCCCAATGTGATGGTATTATAAGGTGCGGCCTTTGGGAGGTCATTAGTTGGGATTATGCCCTTATAAGAAGGGGCCAGAGAGCTGGTTCGATCTCTTTCTGTCATGCGAGGCTACAACCCAAGAGTCAGCCATCTCCAACCCAGATCCCCACCATGCTGGCACCCTGATCTCAGACCTCCAGCCTCCAGACTGTGAGAAATAAATAAGTCACCTGTAAAGGAAGCTGGGACCCCTCTCCTTGGTCTAACCAGTGACTCTAGCAAGTGAGCTGCATAGGCTTATAGTTAGTACAACAAAAATCCACTCTGTCCTGTGAAGCAGCCGTGCAGGCCTCATGAGTCTGTGTCTAAACAACCTTGCGGCCCCTCATCTCATGCAGGGACCCGCTTTATTAAAAGGTATACAAACTGCACTCAGATCTGTAGACCTTGGAGCAGTTCCTCAGAATACTCTGTTGGACTGTTTCCCAGGATTCGAATTCCTCACTTTGATTATAGAATAAACTCCTTCATTTAACCTTTACCCAGACTCTTTATTTCAGTCCACACCAGTCCATGGCAATTTGTTACAGCAGCCGGAACTGACCAAGACATTCTTTCCCTTCCTCTGTCCACCCAATTCCTATTGACCCTTTCTCTTCCCATTTTGCCAAATGTGGTTCAGATCAGTGGAGGGTTTCTTAAGCTGAGACTCATTTTCCAAGGTAACGTTACTTCCTGGTCAGTTCTCACCCTTGAGGAGACGCAGGACTTGTAATAGCTGAGACTTTGGAAACCACCACATGAACACACAGCTTTGGGATGTGCTGACCAGGAGTCAACCTACGACTGTTAACAGCCAATGCCGGTGCCTGGGTCAGTTAGATGTTTACACTCAGAGGGACCCCACTCTCCCTCCCAACTTTTTTCCAACACTTTTGAGTACTTTAGAATTTTCCTAGGGTACTGAAATCCCTAAAGCAAATGAAAAGACATTTTCTTGTATTTTTCTCCTGGAAGCAGTATTACCCCCGAGCGGGTGTGCTGATGAGATTGACAGCCGCCTTTTGGAGCAGGGGCAGCCTGTCCTCTTCAGTTTAGTGATTTGCCAGTCTGTCAGCGTTGGTTTTTGGCAGTGCCCCAATGTGGATGAGATGGAAGGTGTGATCGGCAGAACAATGCACCCAATGACACCCACATCCTAATCCCAGAAGCTGTGACTATGTTACTTTGCACGGTAAATGGACTTTGAATGTGTGATTAAGTTAAGGATCCTGAGATGGGGAGACTATTCTGGGTTATCTGGGTGGGCCTAAGATTATCACAGGATCCTTATAAGAGGGAGGCAGAAGGGCCAGTCAGAGAAAGATCAGAAGATGCTACACTGGTGGTTGTGAGACATGACTCATTTTACTAAGGACTTACATAGAACTTTCAGTGTTCTGAAGGCTCTGCATAACTAACCGATCCATCCTCATCTATGCAATAGAGAAGGCCTTCTATCATGCCCACTTTACCAACAGGGAAGTCAAGGCATGAAGGCTGAGCACACAGAGGACTACCAGGTGTGTGCCCAGCGGGTGGGGACCAGGTTCGTGTTCCAAATTCCTCTTCTGTATCACAACATTAAGGTTTAGTTCACTGAGCTGATTAATAATTTCTCCATTTCTACCTCATTTCACACGGGGTTCCCCATGGACTTAGAATTTCTCCTTCCAGCTGCAAAGTCACTTTTTTCTTTTGCTCAGGAAGATTCACCCTGAGCTAACATCTACGCCAATCTTCCTCTATTTTGTATGTGGGTCGCCACCACAGCATGGCCACTGACAGACGAGTGGTGTAGGTCCGCACCTGGACCTACTGAACTAAACCTGGGCCACCAAAGCAGAGCACACTGAACTTCACCACCAGGCCATGGGGCGGGACCCTGCAAAGTCACATTTTAATATTAAAATACAGTAACAGATGTCTATGTTGTCTTTTCAGACCCATTTTAATCTTACGATATAGTGCGGAACCATGCTCGTAATGAGCCCAAAGGACAACTTCGCATCCTCAGGAAAGATGGCAGGGGATACACTTTTGACATAGCTAACAAACCGTCCAAGGGCATATTCTTTTTGCCTTTTCCAAACTACGAAATAGTGTCCATGTTCCTTTTTGTGAAACGTTTATAACAGATAACTGACTCTGCTGCCTGGGTAGTTCTACTTTTTCAGAAGAGGCAAGTTTAACCTACAATGATGATTCTTATTTCCCATTGTTTTGAGGAGCTCAACATAGACTCAAACTAACTCATAGTTTGCTTTCATTAGTTTAATCTTTTTTGGACTTTGTTTTCAAATTCTGTCTGAAGAACGTGACTCTGGGAAGCAGTGTCACTGGCTGAGTGATCCCCATGGAGCCCTGACTCACTGAGGGGACGCTGGGGCAGGAAGACTCCAGGCATCAAGGACCCCAGGGGTCTTCAGAGCGCGTGTGCCTCACACTCATGAGCGCGGAATGACGCAGAGCTTGTAACGGGGCGGGATGCTGCCAAACCCAATCGTGATGGGGCTGAGGTCAATATCCTTGGGGTCAACCAGAGACTTCAAGTTAAAGTGCTGCAGAATGGCAGACAGGAACAGAAACAACTCCATGCGAGCCAGGCCTTCTCCGACACACACCCGCTTTCCTGCAAGTGACACAGTATTGATGAGAAACTGAGGCAGCTTCAGGAGACAGCACTGCTACAGGCGAGACAGCAGAGAGAGAGCTGAGTGGGAGGAGGCTGTGGGTAATTTACCATTCTAAAGCAGAGTTGACCCCTCTCTGCCCAGAAAGCACAGAATGGACTTCAGTATAAGAATATCAGTGACAGACGTGTTCAGGGACCAGCCTTCATCCGGCCTCAATCTCCAGAACTCAGCTGCAGAAACCTGCGTTGGGTTGGGAGAATGGTCTCTGCCAGTGCTCACCCTGATGTCCTATAGGAAGAAGCGAGGCCACCACTGGAAGCCAACACTCCAGCATCGAGTGTTAAGGTTATCGGGTTGGTTATAAGGTTTTCCCTCAGACCAACACCTGAGGGGAGGCACTGGGAAGGAGGCCAAGGGCCAGGGAGGGGGACACCAAGTCACAGCCAGGGAAGGTTAGATGGTCCTAGGATGAGTCCAAGTAACCAGATGTTAGATTTTGTTAGTGACCCTTGTTTAAAATTATGGAGAATTAGGTAATATAGCTTTGAAAGATTTTCGTTAAGTCCTATTAAATGAAGAGTTTTAGGACTGAATTAAGTGAAGTATCCACTCTACAGAAAAAATAATTCATCCGTAACACCTCCTTCCCAGGACTGCTGGTGAAAAGGTGTCACTTAACTTCTCTGAACAGGGAAGAAAACATTTGGGACAGGATGCAGGTCTGTGATAATGGCAGATGATGTGTGGAGCAGAGAGCAGGAATTAGGAAAAATTCCCTGGGGAAGCTGCTACATCTGAACTCTTCCTACCTGCGGAAAATGCCTTGAAATGGTCACTGTACTTGAACTTTCCACTTTCGTTCAGAAAGTGCTCTGGCTTAAACTCCTCTGGATCAGGGAACTCTTGGTCGTCATACAAGAGTGAGTCCAGTGTCGGAATTAGGACCGTGCCCTAGAAGGAATAAAGGCTGTCTCCGTCAGTGAGGTAAACAAAACATGGGCTTTCATCTGGAAGCCCCCAGTGAAGAAGGTTGTGTTGAATTTTACATCATACAACACAGTATGTTTCCACTTGGGGAAGTTGTTTGCTTAAGGGCTAGACAGAAAGCAGTTAGGGGTGAGGTCTAAATGGCAATGAGAGCTCCCATCTTTTCAGAGGAGCAATCCAGGCTGGAGTCACTGCTGTTTGTTTCTGGTGTTAGAATACACTACAAACCCCAGGCACTCTCTGAGGAGTCCTTTTACCAGGTTTTCTCCATTTCTGGGGTCACCAGGTCCATGTGAGGACTGCAGGGGAAGCAGACTCTGCAGAGGGGAAATGCTGGCCCAGGCCCCACCTTTCAGCCTCATCTGCCAAAAGGTGGCATCCTTGGATCCCCCCATCCTGTTCCCTGGCAGGCTAGCTGGTGAGCCAGGAGGGTGGTGCTCAGGGTGTGCACTCCAGGCTCACCTTGGGGATGACATATCCTCTGAACTCTGTGTCCCGGGTTGCTTCATGGGGCAGGTTGGAGGGCACAAGGTTGATGAATCGCTGAATCTCATGCACAACGGCATCCATGTAGGGCATCTCTAGTCTGTCCTTGATGGCAGGGATTCGGCTTGGCCCAATCACTCTGTCAATCTCTTTATGAAGTTTCTCTGCCAAAATATGAATGGAATAAATGTAAAGGATTGATTCCAGGCTGGCTCAACATCCATGCACCTGTCCTCCACCCACCCATCCATTCACCCATCTACCCACCCACCCATCCATCCACCCACCCATCCACCACCCATCCATCCACCCAATAGATGTTTTTGGAGCACTCTAAGCAGTGCTTCAGGTGCCCCAGGTACTTTGGATTATTGGATAATTCCTCTACAGATGTCAGTAAGTAAGATGTCTATGAGGTTATTTATAGTCTCCAGCATCTTTCGGCCTCTCTTAGCTGATCACGGCTAATCCAGTCCTTGTCTTTAAAGTAGGAGTGGAGAATGACAAAAGGGTCTTGGAAATCTCTACAGATGGTTCCCAACTTATGATTTTTCAACTTTATGATGGTGTGAAATCAGTATGCACTCAGTATAATCTGTACTTCATATTTTAAATTTTGATCTTTTCCTAGGCGTGCAATATGCGGTACAATCCTCTCGTGATGCTGGGCAGGGCAGTGAGCCGCAGCTCCCAGGCAGCCGCATGATCATAAGGGTGAACAATTGATACACTTACAACATTCTGTACCCACACAACTAGTCTGTTTTTCACTTTCAGTACAGTATTCAATAAATTACATGAAATATCCAACACTTTATTATAAAATAGGATTTGTGTTAGATAATTTTGCCCAATTGTAGGCTAACATAAGTGTCCTGAGCACGTTTAAAGTAGGCTAAGTTAAGCTATGATGTTTGGTAGGTTAGGTGTATTAAATGCATTTTCCACTTACAATATTTTCAACTTTCAATGGGTTTATCAGAACATAAGCCCATTGTAAGTCAAGGAACATCGTAGTTGGAGGGAAATCTCTGTATTAATTATTACCCCAAGCTGGTTCACTGCATGCTTCTAAGAAGTATGAAGGTGAATGGCAGAATGGAGCCAGACATGCATGGACCACTGCTTGAAGAATTTCTTGGAAGCAGGAGTCTGGAATTCCCTCTCTTTCTGGCAGAGGCAACAGCAACCTTCGGCAAGTTGCTTGGCCGCTCTGAGTGTGAGAATTCCTGTGGGCCTTTTAATATGTGGCATGAGCCATAAAGTCATGTACAGTATGGTACCCAGGTAAAAATGTAGAACACGTACACCACCACAGATTGTATGCTGAAACTCAGTGAATGTTAAATGTATGAAGTCGTGCACAGGGATGACACACAACAGTCCTGGGACATTGACGAGTCTGAGGGGCCGTGAGGAGGGGCTTCAGCTAGCTCTGCAACCTGTTTTCAAGAGCTCTGAAGCAGACACCGCAAAATGGTAATACACATTAAGTTGGGCAATGGATATATGGGTGTCAGTCATATTTATTTTCTGTCTTTTCTCTACATTGGAAATTCCTCCTAATTAATCACATAAACCATTTTTTGAATCTATGGACCCCCTAGTACAGAGTGGTCAGATGTTCTCTCAGAACTGCCAGACCTTTGAAAGGCTTCTCTCCATGGACATTGGCTCCTTCCCCCTCCACCTTTCTGTGAGATAGGCAAAGCGAAGGCTTTGGAGTCAGACGGACCAGTTCTGATCCTGTACAGTCACGTATCCATGTTCCTGGGGCAATGACTTCGTATCCTATAATATCTGCCCTCAAGAATACAGTGTATTCAAGGGCTTGTCCCCATGCCTGGCACACAGCAGGAGCCGAATTATTGTCAGCAGCGGCGAGTGGCTCCCTCCTTGCAGCAGGGACTGCCCCAGCTCTGCACAGCCCAGTGAACGGTGGGGGGTCCAGGCCTGGGCACTCCCCTTCCTTCCTCTTTCCTTGGACGTTGCACTGACTGGCCTGTGGACATATTAGTGCCCCTCACATCACCTCTACTTGGCCCACGTAGGTGCTTCTAGTACATGACCCTCTGCACATGTGGCACCAGAAGCCACGCCTTCTTCTTCTCCAGGGCACCCTGAGTCCCACCTGGCCCAGGTACGGGGAGGAGCCCCCAGAAAGGAGCAAAGGGGTTCCAGGGCAGCGGGCAGCCTTGGAATGCTTCCCCCTTGGGCTTTCTTCTTCTGATCCCTATCCTTCTAGTCAGGTAAGATATGGCAGGAGGGCTTTGTCCCTGCCCTGCCCTCTCTCCCTGCTCTGCCTAGAAGGCCAGGTCTTACTCAGGGGTAATGTGGTCATGCTATTTTCACTGTCATAAACAGGTTCTACTATGGAGCGGAATGCAGAGAGCATTGCGTTTCTCCACTCTGGTGCTGGTTTTTCCTGCAATCAGGGGTGTGTCAGTGGGGTTGTGGGAGGACTAGTGTTCAAGAGTGCCAGGTGCCCATCATGCACAAGAACACGTCCCCTCAAAGGATTCGCCAGTGATCCCAGTGTCACTCCCACAAGGGTTCACTAGCAACACCAATTCCCATTTTGCAGACGGAAATCTAAAGCCTAAAAGTTCTAGGCTGAGCATCTAGGAGTGACAGCCCTGGCATCCTTGCCTGTTACATGCGTACCTTCAATCTCCGGGTATTTCAGGAGAATCAGGAGCCCATATCTCAGAGTGGTGCTGGTGGTCTCTGTCCCCGCAAAGAACATGTCAGCCGTGGTCACCGCAATGTTTTCCAAGGTGAACACAGGCTCTGCACTGTGCTTTTCCTGCAAATGTTAGAGACAGAAGAGGCTCGATAAGGGGACATCTTCAAGTGGAGGAGAAAGAGACCCTTGTCTCCCTCAGCAGAAGAGAACCTGGAAGCCCTGCCAGCTCTGCAGGGAGGAAGGGGCAGGTGTGCCCAAGGCTGTCCCCTGGAAACACAATCATCTCCACTGCACGGTTAGGGAAACTGAGGCTCCCAGAACACTGGCCATGGGCAGGACTGTGTCTCTCACCCAGGCTATGGGGCTCTGTGCTCCTTCTAAGCACCAAGGGCCCTCATGTACCATGACTGCCAGCAGCCTAGGGCTGAGCTGTGCGGCCTCTGCTAACAACTCAAAAGCCACAGGGGCTGCCCTTGGCCTCTTTCTTCCCCCGTGTTCAGCGCCTTTGGGTCCCAGGAGGCAGGGAAGTCACCAGGAAGCCAGACACCTGGAGGGCAGTGAGGGGCCCCACTAAGGGAGCAGATTCGCAGACAACCTGGGGCAGTTATCTGTGGAAATCAGGAGTGAAATCCACCTGCTGTTCTAGAGCCACAGTGACGTCAAAGGAAAGAGAAGAAGCATCCTCAATCTGGTTGGGGGTCCTGAGGGGCCATCAGATAGGTGATGCTGAGTGGACCTGGAACCCCTTGAAGTCATGCACAGCTTGGGGTTTACGTGCTGACGAGGGACAGAGAGGGCCTCTCCCCAGATGAGACATGATCACTAGTCAGTCGACCAGAAATGGTTAAGAGGAAGGCTCGGAGAGAGCCGATGTGAGGGGCCCACTCACTCTGTCCACAGCCCCCTGATGGATTCCCCAAGAAAGTCCATCTGCTGGTCAGCGCTTTGGAGGGTACAGCGATGTTGAAGGCCAGCCAGGCAGCCTGGCTGTGTCTCCACAAGTGTGGAGCAGCGTGTGGTGGTCAAGCTGAAGCGAGTGTGTTTGTATGCAACCAAGAGCATCAAAATGTACCGAGTGTGGGCAGTCGGGACACCAGCAGTGCAGTCACAATATAAACCCACGCAGCCTCCCACTCAGCAAACCCATCTCATACGGCTGAGCTCTTGGCTTCGCCTGGTGTCGGTAAGTCAGCTGCATTGCAAGGATACCTTCTCCAGTTCCACGAGCAGGCTGTCGGTGAAGTCTCGGGGGCGGTTGGAGTCCAGCGACTTATGGTGTTCCTTCACTCTTTCTAAAGTGTAGGCTTTAATTTCGGACACATTTTTCATTACTTTTCTATGGCTTCCAGGCAGGTAGCGCAGATAGCTTGAAAAATAATTATACAACTAGAAAGACAGAAAGGGGGAATTATCTTAAAATATATTTTTTTTCTGGATGCAACATAATTTTGTATACTAGGCCAATAAGTTTCTCCAAACCTGGATTTATGGCTGTCGCTACTGTAGTATCTAGAATATTTAGGCCCCCAGCACCTTCTGAGCACCCTCTGTTAGGTGGTGCTCGTCTGTGGGGGATGTGAACACAGGGGACATGCTGCGTGTGTCTAGTGGTCAGTGTCCCCAGGTTAGCAAGGGGGACGTCGGCCCCATGGGTGTCTCCAGAAGAAACACACAGGGTAGTCAAACACGCCCTGGCTCCTGTTCTCCAGCTCTTGTAGGCCTGTCTGTCCACACGACTTGAATTCCCCTTCTTTTTCTAATGGAAACTGTGCAATTGAAGATGAGGGCAGACTAACGAGGACGGAGGAGAGAGGCCGCACCTGGAGCCAGGGAGTGCTGAGCAGGTAGAAGTTCTCGTTGAACAAATGCATCAGCCTCAGACACATCTTGTCCTCATAGTCAAAGTGCTCGCGGAAGAGGATGTCGGCGATGACGTTGAAGGGCCCACCGCCGATAACAAAGGTGGGGTCGAAGGGCTGGCCTGGAAAACAGGTGAGCTGTCAGAGCGCTTCACACGCGTGTACAAGGCGGTCCACGACTCAGTCTCCTGGCTGGCATTTACCACCGCCTGTGGGAAGACACACTGGGAACTGATAATAAACAAGAGATAGTGAGTATTTGAACCTATTCAGGTTTCTTTACTTTTCAGTCATTCAGGACGTAACAGTGACACACTTGGTCCCCACTCCCGCGCCCCCAGACGTAGAGGAAACCCGAGGTGTAAACTGGTGTCTGTGTGTGAACACCACCCTCTCCTCATTCCAGCGGCCATCAGGGGCCTCGGCTGGGGCTGCCCCCGGGTGGCCTGCGCGAGGGTGCCGTCCCGCCCGTACGCACCCTGGGTCTTCCTGAGCGCCTCCAGCAGGAAGTGGGTCTCCCGCTGGATCCGCTCCTCGTTGCGCTGTTTCCCCATCCCATAGTCACGGAGGACGGTCAGGGAGAAGCGCCGCGTGTCCCTCCAGGTCGGCCCGTTATTGAAAATCACTCCTAAGGGGAGGGAACAGCAGAGGAGTTACTACCAACGTCCAGGTGGGGAGAGGGGCAGGATGCAATGCGCCTGCCCGTGTGCTCCGCGGGGGCAGGGACTGAAGCCCCACAGGAGCCAGAGCGAGGAAGAAAGGAGCCACCAGGCCTCCGGCACCGGGCTGCTCAGGTTTGGGGAGAAGCCTTTCGGGGCTCTCCCTGCATCTGGCTTTCTCCATGGCATCGCCCCTCTCCTGGGCGCTCTCTTCTTCATATCATCCATGTACTTTCTTTCTTTGTCCACTTTGCCTTGCGTCTTCCCCATGTGAGATAAAACCGCATCTGACCACCAAGGAAACCTCCCACCCGGTTCCTGTCTCTTGACAAAATTCCTGAAAAGCTATTCTGTTCTCAATGATGTTTAACCCTCACACTATAAATACCTCAACTCTCAGCTCTGGGGCTTCACAGAAAGTGTCCTTACTAAAATCTGAGGGGTCACATGGCTCCCCGACTATGCAGACAATCGGATTTGGGAAGACCTCAAGCACGTTTCCCTTCTACGTCTGAGGGAGGCCAGAGCGTGGGACATTCTAGAAAGAAGTCTGGCTGGGCCTGAGGGGGCGGGGAAGAGCTGAGATGAGGTGGAGAGGAGAGTGGGCTGCACAGGCCAGACTGAGGGTTTCAGTTCTACCCTAAAATGACGCCTGAATGGCTGAAGTGGAAGCACCATGCAGAGTCGGGGAGGAGAAGCTAGACGGTGAGAAGATGGTTGCTGTGGAGGTGGGGCAGGTGGACGGACAGCATGACCCCTGATCCGGCGTGTGTGAGGTGGCACTGAAGATGCCATGTGGAGATGCTGTTCACCAAGTTAAAAACACGGGTCACTGAGTTTGGGGGTCCTGGGTTCAGGTCTATTCATGCTAAGCATCAGACTCCTGTGGACCCTGTGGGCTCTGCACATGGTGCTGAGTGCAGGCTGGGGGTGTGGCAGTCCAAGAGCGAACCCATAGGAGAGATGGTCCAGACGCGCGCATTTCTATTGGATCAGCCCGGCCTAGCCTTGAGTAGCTCCAACCCTCCAAGTTGCTGGGAGAAGACACTGACCCAGGACACAGGGGAGACGAGTGAGGGGCTGGGAGGGACCAGAGAGTGTGTGCTGAGGAGGCCAGAAGGACAGAGCTGTCAGCGTTACTGGAGCCCTGAGGGCCAGAGGAGACAGGAGGGAAGGCAGGAGGGAGAGAGCAGCTGGTGGACCACCCTGAAGGGTTTGTGACAAGGGGAAGAGAATGCTGGTGGTTGAAGAAGGGGCGGAGAAGCAAATAATTTAAAAATGTTGCTGGGAAGAATTGTGTAGCAAATGGGAGATACAGGAAAATGTGAGGAGAGAGAGACAGACAGAGGCAGAGAGAGAGATGGAGAGACAGAGACAGGGAGAGAGATAGAGAAAGACTCAGAGACAGAGAGACAGAGATAGAAAGAGACAGACACAGAGACAGAGAGACAGAGACAGAGATGGAGAGACAGAGAGAGATCCCAGAGGAGCTGGCATTGTTTGGGACCCAGAGCAGCTGAAATGGAGACAGTAGTGGCTTCTCTATCAGAGCTCAATAAGGATTGACTGAAATGATGGGTGCAGTTCTTGTGCAGCCCATGCTCAATATTATGCTAATAATGAACATTCACATGGTTATTCTTGGGAGACCAGACGCATCCTACGTCCAGGCTCTGGCTGATTGTCAGGGTCAACTCTGAGCTATGTGGAACGTATGAAAACAGGACTTTAGAGCCCCCAGGCGGGAGGCAGCAAAGCCCTGTTGAGTCCAACCTGTGGAATGTGAATGCTGGCCCCTGCCTGGTAGCATTTGGGGGCCCATGACTTGGACCAGGGATGGCAGATAAGGGCTCCCTGAACCAGAACGGAGCTCCTTGACTCCAGAACTGCTCTCATGGGGCTCTCACTCCTCCAGTAAAGCTCCTCTTGTGTTAATGACAAAGACTGAGGTGGTTAACTTTTCTTTTGGCAAATCCAAAGTACAACAAGCCCCCAATGTCCAAGAGGGCAATTGCATGCCATCGACTGTGACAGGACAAAACTTCAGGAACATAAACTGGAAAAGCAAGGTGAGAACACCATCCCCTGTGAGCATATCGATTGAAAATTCTACATGAAACAGATCAATGTTTTCTAGAGGTTCATCACCAAAGTTGACTCAGGAAGAACTAGAGGCTTCTGAGTTCTCTAGGGTAGACAGGACACTGTGTTTCTTTCTAATCTTCTTTGGAATCTCACTAAAACGACACTGAGCAAGTGGAAAAGAATAAGCAGGTAAGGTCAGAGGACAGGAAGGAGAGAGCAGCAGGCGAGGGCAGTGAGCTCTCCGAGCCGAGAGCTGAAGGAGGGGAGCCCCCACCAGGCAAGTGTCCCTCATGGGCTCCAGGACTTCCCAGGAAACACAAAAGGTGGGGTCTGAAGCCAGGAGTGTGGAAAACACTCAGATAAAGACCAGTTAGACCCCCAAACCCCAGCCCTCCTCCCCCTGCAGGAGGAGACAGGTATGTTTTATGAATCAGGGGAACTCAGGGCTCTGGAGACACGGGGTGCAGAGGAAAGAGGCGAGGCTGGGGAGATGGGATCATGTGGAAGTCTCATTCTGAGCTGGGGGGCACTCAGCACCCACTTCCTGGTCTCAGAACATCCCCAGGTGGGATGGGGGGCCCCTCAGTGAAGAACAGGAACTGCAGCTGAGCAAGCCTTGCAGACAAGCAGTGTGTCCAGGGCAGGTTTTGGTGCCCATCGTAGGTGGGAGGACCTCCTGGGATGGGGCCCCAAGACCCAGGAGCACTTGAAGGTGTGAGTGGAAACAGCTCCCAGGAAAGAGAGTGAGGAGGCAGGCCGTGGAGGCGGGAAGGTCTGCAGGAGGAGACACGGCTCATGTGTCAGAGCTTCTCTCTCTGTCATATTTTTCTATAAACATGTCTGTCCTGCTGCTCTGCGTGTGGGTGCTCGAGGCCTCACTCATTTTGTGTAGAAGTCTCACGTAGTAGCTTTCATTAAAATGGGCGCTGTGCTATGACTGAATGACCAGACGCACCAACCAGCACTGAATTGTGTGGGGTCTGTCCGCCTCTCCATCTTTGCTATGTGTTGCTGTTCCTGTTGTCCTCAGTGCCTGGCCAGGCCCTCCTGTTGCCCGCCCTCCACCCCGGCCTGCTGTGAGAAATGGGACGCACCTTTGTCCTTGAACTCCTGGAATGCGGGGATTTCTCCTCTGCCAGAAAACTCGTTCTTGTAGGTGAGGAGGACTTCCTTCACGGCCTTGTAGCCATGCAAGACCACGACGCGCCGCGAGCCCAGGTGCAAGGTGAACACTGGCCCGTAACGCTCTGCCAGCTGCAGAGACCAGCAAGCAGCAGAGTGAGGCCATGGGGACCCGGGGAGGAGGAGGGCTGTGCTTTCAACTGACCCCCAAAGTCATTGTTGTTGACCAAGAGAACCCAGAGGGATCTGGGGAAAGACAGTCTTTGTCCAGCCTGACTTGGGAAGACCACCCCCCCCCCGCCCCGAGAGGCTTTCTTCTTCAAGGAGTGTGATGCACCTGCGCACCTGGCCACACACACCTGGATGGCCTAACTCCCTTCCCACCTGGACACCATTAACTCAGTGGACCAACTGGTCCTGGATGTCCCTCCCCTGAGGCCCCTTTGCCCACATCCCCCCACCACCCCACTGTCTGCTGTCCCCAGTCAAGATCCTGGACCCCCGGGTGCTGCAGGATGACCCAGAGCCAGCACTATCCTGACCCCCTCGACCAAGCCCGTCCTCCGAGGTGCACACCCCCCTTAATGCAAACACTTTCCAAGCCTGCTCTGTGCCCTATGATATTCTTTAATAACTCATTTAATAGACTTACTTACTCATTTAGTTTTTAGATTTGTTAGCTCCTTCACTGTTCACAGCAATCGTTGGAGGAGGTACTATGTAATTTGTCAAACACTTCACTCCTCACTCTGCTCTCTGGCGTCTACAGACAGGTCCAGGTTGACACCAGCCAGTGTGAATGCAGGGCTCACCTCGCACTGCAGTGGCAAACAGCAGCAGCCCCAGCCACAGTGGCTTCCTCAAAACCCATCCAAGGACAAGGGCCCTCCAGGCCCAGCCACGGCCAATGCCCATTTGAGCATGCAGTGCCCAAGCTGTACCACTAGCTAAGTATTTGAGTACCACTCCTGGATGCTACTGTTACTTCGGTTAATTCATAACAGGCTGGTATTGAATAACATCTTGTCTGACAATGAATGAATGCACACATATTGCATCTAATTCCTGAATTCTTGTCCCTAAAATCATCAGTATTTCTCTTACCCTGGTAAAGGACTTGGGAATGTTCTTTAAGTCCACCTGGAAAACGTTCCCAAGGATGGGCAGTGGGAAAGGGCCAGGGGGCAGTTTCCAGCTGCTGTAGATCTGCTTCCAGATGGAGACAAGCAGCAGGGTGGCCACCCACACCAGCAGCGCGACTGTGATGCCCAGGGCCGCCATGGTGCTTTGGGGTCTCTGCTGACTTCTGGGGATGCTCCTGTGGAAAGACAAAGCTTTTATAATGCATCCTGGAGAAAGAGGGTGATCAGCCAACCAATGCCGCCTTCCTTCTCCTCTGGCCCAAGATCTTAGTTCATTATTAACTGCTGTTGGCCACCATTTCAAGGCTGATTCCTGTAGCAGGTGCCTCTTAGAAGCTCCATCCAGGCACCCACCTGACGATGCCTGGGCTCTGTCAACACTGGCTTCTGGCACCAGCACCAAAGTCAGTAAACACGGGATCTAGGGGAGCTCCACCAACCCATAGATCAGGATGTGGGGAGACTGTCCTCCCCTTTGACCCTGATGGGGCAAGGAGGATTCAGATTTTGTTTGCATGTGTTTTTTGGGGGTAGGATTTATGTAAGGCCACATCAACGATGTGCTGACGGTCTCCGTGGCAGAGTGCCGGATCTCGTGGTGCAAATCTCTTAACATCTGATCAGAAGGTTTGTCTGAGCAGCCCCCAGTAGAGCACCCGCCAAACTCACAGGGCCAGAGAAGGAAAATTCAACATTTGAATTCCACTGCACTTTGTCAAGTTGACTGGCAAATTCAGTGGAGTTAAAAAAAGGAAAGAAAAAGAGTTGACCAATTTTGAAAAAGTTAATATCTGATTACAAAAAAGGTATATTTTTATTATAGAAAATAAAGGGATAATTATTCTTTAGAACCATTTGGTCAAACTCTAAAAAGAATTACATTAGGATTTTTACTGCATTTGTTTTAAATCAGTGAGTTAATTTGGGCAGACTTTATGATTTTAAAGTGTCTTCTCTTCGTGTATCCGGGAACGCCACAGAGCCCCGCATTGTTTCTTCTTCTGTGTCCTGACTGATTCCTCCACACGTGCCACTTCTGCTGTCTATCAGGGCTGTTTTGGAGTATTTTGCAGAGCTTTTGTATGTGGTTAGAATGAATGTTTTTTTCACTCTATCTTCTGCCTGGTGATGCAGGGAAGACCTTAATTTATAGGTTGCAATTTTACACTTTTATATAAGTAATGCATCTTTGTGTATAACAGAAAATAAGACGAAAAATGAAGAGAATAAAATCATCTTCTATACTTTTATTTGTATAAAAATGAGGCTGTACTGCATATACCAGATTCTAACCCGTTTTTTTCTCTCAATTCATGACGAACATGGGCCAGCCCTTGACTGTTTTGCATTTAAAAGTGCGGCCACATTACTGGTGCTTTACTTGCTATCTCTCCTGCATTATGAAGGGGTATTGACTCTCTGGCAGGATTTTCTGGGGGTCTTTGCACACCTCTAGTGTTCTGTACCCTCTTGAGCTGGGAACTGACATCGCTGGTCAGACCCCGGGTCCTGCCCCAGGTGTACTTGCTCCTGCTTTTCCCCTCCAGTGGCCAGTGTGGCTGGCAGGGCCCATTCCCCAGGATGGACACTGAGCCGTCTTGACCCCTCTACTCTCTTCTCTTGTCTAGAATTCGAGCCCTGACTGGTCGGGGTGAGGACAGGATATGTGTGAGGCAGGCCTCGTGGCTCCCACTGGCTGAGAATAGCTGCACCTATGCAGCTTACCTGAGCATGTGCATCCTGGGGAGGGAGCCCGTGGGCAGGTGCTGGAGAGCCTGGACCTCACGGGGGTAGACCTGTGGTCTGGGGCCAAGCCCCACTATTCTAGGTCCTCTGGCCTTGAGGCTGTGGGGTGCCCAAACAACATCAAATTCTAAATATAGGCACAGACATCTTTTGACTATAATGACATTTTTTTGAGCACTTCTTTTCAGAAGCAAGCCCTTTTTATTTGTCTTGCATCTTATTCAAGTGCCTGGATCTTCTAGGACAATGTTGAGTAATTGAGATGACGGGGCACCCATTCCTTGTGCCTGGCAGGAATGGGGTACTTCTCCAGGCTTTCCGTCAAGTCTGTTGTTGGTTTTGTGGCAAAGAGACACTCATCCTGGGACAGTTTTCTTCTTTCTCTAGTTAACTAAGAGTATTTAGCAAGGATGAGTGTTGAGGTAATGATAACACCTCTTTAACTGAGACAGTCCTCTGATTTTTCTTCTTACATCTGCTGGTTGATGCTGGACAGAAACATGGTTTCACCCAAAGGCACTCAGCTCTGCGTCACAACAGAGGTTTGCATTGTTTATGTGGAGCCACACTCTGTCACACATTGAGGGAGTCAACTTGTTAATAACATATTCAGTAGTTTTGCATTTACATCCATAAACAAAATTGGGCTGCAGAGTCTTCTGTTTTAAAGAATTGTGCTAACTCGAGAAACACTTTAAGTGCTCTCCATCTTTCTCTATTGTCTAGGAAGATTTAAATTGGAGAATTTACCTGGACTTTGAAATTTTGATAGAACTCACTAGTAAAACAATACAGAGAAGCTTTGTTAAAGTGAAATAAGTGTTTATAAAGATCAGAAAGATCATCTTAATTGAGAAAGTACAACTTACTCCTTGCAGCAAATTCAAACAACACAGAACTGGATGAAACAAAAAGTGTGCGTCCAGCCTCTCCCCACAGAGGCAGCTTCCTTATTTTAAGTCCCATTAAGAAAGAAAAAATGCTGCCAATTCTTTTTTATTATTCCTGATTTTTATTTTTGTTTTATTTTACCTTACTAAAAGATTTGTTTTGCACTTACTTTCATTCTGTGCATCAGTCTTGTGCAGACACTTAAAAGGAAATGTAAACAGGTGTCTGAGTTGAAGTGACTTACAACAGGCTCCTGTGCGCTGGCCCAGCCCCTCGCGGCCACAGCTTCAGCGCCTGCAGGATTAGTGCAGCGACTTCTTTTGGGTTCCTGGACCCAATTCCAGCGTTGGGGAGGGGGTTCTTCCCACATGAACAAACAAATCTCGGACACCAGCAGGGGGTCTGAGAATTCAACTCAATTCTGACGCTATGTACCCAGAGATGGCATCAGATTCCACAGGTTAGGGGTTCAGTCCTGCAAGACTGCCCCCCCGCCCACTTCAGACACCAGTTGTAGGTCCATGTTGTTACCTGTGCTTCTCACCCACTAGCTATAGATCAGAGGTTCCCACCACCCCCTCCTCAGCTTTGATTAATTCGCTAGAATGGCTCACAGAACTCAGAGAACATACTACTTACTAGATCACCAGGTTATTATAAAAGAATATAATTTGGGATCGAAGAGATGGAAGAGATGCATGGGACAAGGCTTGTGTGAAGTGGTGTGGAGCTTCCATGCCCTCTCCAGGTGAGCCACTCTCCCTGAATCTCCACGTGTTCACCAACTGGAAAGCTCTCTGAACCCAGTCCTTTTGGGTTTTTATGGAGACTTCATTACATAGGCACAATTGGTTAAATCGTGGCCATTGGTGATTGAACTCAATCTCCAGCCCCTCTCCCCTCCCCAGAGGTCAGGGGTGGGACTGAAAGTTCCAACCTTCTAATCACAGGGGTGGCTCCATTGGCAACCAGCCCCCATCTTTAAGTGCTTTCCAAAGTCACCTCATTAACATAACAAATGATACCTTGATCACTCTCATCACTTAGGAAATTCTAAAGGTTTGGGGAGCTCTGTGAGCCAGGAAATGTGGATGAAAACCAAATGTATATGAGAAATATATATTGGTGATCTGAATGACCAGATATATGTTTCTTATAGGTCACAATATTGCAGACTTGACATAAAGTCCTGGGAGAACAGCAGAGACCTCTTTTCAAAAAGGGTCCCCTCACAATGCTCTTAATGGCACAGAGGAAAATATTATGTAAGAAAACCAGGAGCACTGACTACTCAGAGGGAAAAATCTGCTTCAGAAGAGTTGCACCTGAATGGCTTACTCTGGACAAGTCCCTTTTCAGATGTATAATTTGCAAATATTTTCTCCCATTCTGTGGAATGTCTTTTTACTTCCTTGGTGATGTCCTCTGAGCACAAAAGGTTTAAATTTGATAAAGTCTAGTTGATCTATTTTTTCTTTTGTCCCTTGTGCTTTTGGTTTGTACCTAAGAAACCATTGCTTAAGGTCACAAAGATTTACTCTCAGGTTTTCTTCCAAGTCTATGATCCTGTCTGAGTTAAGTTTTGTCTATGGTGTGAGGTAGGGGTCCAATTTCATTCTTTGCATATGGATACCCTATTGCCCCAACACGATTTGTTGAAAAGACTATTTCAGCAATGGAGAAAGCCCCAAGAGTGCCAATTGTTTTGTATATTTTGTCTTGAATTTTGTAAATTGACCTACAACTTTGCTGAACTCATTGGAACTATTGGTTCTAACAGTTTTTGTTTTGTAGGTTCCTTAGGATTTTCTATATCCAAGAATATGTCATCTACAAATAGACATAATTTTACTCATTCCTTTCTGACCTGAGTGCCAATTGTCTTGGCCCCTTTGTCGAAAATCAACTGACCAAAGATTTGAGAGTTTATTTCTGGATTCTCAATCTCTTTAGTCTCTATGTCTATCCTTATGCCAAGACCACATTGTCTTGATAACTGTAGATTTGTAGTAAATTTTTAAATCAGAAGTGAGTCCTCCAAGTTAGTTCTTCTTTTTTTAAGATCTTTTTAAGCTATTTTGAGTCCCTTGCATTTCCATATGAATTTTAGGATCACATTGTCAGTTTCTGAAAAAAGACAACTCGGATTTTGGTAGGGATTGAAATAAAACTGTGTCTCAATTTGGGGAGTATTGACATCTGCATTTGTTTGCTAGGGCTGCCATGACAAAGCACCATAGACTGGGAGGCATAAACCATAGAAATTTATTTCTTACAGTTCAGGAGTCTGAAAGCCCGAGGTCAACGTGTCAGCAGGTTGGTTCTTCATAAGCCTCTCTCCTTGGCTTGCAGACAGCTGCCCTCTTGCTGCCTTGTCTCATGGTCTTTCCTCCGAGCACCCCAGGTGTCTCTCTGTGTGCCCTAATTTCCTCCTCTTATAAGGTCACCAGTAAGATTGGATTAGGACCCACACTAACGGTCTCATTTTACCTTAATCACCTCTTTAAAGGCCCTATCTCCAAATACAATCATATTCCGAGGTACTAGGGTTAGAGCTTCAACATACGAATTTGGGGGGGTGGGGCACACAATTCAGTCCTTAACACCATCTTAACAATATTAAGTCTTCTGATTCATGGAGGTGGAATGTCTTTCTATTTATTTAGATCTTGTTTAATTTCTTTCAATGATATTTTGTAGTTTTCAGCATTCAGGTTTTATACTTCTTTTTTAAATTTATTCCTAAGTATTTTGTTTTTTGATGCTGTTGTAAATGGAATTATTTCCTTGATTTTACTTTTGGAGTTACAAAAGTAAAATTGGTAATTCTATATACATTGGTAGTGTATGGAAATACAATTGAATTTTGTATATTGACCTACAACCTTGCTGAAATTATTAGTTCTAATAGTTTGTGGGTTTTTTGTAGATTCTTTAGGATTTAAAATTTTTTCTCTATTGGTTTTCTTTTCATATTGTATTGACTTCTGCTCTGGTCTTTTTTATATTTTTCCTTTGGCTTGCTTTGGGCCTAATTTGCTCTTCTTTTTATACTTTATTAAGGTAGAAGCTTAGGGTATTGATTTGAGACCTTTCTTCTTTTTTAATATAGGTATTTACAGGTATAAAGGGTATAATCATTTCCAGGTATATACAGGTATAGGCACTTACAGGTATAAATGGTATAGGCACTTACAGGTATAAAGGGTATAGGCACTTACAGGTATATCCAGGTATATGCACTTACAGGTATATCCAGGTATACGCACTTACCGGTATAAGTTTTCTTCCAAGCAGTGCTTTAGCTGCAACTCATATATTTCACATGTTGCATTTTCATTCTCATTCACTAAAAAGTATTTTTATTTTTTTTTGGTGAGGAAGATAAGCCTTGAGCTAACATCCATGCCAATCCCCCTCTTTTTGCTGAGGAAGATTGGCCCTGTGCTAACGTCTGTGCCTATCTTCCTCTACTTTATATGGGACGCCGCCACAGCATGGCCTGACAAGTGGTGCATTGGTGCGCGCCTGGGATCTGAACCCAGGCCGCCAGAAGCAGAGCACGTGCACTTAACCACTATGCCATGGGGCCGGCCCCATAGAAAGTATTTTGTAATTTGCTTTGTCATTTCTTCCTTGACCCACTGGTTATTTAGAAGTGTATTGTTTAATTCCCCCATATTTTTGACTTTCTAAAGTTTTCTTCTGTTATTGATATTTAATTTCATTCTATTGTGGTCAGAGAATATACCTTGTGTGAATGCAATCGTTTTACACTTACTGACACCATGTGTTACAGCCTAACGTATGGTCTATCCTGGAGAATGTTCCATGTGCACTTGAGGAGAATGTGTATCCTGCTGCTCTTGGGTGAAGCACTCCATAGATGACTGTTAGATCTGGTTGGGTTTTAGTGTTGTTCAAATCTTTTATTTCCTTGCTGATATTCTGCCTAGTTGTTCTACACATTAATAAAAGAGGAGGATGGAAGTCTCTAGCTAGTATTGCTGAATTATCTATTTCTCCCTTCAATTCTGAGTTTTTGATTAATCTAAAATTTGGGGCTCCATTGTTAGGTAGGTATATTTATAATTGTTATGTCTTCCTGATGGATTGATTCTTTTATCATAACAAAATATCTTTTTTGTCTGTATCAGTAATTTTTTCTGTAAAATCTATTTTGTCTGATATTATTATAGCCACTCCAACTCTTTTTGGTTACTGTTTGCATGGCATCTTTTTCTATTCTTTTACTTTCAACCTTTTTGAGTCTTTGAATCTAAGGTGTGTGTCTTGTAGAAAACATATAAAAGAATTATTTTTTTAAATCCATTCTGTCAATCTCTGTGTTTGACTGGATTGTGTAGTCCATTTACACTTAGTATAATTACTGATAAGGTAGGATTTACATCTACCATTTTGCTATTAGTTTTCTCTCTGTCTTATGTCTTTTTTGATCCTCTATTCCTCTATTATTTATGTGTGTGTGTTAAATAGATATTTTCAAGTATGCTATTTTAATTCCGTTGTTTTTTTTATTATATAGTCATATGGATCACATTACATTATTATGCAATATAATATAACATAAAATTATATTACATTATATCATATCATATTATATTTATTTTCTTATTGGTTGCCCTGGAGATTACAATGAACATCTTAACTTAAAACAATCTAACATATTAATACCAACTTAATTTTAATAGTATACAGAATTCACTCCAATATAGCTTTGTTCTCTCTCCCTTTTTGTATAATTTTTGTCATGTAAATGACATCTTTATACATTATAAGCCTATCAACACTATCTTATAATTATTGACTTTTCCAGTTTTCTTTTAACTCAGGGAGGAGAAGGAAAGAGTTACAAATGAAAATACATTTGTGTTGTCTTTTGTGTTCATTTATGTAGTTCCCTTCACTGTCACTCTCTATTTTGTTGTGTGGATTTGAATTACTGCATAGTATCCTTTCATTTTAGCGTGGAGCAATCCCTCTAGTATTTCTTGTAAGACAGGCCAGCTAGTGATGAATTCTCTGTTTTTGTTTATCTGAAAATGTCTTAATCATTCCTTTTTTGAAGAATTTTTTTCTGGGTTAGAGTTCTTGGTCCATAGTGTTTCTCTTTCTGCGCTTTGAATATGTCGTCTCACTGCCATCTGCCCCCTGGTTTCTGATGAGACATCACTGTTACTTTATTGAAGACAGCTTATACGTGGGGGCTCACTTTCTCTTGGTGCTTTCAATGTTCCCTCTTTGTCTTTGTCTTCTGACAGTTTGACTATGATGTGTCTAGGCGTGGCTCTCCTTCAGTTTATTTTACTTGGAGTTTGTTGAGCTTCTCAAATATCTAGATGAATTTTTTTTTTTTTTACCAAATTTGGGAAGTTTTTGGCCATTATTTTTTCCATGAGTTTCTCTGTCTGCTTCGTCCCTCTTCTCTGGGACTTCCATTATGCATATGTAGAAATTCTTGATGATGTCCCACAGGTCACTGGGGCTCCGTTCATTTTTCCTTATTTTAACAATTTTGCGATTGTCTTCATTGCTCTTAAGGAGGAGCAGACTCTCAGCGGTTCTCACTGTGCCATTTTGGAAGCTCTTCTCCTCCTATCCGTTCTATCAGAGTTATCCCTGACTCTTGTTTAAGAGTTTTCCGGGAAACCTGAAGTTGTTTTTACTTTTGGTTAGAACATGGCCACTCCTATCTGCAAAAGAGATTGGAAAGTGCACAGTTAGCTTTTCTAGACTTTGTAAGTGGAGGTTTTCAAGAAGAAAGAAATTGGGAATGGATGTTAGATGTACCATACTATGTAAACAGTTTTCTGTGTATTATTTCAAACTTAAAAAAAAAAATGTATCTAAACACACACATTTTCTTTTCAGAGAATTGTATCATAGAAATCACCAAATTACTTTATTCAGTTAGCAATAATTATATCACAGGTGTATATTTTTAAAGCCAGAACATGCAACTCTCCATCATTCTTTCCAATGGCTGGATAATATTCCACTTTGTGAATATTTCATAATTTGTCTATTTTGAGTTGATGAATAGTTAGTTTTCCTCCAACCTTTTGCTATTACACACAGTGCTGCAATGATACCCGTGTAGATGTATTATTGCTCAGACATGCATGTATGTCTGTAAGTTTTGTGGGAATGAGATTGTTAGATCATTGGGTATGCAGACTTAAGATGTTAACATATATATAAAATTGCTCCTCAAAAAAAGCTGAAGTACTTTGAAATCTCGCCATAGTAGTATAGGAGCCAGCCCTGGCGATCTAGCACTTAAGACTCAGCACTCACACCACCTTGACCCGGGTTCATTTCCCCATCATACTGTGGTGGCTGTGTGTTGCTGTGATGCTGAAAGCTCTGCCACTGGTATTTCAACTACCAGCAGGGTCATCCATGGTGGACAGGTTTCAGTGGAGCTTCCAGACTAAGACTAGGAAGAAGAACCTAGCCATCCACTTACAAAAAATATTGGCCATGAAAATCCTATGAATGGCAGTAGAGCATTGTCTGATATAGCACCAGAAGGTGAGAGGATGGCACAAAAAGACCATGCAGAGTTCAGCTTTGAACTGAACAGGGTTACTGGGAGTCGGAATCGACTCTGTGGCATTAATAACAACAGTAGCGCAGGAGCACCAGCTCCTACACATCTCACAACACGGGATGCTGTCGGTTACTAATAATTGAGAAGTGCTATTTCATTAGTTTCATGTGCATTTCTCTGATCAATAAAGAAGTTCAGCAACTTTTTGTCCATTTATTAGCTATTTGAATTTCTTATTTAGTGAAACAGCTATTTATTTCTGTTTTATGTGGTAGGAATAATTTCTCCCAGTCTCTTGTTTATTCGCCATATAGAAATTTAGATTTTTATATAGTTAAAATTTTAAAACTTTTCCTTTATGGCTTTTAGAATTTAGATCATGCTTAAAAAGACCTTCTCCATCTTGAAATTACAAATCGTTTATGTTATTTTTTTGTCTTTGTTAATTTTTAATTGTGTAATTTAAAATTTGTCTTTTAAAAAAATCTATGTGATCTTGTCATTTCTAAATAATGTGTGTTGATTTCTTTCACTATAATTGTGTTTTATTAAATTCTCCTTTATCTAAAAAAGTTTACTTTGATATAATCAATGCACATTCAGACTTGGTGATTTATCTTCTAAAGAATTGTGCCTTTTAGCAGCACAGACACATTTTTGTCCCTTTGATAATTGTTGCAACGTGCGTTTTCTTCTGTTTGTTCTAGTGTTCCAAGTATCTACATCATTTTGCTCTTGATAAATGCTGTATGCACCTTACAGAGCCAATATCTTCTGCAAGTCTTTCCTTTAACGAGAGAATGAGCAGTCCTGCTTCTCCTGATCACTGGTCCATGTGGCTGTGTGAGCTACACCTCCTTCCCCACAGTTTGTGGACGGTCGTATTCTGTTAGTTCCTTTTCTTCGCCGATGCTAGGAGTCTCTGTGTCCTGTTGTTGTTCTATCAGTGGTTACCTTGAGTCTGAAAGTACATTTAGACTCAGAGTTCTTGATAAACTTGGAGAATCAATCAATATCTTTTGATCTGAACAAAAGAGACCTTTAGCCTCCTTTTCTTTTCCACTTTCCATGCAGTGTACTGCTGCACCCCCACTCTCAGGAATTTTAGTTTCAGAATATAAGTTTTAAATTTGTTCAAATGTATTTTCTCCTATTTTATGTCAATTTTTCGCGGTTGCATTAATAGTTATAGCCACCTTATCACGTGATTATTTGCCGTCACATCAAATACACGCTTTACTCATCTCTTTGCCTATTACCTCTCCGTCAGATCTTGTCTTTCTGAGATTCCTGCCCCAGACACGTACAATCTCCCTTGCTCACCAGGTCGTATGAGCAGGGGACAGGCGACACGAGGGGCATGTTTGGCATCTGCTCTGAGCCCTTCCCCTCAGGCTGGTTGCTGGGCAGTAGCTCTCCTGCCGGATCCCTGCCCTCCCCCCACAGAGCCGAGTTCTCTCTAGTGGCAGATCCTGTGCTGAAAATGTTCTCTGTCAGGTTGACTTAGTGTGCTGACTTTGCCTTCCTCCATCTTCACAAGAAGGAAGTGTAACTATTCCAGAAGTTCTTTAAGGGGCAGCTCGGTAGCCATAAATCCTTAGACCACGAGGTAAAAGGTGGAAGACTGTTACTTCTCTGGGCACCCAAAAGGCTGTGGGTAAGAAGAGAGAGGGGTAGGGATGGAGCTGAAAATGTGCTCAGAAGAGTTGGTTTCAGGAATATCTCCTGGAAATTTCCTCTTATTTGGAATGGTAAAAGAGTCGAAGAACCCCAAAATAGAAATTTGGGCAGACAAGTACGTAGTGTTCAGTGCATTCTTGGTTAAAAATAATGACCTTGACAGAAGCCAAAACTCTTTTCCAAGTAAAGCAAAAGCAGAGAACACACAACGTCACGGTGTCGGAGGGGTAAGCCAGCTTGGCCCAGGAACAAAGCTTCCCACATCAAAGGGACTGGGGTTACACGCGTGTGTTCTCTTATCTGTCAGTTGGCTCTGCTCCATCTCCGAGCTGCTGTTTAGGATTCTGGGGGCAACACTGTTTCCCCTACCTACGAAAGCATTAGCCCCGCTGGGTGGAGGAAAGACCCTCCTGAATTCCGCATGGTGGCTTCAGCTCACCAAGACCCCAGCGGAGATGCCAGTACATCAGTGGTGGTGGGCTTGGCCACAGAAGGGTCCCTGAAAGGGCAGTGATGCCTGTGGAAGAGGAGGGATGCAGAGGGAGGACCAGCAGCTGTGGTACTCTCAAGATGGTGCCAGGCAGAAGTGAAAGGAAACAAAGTCCAAAGCAACTTTGCCCTTTATCATCTTTAACATCACATCTGATGCATCGAAAAGAGTGTGTGAGGCATTTCTTATGTAAACTATAAGCACAATAACATAACGAACACCAAGCAACCCACTCTTCCCTTTCCAACTGCATCTGCCTGTCGGCTTCTATCATGTCCAGAGGTGACCACTGTCCTGGATTTTGCTTCTAACATTCTCTGTGATTTTCTTTCTTATGTTTTTTTATAGTATTTCATTTTTCTTATTTTTTAATTTCTAAAAGTGATTTCGTAGCATTTATATTCTCTGAGGCCTGAACTTTTTACTCGTTGTTACCTCTGTATGCCCATTGTGAAATGTGGGTGCAGGTCATTGACTTCACGGTTATCCAATATCCGTCAGATTAGTCCCACATTTCTGCTGTCGCAAAGAGCATTGCTCAGAACATGTTCTCGCATGCTTCCTGGAACACCTTGCAAGAATATTTCCAGGCCAGATGTGTACACGGGCAACGTCATACATGATGCCATGTTATTTCTCCAATATTTGAGCCCATTTACACTCTTACCAGCATGTCTAAGTGGTCTTGTTGAATCACAACCTCTCCAACACTTAATACTAATAGATTTCTTCACTTTTGCCCATCTTAACTTTTGGACATAAAGTGGTATTTAATTGTGGTCCCGATTTGCATTTCCCCAGTTATGAATAAATTGGAGAGTCTGTTTACACATGCTTATTGATCAGAATCATGTCCTCTTCTATAAAATGCCTGTTCATGTATTCACCTCTCCTTTTCTGTGGGCTGTCTGTCTTCTCTCACTGCTTGTAGGAATGCTTTATATATTCTGGTTAATGATGCTTTTTCAGTTTTATGTGTTGTAATTATTTTTTACACTCTTTGGGCTACTTTTTCACACTATCTGTGATTTTTTTTGGTGAACAGATACTTTAAAATTATCAACCTTTTATTTTGGGGTTAGCACTTTTTTGGGTTTAAAAAATCTCTCCTTATCCCAGAAAAATCAGAAAGATAGTTGCCCATTTTTAAAGTTTTACCTTTCACACTTACATCTTAAATCCATGTGGAATTGATTCTTGTGTATGGTAAGGGCTAAGGATAAAATTTTTTTCTCATGTAGATGCGAGCATCCCAGGACAAATAACTAGGCTTTATGGCTGAGCACAGTGCTGCTCAGAGTGTGGTGCACAGACCGACACTGTCTGTGACCGGTCTGCTCCGTCTGTGACAAGACCAGCGTGGAAACTGAGAGGAAGCAGGCAGAAGCACATACTTTGCAGAAACACATACGCACTTTGGTGTCACTGTGCTTTCCAAGCACACGATCCTTTTCTAGTAATTCACTTTTATTATGTTTTAAAGCAAATATTGGCTCATAACAGATTGGAAAACAACAAAAATCATAAAATAAGCCAGCTCTTTTTTTTTTTTTTGTGAGGAAGATCGGCCCTGATCTAACATCTGCCAATCCTCCTCTTTTTGCTGAGGAAGACTGGCCCTGGGCTAACATCCATGACCGTCTTCCTCCACTTTATATGGGACGCCACCACAGCATTGTTTGCCAAGTGGTACGTCGGTGCGTGCCCGGGATCCGAACCGATGAACCCCGCACCGCCGCAGCGGAGCAAGCTCACATAACTGCTTGCGCCACCAGGCCAGCCCCAAGCCAACTCTTTACTACAAGTAGTCTGAGAAGCACTGGCCTAGATGAGGCCCATCTGTGTAAATGTTCAGCTCATGCTTGCAAACTTACATGTTCTGTAATGATACAGTCATTCAAATGTCGTTCCAGCTTTAAAAAATATTGTTTGTTTGCTTGACTTCATGATGGACAGAGGACTGTTCAAATCTTCCATATGTTCCCCTGTTGGTCTGTCAATTCTTATTTTATACATTTTGAGACTATTTTATTGAATGTGTTGAAGTTAGCATGCCTGATAACACCTTCTTTCTTACAGTCTATTTTCTTTGGCATTAATGTAGCTACCTTGGCTTCCTGTGTAAGGTGTTAAAGCCCAACTCGGCTGGTGGTAACTTGTAAAACCAAAGGGTCATGGGTGGAGCTGTTGTTGGCTTATGTACACCTGAAGCCCGACTCAGGAATGGGGGATTTGGGGACAAGACTTACACATCTCACAAGAAACTCCTGCCCAGTCCAGCAATACACAATCTTCCTTCAATTTCACACCCCTCCACCCATGCAGGCCCACAGCAAACCACCCACATTCAAACGTGGGGCAGAAGGAAACATTGGGTAATGAATTTGTCATGCCAGTGCCATTTGTCACCGAGAGGTGTGATCTCTAAGTGCTGACCCGTCTTGCTAGCAGTCCACCTTCCTCCCTCCATCTCTGGCTCATAAAGTGACTTTCATTTTCTCATAGACTAGCTAAGAAATAATGGAAACGTGAAGAAAGAACTGGGAGAAATATTGGCCACGGAGAAAAATTCACATTGGCGGAAGTGATGAGGTAAAAATAGTGGATATGAACAAAAAAACTAATTGATGAATCAAATCTTTATTGGATAATTTAAACAAAGAAACTAATGTATATGAAAACCAATTAAGTAAAATTAAAATGGAAAAAAAATAGACATAGTTTGCCCTATATAGAAAATTGATCAAGATATTAAACCACATTAAGTGAGTTTTAACAAAAAGCCTTCAGTGTTGGCACTATTCTGTTTTAAAAGTACATGTTTATGAGAAAATATCCACTGAGTTAAAATATCCTTACAATCAAAATATCCTTACAGAAACATTGGGGCCCAAGGGTCTCTTACCTTCCTCACTTCTAAATGTCACCCAGAGGACAGCTTCAGCTGCAGTTGAGGGCATGTCAAGAGATAACCTTTGGATGAACTTGAGCAACAAACTGCTGCAAGAGTTAGCTCCACCTGCCAAGGTCCATGTTAAAATGATAACAGCATAACATGAAAAGCTAGTAAAAGGTGCTTCTGATAGGAGGTATGTGGACATCATCGATGGATACCGGTTTCAAAAGTTCTTACTTTTTCAATAATTTGATTTCAATTTCAAATTAATAAAGATTAGAGGAATTACCTTTTCACTATTTCTAACTCTATTGAAGTATTGTCAAAGAATGTGGACTGTAAAATGTTGACATTTTATGATTTGCTGAGATTTACTTTGATCCCGAGTACATAATTGATTTTGTAGTCGGTACATGAACGCACAAAGAAAATGTTTATTTTGTGTTTAAAAGTAGGTTTAATGATTATATTATTCAATTCTTTTCTGTCCTTACTAGTTTTTTTTTTTTTTTTGGTTGTTTGAGGAAGATCAGCCCTGAGCTAACATCCATGCCAATCCTCCTCTTTTTGCTGAGGAAGACCGGCCCTGTGCTAACATCTATTACGAATCCTCCTCCTTTTTTTTTTTCCTCCTTTTTCTCCCCAAAGCCCCAGTAGATAGTTGTATGTCATAGTTGCACATGCTTCTAGTTGCTGTATGTGGGATGCCACCTCAGCATGGCCGGACAAACAGTGCGTCGGTGCGCGCCTGGATCCAAACCAGGGCTGCCAGTAGCGGAGCGCGTGCACTTAACCGCTAAGCCACGAGGTCGGCCCCTCTTACTAGTATTTTTTGTACTAAATTTGTCCAATTCCGAAATAGTGTTTTGAAGGTTCCCATTATAATAGTCCTTTTTTCCAGTCCTCTTTCTAGTTCTAGTAGACCTCAGTTCATATACTTAGTACTATGTTGTCTTAGTATACACAGATTCATGGCTGTTATATCTTTGTCATAAATTATGCGTTTTATGATTGTCTCTTTTTGTCCTGTTTAGTACATTTAACTGTAAATATCACACCTTGTTGTAATGTCAGTATTACTAAATGCACACAGAAAAGCATCCTAAGTGTGCAGCTTGATGGATTATCTCAAAGTGAGCACGCCATGCCGAAGGGCATTCAGATCAAGAAAGAAGCATCACCTGCACCTCGGAGGTGTCCTGTCCCCTTTCAGCCATTAACCACCTCCCCCAGGCAAAGGAAACTTCATCCTAACTTCCAATACCATGTATTACATTAATTTGTCTATTTTTGGATTTTTGTAATGTTAATAAAATCATACCATATGTATTCTTCTGTGTTGCATCTTTTACTTATTATGTTTGTGCAATTCACTCATGTTGTTACTTGTAGAAGTTCATTCTTTTTCTCTGCTGTAGAGCAATCCATTTGGTGACTATAGTGTGATGCGTCCTGTCTACTCCAATTGATATTTGGTTTGTTTCCACTTATTAGCTATTGCAAATAATGCTGCCATTAACATTCCAGTACATTTCTTTCAATGCACATGTGTGCATATGTCTGTCATTTATATATCTAAAAGTGAAATTCCTGGAGCATAAGGTAAGCACACATCATAATCACGGTTTCATATACGTGTAGGTCTATTTCTGGACTTTGTGTGGCTCCTTTGGTTTGTTTTTCTCTTCTTGCACCAATCCCACACCATCTAACTTACTGTAGTTTAAAAATAAGTCTTGATATCTGACAGTGTAAGTTTTCTGGCTTTGTTCTTCCCCAGGGGTTATTCTTAGACCTTTGCATTTTGGGCTACATTTTAAAGTCACCTTGCCCATTTCTACAGAAAAGTGCTGGGATTATGATTGGAATTGTATTGACTCTATACACTGATTTGTGAAGAGTTGCTATGTTACAACACTGATGCCCCAATTCACAAACATGGCCTCAGTTGGTTATTGCTGTGCAAGGAACCACCCAGAACTCTCTGCTAATCCAGGCTGGGCTCAGGTGGGCTCAGGTGGGCTTGGCTGGTGGCTCCAATGCAGGTGGGGTGGCAAGAGAGGCTCTGCCCTCCTTGCAGGTCTTGAGTGGCTGTGTTCCACATGTCTCATCCTTGTTGGAAGAGTGGGGGAGCTGGGGCATATCCTTGTCATGGCCGTGGCGGGGGAACATTCTCAGAAACCTTCCTCCCCTGGGTGCTCATTGTTCTAATCAGTCCCTTTTGGGTCTGACTCTTGAATTTGGAGAAATTTGTGTCCTGCCAGAGGCCTCAGAATGCACATCTTGGATCTTTGCATCCTCCGTTGCTTGGTGCAGCCTTGGTAGTAGTTGGGAGTCGTGCTTCAAGTGGTGAATGGTACTTGTAGCAATTTCCCTGTTGCGTTTATTTAGGAATTTTCTTTATTTTTATTCCATTGTTATTCTTGGTTAGTTTCAAGAGAGGAGTCTAGTAAAAATTCCACACATCCACCATGTTTAAGCAGAAGTCCCCAAACTACTTTTGTTATTTTATTTTTCAAAATTATCATATGTAAAGTAGATTTCTCTTTCTTTTGGTGTACAGGTCTATGAATTTTAGCACATGTGTAGTTCTGTGTAACCACCACTATAACCAGGTACAAAGCAGTTCTATCCTCTCAGGGAGCTCCATCATGATATCTGCTTATCGTTCCACAACCTCCCCACCCGTAACTCCAGCCAGTTGCTGATCTTCTCCATCGTTATGGTTTTCCTTCTGAAGGATGTGGTATAAATGGGCTCATCCAGAATGTGGCCTTTTGGGACTGGATTGTTTCACTTATCAAAACGCCTTTGAGATCCACGCAAGTTGTTGTGTGTGTCCATAGTTCAACTCTTCTTTATTGTGAGTGCTGTCTCATTGTATGGATTTTCCACGGTTTGTTGTTTACCTTCTGGGAGATATTTAGTTTTTTCCAGATTTGGGGAAATTTGCATAGAGCTGCTACAAACACTTCTATACAGGTTTTTGTGTGATTGCTGAGTGAGATTTCTGGGTCATACAGTAAATTTATGTTTAACTTTATAAGATGTTACTAAACCATTTTGCAGGGCGACTGTACCATTTTACACTCCCACCTGCCGTGTCTAATCGTTCCAGTTAGTTTGCACTTTCACCAGCACATGATGTGGTTGGTGTTTTTATCTAAGCCACTCTAAATGTGGTGGTAGCTCATTATGGTTTTATTTTCGTTTCCCTGATGGGTAATAACAGTGAAGCTTTTTCCATGTGTTTATTTGCCATCTTTATATGCTCTGTAGTGAAGGGTTTGCTTAAATCTTTTGACTTCTTTAAAAAAAATGGGTTGTTTGTTTTCTTGTTGTTGAGTTTTGAGAGCTATTTATATATCCTGGACCTAAGTCCTTTGTTTGATATGTGATTTGGCAAATATTTTCTCCTAGACTCTACTCTCTCTTTTCATTTTCTTAGTGTTTTTCATAGAACAAATGTTTTTAATTTGGATAAAGTCCTACACATATTACAGCACACAATGTAAATAATACGAATCATAATAGGATAACATAAGCAGCAATCACCTGGTCTTTTTGGAAGAAGTCCATTTATGTTGTCAAAAATTGAAATTTGTTTTTAAAAAAAACCCATCTCCTACCCTTTAATGTTTAATGTTGTTTATAATCTCTTAACCTTAGTGTATGTTCTAGGCACACCAACATTCAGGGGGCTCCTCTCCCACGTGAATGGCCACACTTTACCTCTTTAGGACATGATGAGGTGGAAATTCTAATCAGCGGGAAGCAGAGATGGGTGCAAAGGGTATCATCTCCCACTGAACCTGCCAAATGCCCTGCGAACAACAGCCAGTAGTGCCTCCTTGTGTCCTCCCTCTGCTGGAAGCTGGGATGTCACATGGAATCATCCTGGGCTCCAGAGTGCAGCACATCCAGGGTCCAGGGGTGGATGAACCACACGACACAGGGAGCCAGCTCAACTGGGCACCTGCTGTGGGAGGAGGAGGTGAAGGGGAAGAGGTGTTGTGACTTCTCATTATTTTCCTAGGGAAAAATTGTTGGTCCAGAAAGACATTCAGGCACAATGCTCTTATCTAACTTGGAAACACCTCCCCACACCTTCTCTCTCTCCCTTTTGTTCTTTCTTTCTTGAAAAAAGGAAAAGGCAGCAACCCTGGTGTCTAAAGAAAAAAATGTTCCCTGGGATTTGGAGGTGTTGTGTGTTAGCCTGCTTGTTGTAGATGCCAACTCTTTCCCTGGGAATGGGCACAAAGTTCCTGGTGAGTGTTGATTCAAGAGCAAGAGACTAATTCCCGAGAAGGAAAAACCACCATGAGGGAGATTCTTGAGGAGGTTTCTTGAGGGCCTGCACAGTAATGTGCCTCTTGGGTACTAATCTCCTTCATTGTGAAGAAACGTTTTCCTGGGTTTCTATGGCTTTTTCAGTTTCCTTTTTTAATTATTAAATAGAGCTACAATTCAGTTTAATATATTCCATTTGAAAAATACATAGTATTCTCATAAAATTCTATCTTTCAGTCTAACCTATGCAGCTCTCCAACTGTACATTGTTGATCCTTCCATCCATATTGGCAGAGAGATATGGGGCCATGTCCCGAGTGTCCCCAAATGTCAAAAGAGAAATGGCAGAGTCATTTTTTGAATCAACGTTAATGAGCATAATTTACATCTAATAAAATGCACACATGTATATGCACATTTTGATGAGTTCTGACAAGTGTATACACCACAGCCATGATACAGGGCGTTTCAATTACCCTAGAAAGTTCCCTTGTGCCCATTTGAAACAAATCCCTCACCCCAGCTCAGGAAATCATTGATCTGTTTTCTGTCACTTTAACTTAGTGCTCCTATTCTGTGAATTCATATAAATGAAATCACACAATGTGAACTTATTTTGTGTCTGTCTCCTTTTGCTCATCATAATACTTTTGAGATTCATCAATGTTGTTGTATAAATACATAATAGGTCTATCTTTTATTGCTGAGTACTGTTCCATTGTATAGATGTACCGCAATTCTTTTATCCATGAGCTATTGATGGATATTTGCCTTAATTCCAGTTTTTGATTGTTTTGAATAAATTTGCAATAAACATAAGTACAGTCATGTGCCACATAATGACATTTCAGTCAATGACGGACTGCATCTATGATGGTGGTCCTATAAGATTGATATCATATAGCTCAGGTGTGTAGTAGGCTATACCATCTAGGTTTTTGTAAATATACTCTATGATGTTTGCACAATGATGAAATCACCCAATGACTCATTTCTCGTCATATCCTGTTGTTACTTGATGCAGGACTGTATACGGTCTTTGTGTGGTTATATGTTTTTATTTCTCTTATGTAACACGTAGGAGTGAAGTGGTTGGATTGTGTGCTAAGTATATCTTTAACAGTCAACTTTTTTCCAAAATGGTTGTGCCACTTTACATCCCACTGGGAATGTATGGGCGTTCCAGCTGTTCCACATTGTTGCCAACACTTGGCATTGCCAGTCTCTTTAACTTCAGCCTTTCTGGTGGGTGTCTAGTGATATCTCTCTGTGGTTGTAATTCCCTTTCCTTGATGGCTGATGTTGAGCATCTTTTCCTGTGCTTGTTGGCCGTACATATAAGTTCTTTTCTGCAATGTCTATGTGTGAATTGATTTTTTTTAAACAATTGGGTTGTCTTCCTGTTATTGAGTTTTAAGAGTTATTTCTATATTATAGACACATACCTTTTGTCAGATGTATATGTTAACAAATATTTTCCTCCAGTTTATGGTTTGCCCTTTCATTTTCTTAACCATGTTTTCTAAAAAATAGAGGTTTTAAATTTTGATGAAGCCTACTTTATAAATTTTTTTCTTTGATTTTCTTTTTGATAGTTTGAGCTACCTAAGAAGTCTTTGCCTACCACAAAATTGCAAAGATTTTTTCCCTTTTTTTTTCTAGTAGTCTTTAGTTTAGCTTTACCGTTTTGGTCTATGATCCAGTTAATGTTTGTGATTTTTGAGGTAGGGGTTGGAGGCCATTCTTTTCTATACATATATGACCAGTTGTTTCAGCTCCCTTTTTGAAAAAACTGTCCTTTCCCCCATTGAATTAACTCGGCTCCTTTGTTAAAGATCAATCGACCATTTACGTGTGGGTTTATTTATTTGTGGACTCTAAAGTGTCTCTTTTTATTTTATAATTGCGGTAACATTGGTTTATCACATTGTATATATTTCAGATGTACGTCATTATACTTCTATTTCTGCATAGATTAGATCATGTTCACCACCCAAATACTAATTACAATCCATCACCATACACAGGTGCCTAATCATCCTTTTTGCCCTCATCGCTCCCGGCTTCCCCTCTGGTAACCACCGATTCAATCTCTGTCTCTATGTGTTTGTTTGTTGTTGTTTTTGATCTTCTACATATGGGTGAGATCATACAGTATTTGACCTTCTCCCTCTGACTTATTTCGCTTAGCATAATACCCTCACTGTCCATCCATGCTGTCACAAATGGCTGGATTTCATCGTTTCTTATGGCTGAGTAGTATTCCATGGTGTATATATACCACAGCTTCTTCATCCATTTGTCCCTTGATGGGCACTTAGGTTGCTTCCAAGTCTTGGCTATTGTGAATAATGCTGCAGTGAACACAGGGATTCATGTGTCTTTACGCATTGGTGTTGTCATGTTTTCTGGATAAATATCCAGCAGTGGAATAGCTGGATCATATGGTAGTTTTGTCCTTAATTTTTTGAGGAATCTCCATACTATTTTCCGTAGTGGCTGCACCAGTTTGCACACCCACCAGCAGTGTATGAGAGTTCCCTTCTCTCCACATCCTATCCAATACTTGTTGTTTCCTGTCTTGTTAATTGTAGCCATTCTGATGGGTGTGAGGTGATATCTCAATGTAGTTTTGATTTGCATTTCCCTGATAGTCAATGATGTTGAACATCTTTTCATGTGCCTGTTGGCCATCTGTATATCTTCTTTGGAGAAATGTCTATTCATGTATTTTGCCAATTTTTTAATTGGGTTGTTAGGGTTTTTTTGTTGAGCTGTATGAGTTCTTTATATATTTTGGGTATCAACCCCTTATCAGATATATGGTTTGCAAATATCTTCTCCCAATTGCTATGTTGTCTTTTTGTTTTGTCAATGGTTTCCTTTGCTGTACAGAAGATTTTTAGTCTGATGTAGTCCCATTTGTTTATCTTTTCTATTGTTTCCCTTGTCCAGCCAGACATAGTGCTTGAAAATATGTTGCTAAGACCAATGTCGAAGAGCGTACTTCCTATGTTTTCTTCTAGAAGTTTCATGGTTTCAGGTCTTATATTCAAGTCTTTGATCCATTTTGAGTTAATTTTTGTGTATAGTGTAAGATAATAGTCTACTTTCATTCTTTTGCATGTGGCCGTCCAGTTTTCCCAACACCATTTGTTCACGGGACTTTCCTTTCTCCATTGTATGTTCTTGGCTTATTTGTCTAAAATTAGCTGTCCATAGATGTGTGGGTTTATTTTTGGGCTCTCAATCCTATCCCTTTGATCTGTGTGTCTGTTTTTGTGCCTGTATTGTGCTGTTTTTGTTACTACAGCTTTGTAGTATATTTTGAAATCAGGGAGTGTGATGCATCCAGCTTTGTTCTTTTTTCCTCGGGGTTTCTTTGGCTATTTGAGGTCTTTTGTTGTTTCATATAAATTTTAGGATTCTTTGTTCTATTTCTGTGAACAATGTCATTGGAACTTTGATAGCGATTGCATTGAATCTGTAGATTGCTTTAGGAAGCATGGACATCTTAACTATGTTAATTCTTCCAATCCAAGAGCACGGGATGTCTTTCCATTTCTTTGTGTCTTCTTCAATTTCTTTCAACAATGTTTTATAGTTTTCAGTGTACAGATCTTTCACCTCTTTGGTTAAGTTTATTCCTAGGAATTTTATTCTTTTTGTTGCAGTGGTAAATGGGATTGTATTCTTAATTTCTCTTTCTGCTTCATTGTTCTTAGAGTATAGAAGTGCAACTGATTTTTGTATGTTGATTTAGTAGCCTGCAACTTGACCGTATTCATTTATTAATTCTAAAAGCTTTTTGGTGGGTTCTTTAGGATTTTCTATATATAAAATCATGTGATCTGCAAATAGTGGCAGTTTCACTTCTTCCGTTCCAATTTGGATCCCTTTTATTTCTTTTTCTTGCCTGATTGCTCTGGCTAGGACTTCCAATACTATGTTAAATAGGAGTGGGGAGAGTGGGCATCCTTGTCTGGTTCCTGTTCTTAGAGGGATAGCTTTCAGTTTTTCACCATTGAGAATGATATTAGCTGTGGGTTTGTCATATCTGGCTGGTATTATGTTGAGGTGCTTTCCTTCTATACCCATTTTATTCAGAGTTTTTATCATAAATGGATGCTGTATCTTGTCAAATGCTTTCTCTGCATCTATTGAGATTCTCACATGATTTTTACTCTTCATTTTGTTAATGTGGTAAATCACGTTGATGGATTTGTGGATGTTGAACCATCCCTGCGTCCCTGGAGTAAATCCCACTTGATCATAGGGTATGATTTTTTTAATGTATTGTTGTATTCTATTTGGTAGTATTTTGTTGAGGGTTTTTGCATCGATGTTCATCAGGGATACTGGCCTGTAATTTTCTTTTTTTGTGTTGTCCTTGTCTGGTTTTGGTATCAGGGTAATTTTGGCTTCATAGAATGAGTTAGAAAGCTTCCCTTCCTCTTCAATGTTTTGGGAGAGTTTGAGAACGACAGGTATTAAGTCTTCTTTGAATGTTTGGTAGAATTCACCAGGGAAGCCATCTGGTCCTGGACTTTTATTTTTTGGGAAGTTTTTGATTACTATTTTGATCTGCTTACTGATGATTCCTCTATTCAAATTCTCTATTTCTTCTTGATTCAGTTTTGGAAGGTTGTATGATTCTAAGAATTTATCCATTTCTTCTAGATTATCCAATTTGTTGGAGTATAGCTTTTGGTAGTATTCTCTTATAATCCTTTGTATTTCTGAAGTGTCCATTGTAATTTCTCATGTTTCATTTCTGATTTTATTTATTTGAGCCTTGTCTCTTTTTTCTTGGTGAGTCTAGATAAAGGTTTGTCAATTTTGTTTATCTTTTCAAAGAACCAGCTCTTGGTTTCATTGATTTTTTTCTATTGTTTTTTAGTCTCTATTTCATTTATTTCTGCTCTGATTTTCATTATTTCATTCCTTCTAGTGATTTGGGGCTTTGTTTGTTCTTCTTTTTCCAGTTCCTTTAGGTGCACTGTTAGATTGTTTACTTGAGATTTTTCTTGTTTGTTGAGGTAGGCCTGTATTGCTGTAAATTTCCCTCTCAGAACCACTTTTGCTGTATCCCATAAATTCTGGCATGTCGTATTTTCATTTTCATTTGTCTCCAGGTATTTCTTGATTTCTCATTTGATTTCTTCATTGACCTAATTGTTCAGTAGCATTTTGTTTAATCTCCACATATGTGTGGCTTTTCTGATTTACTTCCTGTAGTTGATTTCTAGTTTCATACTGTTGTGGTATTATTCCAATCTTCTTAAATTTATTGAGACTTGTTTTGTGGCTTAATATGTGATCAGTCATGGAGAATGTCCCATGTGCATTTGAAAAGAATGTGTATTTGGTGGTTTTTGGATGGAATGTTCGTTATATATCTACTAAGTCCATCTGGTCTAATCTGTCATTTAAGGCCAATGTTTCCTTATTGATCTTCTGTTTGGGTGATCTATCCATTGGTGTAAGTGGAGTGTTAAATTCCCCTACTATTATTGTGTTACTGTCTATTTCTCCTTTTATGTCTATTAATAATTGTTTTATATATTTAGGTGCTCCTCTGTTGGGTGCATAGATATTTACAAGTGTTATATCCTCTTGTTGGATTGTTCCCTTATCATTATGCAGTGCCCTTCTTTGTCTCTTGTTATAGTTTTTGTTGTAAAGTCTTTTTTGTCTGGTGTAAGTATTGCTACCCCAGCTTTCTTTTCATTGCCATTTGCGTGGAGTATCGTTTTCCATCCCTTCACTTTCAGTTTGTGAGTGTCTTTAGGTCTGGGAAGTGTGTCTCTTGTATGCAGCATATACATGTGTCTTGTTTTTTTATCCAATCAGCCACCCTATGTCTTTTGATTGGAGGATTTAGTCCATTGACATTTAAAGTAGCTATTGATAAATATGTACTTATTGCCATATTGTTACCTTTTTTCTGGGTATTTTAGTAGTTCTTCTCTGTCCCTTTCTTCTTCTCTTGCTCTCTTCCCTTGTGGTTTGATAGCTTTCTTTACTATTATGTTTGGGTTCCTTTCTCTTAGTTTTTTTTTTTGTGTATTTATTATAAGTTTCTGGTTTGTAATTACCATGGGGTTCATATATAGTAACCTACGTATATAGCAATCTATATTAAGTTGATGGTCTCTTTAGTTTGACCTCTATCTGAAAACTCTACTCTTTAACTCCCCTCCTCCCACGTTTTATGTTTTTAATATCATATCTAACCTCTTTTTTGTGCGTTTATTTCTGTTACCCTCTTATCATGGAAATAGATAATTTTTCTTATTTGTGGTCTTCTTTCTCCCTTAAATAAGTACCTTTAGCATTTCTTGTAGGACTGATTTCTTACTGACAAACTCCTTTAATGTTCACTTGTCTGGGAAACTCTTTACCTATCCTTCCATTCTGAATGATAACCTTGCCAGGTAGAGTATTCGTGGCTGTAGGTTTTTTCCTTTTAACACTTTAAATATATTGTGCCACTCTCTTCTAGCCTGTAAGGTTTCTGCTGAGAAGTCAGCTGATAGCCTTAAGGGGTTTCCTTTGTATGTAACTTGTTGCTTTTCTCTTGTGGCTTTTACGATTCTCTCTTTATCTTTAATTCTGGGCATTTTAATTATGATGTGTCTTGGTGTGGGCCTCTTTGGGTTTATCTTGTTTGGTGCTCTCTATGCTTCCTGTACCTGGATGTCTGTTTCCTTCTTTAGGTTAGGGAAATTTTCAGCTATTATTTCTTCAAATAGATTCTCTGCCCCTTTGTCTCACTCTTCTCCTTCTGGGACACCTATAACACAGATGTTAGTGTGCTTGATGTTGTCCCAGAGGTCCCTTAGACTGTCCTCACTCTTTTAAATTCTTTTTTCTTTTATCTGTTCAGCTTGGGTGACTTCTTCTAGCCTTTCGTCCAGCTTGCTGATCCGTTCTTCTGTATCCTCTTCTCTGCTTTGAGTCCCTCTAGTGAGTTTTTCATTTCCAGTGTTGTATTCTTCATTTCTGATTGGTTATTTTTTATATCTTCCATTTCTTCATTGACATTCTCACTGAGTTCATCCATTCTTCTCCCAAGATCAGTGAGCATCCTTAACACTCTTTGTTTGAACTCTCTGTTGGGTAGGTTGCTCATTTCTGTTTCATTTAGTTCCTTTTCTGGGGTCTTGTCCTGTTCCCTTACCTGGAACATATTCCTTTGCTTCCTCATTTTGCCTCTTTCACTGTGCTTGTGTGTAAGTATTAGGTAGGTTAGCTACGTCTCCTGATCTTGGAGAGGTGACCTTGTATAAGTGATGCCTTATAGGACCTGGGAGTGTGCTTCCCTCTTGTCACCAGTTCCAAACCTTCCAGGAGTGACCCCTGTGTGGACTACATGTGTCCTTCTGTTGTAGCATGGTTGTTCTTGCCGTAGGTGTCCAGGGAAGCTGAGCTGTCCCCCTGGCTGGCCAGTTGTTATGCTCAGCTGTGGGTAGTTGTTGTGGGCCCTTCAGTCTCTTTATCAGGGTTGGGGAGCCCTGGCACAGTTGGCTGCAATGTCTAATGACATACCTGCTGCAGTTTTTCTACTAAGTGAGTAGGACCCCAGCATGGCTGGATGTTAGGCTAGGGGCTTACAATTGCTATTAGCCTCTGGCCTATAAGGCTATTGTCATCTCTCTCAGGATTGCAGCTGGGTGGGACTGGCCTCAGGCAAGGGAGCACCCAATTGTTTCAGGCTTTGGAAGGTGGGGCCAATCCCCTATGTGACTGAGAAGAACAAGTCCTCTGCAGATGACAAGCCCCACAACCCACAGGTCCACACACAAAGTCAACACAGTCCTGCCCCATGCACATGCCCTGGTCCTCTGAAGTGGACCCAGTCTCTCCAAGGCAGGAGCCCCACACACTCCACCAATGCCCCATACTCTCTACCTGCTTTTTGCACACACCCTGCCCCACAGAATTGGACCCACACACCAGGCTGCAGAGAATCCAGGCAGTTGGCTTAACAGGCCCACAAGTTACCCAAGGGCTTGTTGTTGGGAGGGGCCAGTCCCTAGGGTGGGCTGCCTGCCCTAGCTGAGCTGGATTAAATCAGTGTTCTCATGGGTGGGGCAGACCCTGGGCTAGCAGGCCACAGGGAGAACTCCAGTGACATCTTCCACCATCCGTGTCAGCATGCCCACCCCAGTCCACAACAATGGCTGCTGCCAATGTCCCAGTCCCTGTAGAAGTCTCACCTCTCACCAAGATGCACCCAGAGCCTATCAGGTGAGTCTGTTTCCACCAAAGGACTGTGCACCTTTCTTTCTGGTGATTTTAGGTTTCTTTCCGAAATGGGTGAATTTGTGCATGGGCCCTTTAAGAGCTGGCTTTAATTTCTTTGTGAACCAGCTTTTCTGGTTCTGAGTACCCCAATGTTTTTAGTAGCAAGCAAAGTCAGATATTATGCCACTCGTCTAGGTTGTGCTGAGTCCAAAAAGTGCCTGTAGTGGGCATGCTCTCCGGCTCAGGTCCCCACTCCTCCAGGGAGGGCTGCATACCTTTGGGCTGCTCCCAGGAAGCCATGAAGCGCTGTGGCTTGTGAAGGTGGCATTGTTTCTCTCCAGAAGGGAATTTCTGCCTCTTCCACCTCAATTAGGATTCTCACTTGTTGCAAGGTATCCTCTTATCCAGTTTTCAGTTCTCTCTCAGGGGTAATTCTTCCAAGAGTTACTGTAAATCAGCTGTATCTGTGGGAGGAGGTGAGTTCAGAGTCCACCTCCCACCATCTTGACTTCTCCCTTTGACATTTTTCTTAATCCTATTTGTGATCTTTTCTTTTCCACATAGACAGTCTCTTTAACCTTCTTGTAAGGCCGTTTTAGTGGTGATAAACTCCTTTAGTTTTTGCTTGTCTGGGAAACTTTTTATCTCTCCTTCCATTCTGAATGATAACCTTGCCAGTAGAGTATTCTTGGCTGTAGGTTTTTTCCTTTCAGCACTTTGAATATATCATGCAACTCCCTTCTAGCCTATAAGGTTTCTGCTGAGAAGTCAGCTGATAACCTTATGGGGTTTCCTTTGTGTGACTTGTTGCCTTTCTCTTGTGGCTTTTAGGATTCTCTCTTTATCTTTAATTCTGGACATTTTAAATATAATGTGTGTTGGTGTGGGCCTCTTTGGGTTTATCTTGTTTGGTGCTCTCTGTGTTTTCTGTACCTTGATGCCTGTTCCATTCCTCCAGTTAGGGAAGTTTTCAGCTATTATTTTTTCAAATAGGTTCTCTGCTCCTTTGTCTCTCTCTTTTCCTTCTGGGACATCTATAATACAGATGTTAGTGAGCTTGATGTTGTCCCAGAGGTCCCTGAGACTGTCCTCATTCTTTTTAATTCTTTTTTACATTCAGCTTGGGTGATTTCCTTTAGTCTTTCATCCAGCTTGCTCATCCATTCTTCTGTATCATCTACTCTGCTGTTGAGTCCCTCTAGTGAATTTTTCATTTCCTTTATTGTATTCTTCATTTCTGATGTTTTTTTATATTTTCCAATTCTTTGTTGAAGTTCTCATGTGTTTATCCATTCTTCTCCCAAGATCAGTGAGCATCCTTATGACTATTAGTTTATACTCTTCATCAGGTAGATTGGTTATCTCTGTTTCATTTAGTTCTTTTCCTGAGGATTTGTCTTGTTTCCTTATTTGGAACATATTCCTTTGTCTCCTCATGTTGCCTACTTCTCTGTGTTTATAGCTATGTGTTAGGTGGATCACCTACATCTCCTGATGATGGAAATGTGGCCTTATGTAAGAGATGCCTTATGGGCCCAGCAATGTGCTTGCCTCTCATCACCCATTCCAAGTATTCCAGGAGTGTCCCTTGTGTGGGATACATGTGTCCTTCTGTTTTGGTGGGGTTGCTCTTGTTACAGGTGCTTGGGCTATCTAGGCTTGCCGGCAGTCCGGCTGGTTGTAACGCTCAGCCATGTGCAGCTGCTGTGATCACTTGACTGGGTGGGGCAAGCCCTGGCATGGCAGGCTGCGAGATCTAATAGCACAGAACTACTGCTGTTTTTGCTGTTAATTTAGTCAGGCCCCCTGTGTGGCTGGTTGCTAGGCTCAGGGGCTCACGATTGCTGCAGGCCTCTGGTGCAGCTCTCTGCAGGGCACAGCTGTTGTTGGCTCTCTTAGGGGTGCAGATGGGTGGGGCCAGCCCAGGCAAGGCAGTGCACAATTGTTTCAGGCATTGGAATGTGGGGCAGATCCCCTGTGTGGGCACAAGTCTGGTGCTGCCAACATGCCCCACTGCTTGTGGGCCCACAAACCCCCACCAATGCAGGCCCTCCTACATGCACGCCCTGCTGAAGTGGACCCCCTTGCTCCACCACAGACACTCCACCTACACAGATGCACATATTTGCCCTGGGCTTGCTGGTGGGCAGGGGCCAGTACCTGGGGCAGGCTGCCTGCTCTGGCTGCCCTGGATTAATATTGGTGCCCTAGTGGGCAGAGCAAACTCCTTCACTAACAGGCCAGAGGAAGAAATTCAATAGGATCTGCCAGCGTCTGTGTTAGCACAACTGCAATAGGTCACAATAATGGCTACCACAAACGTCTCAGTCCCCTCAGGGTGGGCACAGCCATCTCCTACTCCACTGAGATGTGCTCATAGCTTAATAAGTGGATCTCTTCTGCCAATGGACTATGCATTTTTCTTTCTGATGTTTTGTGTTAGTTTCTGGAACAGATGAATTTGTGCATGGGCTCTTTAAAGGCAGGTTTCTCTTTCTCTAAAGTTCAGTAGCTTTTCTGAGGGTGTTCCCTGTTGGTTGTCAAAACCAGGTATTATGGGATCTTGTCTCAGCTGTGCTGAATCTAAAGGCTGGGATGCCTATTGTGGCAGAGATACCCCCCGCTCCTTGGGGGGATCACGAAGGATCAAGATGGGTTCAGCATGTCCAAAGACTTTCACATACATCTTATTTGATCCTCCCAACTACATCCCTCCTGAGAATTCCATGTAACAGGTTGCACAGGATTTTTCAGTTTTGCTTTTGGAGAATATCCCCTCATTATCCCTACCCTTCACATGCCACTGTTACCCCTCCCTGTCTACTGAATCCTCTTGGAGACAGGTCTCCTTTTAGAGCACTGCATGGAGAAGCATTTGGATATGTAGTCCAAGCTTTGGAAACTGCACTTTGACTTCTTAGTTATAGGCAAACCTTGCCACTGGGGTCCTAAAACACACAATTGAGTGGCCCAATCCTAAACTCCTACAAAACCACATTTACAGCCTGTAGCCCAGCACCGAAGTTGCCCAGAAGAGCTTGGGGATGCCACTCATTTGGGAAATATTTACTGAGCACCTATGACGTGCCTGGCATCCTGTGTTATGCTCAGCTTGAATAAAGCAGAGGAAGACTTCCCGGACGTAGTACCTACATTCTAGCATGTGTGACACTTATGCCTTCAACTGACATTTATTAAATGCCTGTTGTGTGCCAGCTGTGGTTGTGGATGCTTGGAATGCAACAATGAACTGAACAGACAAAACCCCATGTACACACGGAGCTCACGTTCCAGGAAAATATACATGGGTAAATAAACAACATAACTTCAAAAGATAAACAGAAGAATACAGTGTGAATAGCTGGGGGAGAACTTGCAGATAAGGGACACAGGAAGACTCTGTGAGTGACTTTTCATCTGAGACCTGGATGAGATCAAGGCTCAAGCCAGGTGAAGAGGCAGGACAGTGAGGGAAACTAGAACGTGTGTGACACACAGAGGGCAGGGCGGTGTGGTGGGGACAGAGGTGAGGGAGTAGTGGGGAAGTGAGATTAGAAGAGGGTGCCGCTGAATCACACGGGGCCCTGGAGACTTCAGTAGGGAGTTTGACTTTTATTCAGAGAGTGACAAGAAACAATTGCACAGTCTGTATTTTAGATGAAGATCTGAGGAAAAGGAGAAAGGTCACTGGGCAGCAATTTGCTGATCTCCAATCTCTTTCTTTACACTCCAGGTTATGCCTCCCTCTGGATTCATCTCGGGGTCCAGTGATGGCTGGGCTGTATTTGCACACTGATCCTCTCCAGTTCTCTCAATGTCCCATTGAACACTCAAACCAAGTGGGTGGGCAAAGATCAAAGATGCTTACATGAATCCCTCTGTGTGGATCTACTTCCAGCTAGATTCACCAAGGAAATCTGACTGGTCGATGACGGGAGCTGGGTTTCAGAATTCACCATTTCCTTCCTTACAGCAGCCCCAGGAGACATCTTAAACACTAGAGCATGGATGGGGCTCTCTGGACCACAGACTCCCCAGATGCACTCACTCATTGCTGATGGGCACTGCATTTGCTGGTGCTTCCCTAGTCCGTGAAGTCTGGGAAACACTGCCTCAGCAATGTAGATAAGTGTGTCCTTGCCACAGGACTTTTCAGAACCCTGTCCTCACACTGTCTCTCCAACAGTCGAACAAAGAATTCAGCCTTTTTAAAAAAAGTTTTTGGCCACAAATCTCTCCTTTTATTGGACAGTCTCCACCCATTATGCTTGAAGGAAGTCAATTTAGGCATTCTTTTTCATCATCTGAAGGAATTAACATGGGAGAGGAAAGAAGATGAAGCTTCCAGAGTCCATTTCACAATCCAACCAGGGAGGCGAGGGGAATCCAGCACTGCTTTCCTCAGTCACTTCTGCTCAGTGTCTCACACAAGAGTACTCAGGTATCCTCATCCAAGTAAATCACCGAGTTTTGCTCTCAAAATTCTTACCTCCCCCCAAAAATATTCTCTTCATATTCTTTAGAACCTTAAGAATAATAAAAAAGTAAAGTTTCTGTAAGAAGGTATTTTCCTTACACATAGAGTACTTTTCCTCCTGAACTACACTTTCTCACTGCCCAACACCTGAAGAGATTGTACAGGCCATTACCATGAATTTATTCATCATTCAGTAGTATTTATTGGGTCTCTATTACGCACCAGAGTCTGTGCTATCTTTTGGAGATCTAATGGTAGGAGAGAACAAACATAGCACCTACCTTTAGTGTTGCCTAGTGCAACAGAAGCACATTAATCGAAGGATCACTCAAATTAATTCCAAATTATAAAGTATATGTTCTGTACAGAGGAAGAAAGATAATGGCAGAATTATTGTTAGAATGAAAGCTGGAAAGAAAAGGAGCAACATCATTAAAATACTGAAAGAAAAAAAACCTGTCACTCTAGAATTCCACACCTCACAAAAACATCTCTCAAAAATGAAAGTGAAATAATCACATCATTAAATATAAATGGCCAAAACACTCCAACTAAAAGGCAGAGATTTTTCGATTGGTATAAAAAGCAGGACTTAACTCTATGCTGCCTACAAAAAAAACACTTTAAATATAAAGACCCAAGTACCTTATAAGTAAAGAATGGAAAAAGACATGCCATGTTAACAACAGTGAAAATAAAACTAGTTGATGATATTAATATCAGATGGTGTTAATTTCAGAACAAAAAATATTACTAGAGATAAAGAAGGCCATCTACTAATAAAAAGTTAGAATACATTTTGAAACAATTAATCAATATGACAGAGGAACCTTCAGTTTTTATGCACCTAATTACAGAGCTTCAAAATACATGAAGCAAAAATTGATATACCTGCAAGGAGAAATAGACAAATCCACAATATAGAGGTGTATTTCAAACCTCCTCTCTCAGTAATTGATGGAACAAGTAGATAGAACATCAATAAGGATACAGTAGCTTGAACAACACCGTGGCCAATTTGACCTCATTGATACTTATAAAATTCTCCACGAAATAACCACAGATTACACATTCTTTTTAAGGGCACACAGGACATTTACCATGAAAGATCATCTACAAGACCATAAAAAAAGCCTCAAACCATTTTAGAGGATTGAATTCATAGAAATTATGCACATTGACCCCAATGAAATTAAATGAGAAGTCAATAATAGATAGATATCTGAAAAATACCCAAATATTTTGAAACTAAATAATGCATTTCTGAATAACATATGGGTCATATAAGAAATCAAACAGGAAATTTGAGAGCGTTTCAAACTTAATGAAAATGAAAACAAAACATATCAGAATTTGTCAGATGCAGCCAAAGCAGTAGATAAGGGGAAGTTTATAGCACTATACCCCTGCAGAAATGAAGAAAATTTCTATCTTCATCCTATAAGCAATAGGAAGTTACTCAAGTGTTGTAAGAAGGTAAATGACGTAATCATATTTCAATTGTTTAAATATCTTTCTATCTAAAACTAAATGTTGGTGAAGATATGAAGCAATCAAAACTCTCATACATTGCTGGTGGGAGCATAAAATGGTACAGTCACTGTGAAAGAAAAGTTGGCAATTTCTCATAAAACTAAGAAACACATACCCTATGACCCAGCAATTCCACTCCTATTTACTCAAGAGAAACAAAAACAGGTTCTAAAAAGAACTTGTACATAAATGTTCATAGAATCTCTATTCCTAATAGCCAAAAGTTAGAAACAATACAAATCAACAGGCAAATGGATAAATAAAATGTTATATATCCGTAGACTCTTACACTACTAAAAGATAAAAGGGAACAAACTACTGATACACGCAACATAAATGAACCTCAAAAATGTTGTGTTACATGAATTAAACCTTATGCAAAGACTTGGTAGTGTATGATTCCGTTTACATGAAGTTCTAGAACATGCAAAACCGATCTATGGTGGAAAATAATCAAAAGAGTCATGACCTCAGGAGGAGGTAATATAGGTCTGAATGGGAAGGGACAGGATGAAAACTTCTGAAGTGATGGTCATGTTCTATATCTTGATACTGTTTGAATTATACAGCTGTGTGCATCTGTGAAACCTCAGCAAATGTATGTCCTTTTTTATGCCTTTCATTATTTGACAATTTTGTCTCAAAGAGGAAAAAATACTCTGAACAAAATTGAACTTCAATGATATGCATGTGGAAGTATTTAAGGAGAAATGTACTGATCTTTGCAACTTTTTTTGAAATGCATAAAATAAGAATGATTGACAAACGGAAAGATTGATAGATACATAATAAAAACAAATGTAATAAGTTAATGGTAGAATATAGGTATTAGGTGCAAGGATGTTCACTGTAAAATTCTGTCAATTTTTCTATAAGATTGAAACCTTTCATAATAAAATGTGAAAATTATAACTCTGGACAGGGGGTAGAAAACAATTTTCAAGATGTAGGAGGTCAAGTGGAAGGTGTCCAGTCATTGAGTAGCTAAGGCATCACGGGGAGGCTTTAGAGATGAGGGAGGGCCAGATGTCAGAGGCGTTCATGGTAACTCAACAGGATTTGAAGTCCGTTTGGGTAGAGCAGCTAGAAATGAGAGTGAGGAATTTTTCATGAAGCAACCCAGATAGTTTCATAAGTCATTCCTGACGGTGCTGCCCCTCACAAGAAGAACAACTAACCACTATTCATGGACAAGACACCACTGTGAAAACCATAGAACACAGAGGTGATGCTGATGCACCCCCACCTGCCCCTGCACCACAGAGACCAAGATGGACCACGTTAGAAGGGTAATAGGTGTGGCTCCACGCTGACTGCATCACCCCTCTGCCAGGCTGGTGCAGCCCTGAATCAGGAGGGCTCCCCTGAGTGGACGTCCAGCTCTTGACAGTTGTCAGTCACTTCTTGGGAGTCCCATTCTGATCTTGACTCATGGGGATCACAGGGGAATCAGCAGGGCTTGACTTCTGGGAATCATATTGTGACAAAGAAGGGGGAGGGGCTTGCTGCGACCAGTGCTGGGTACTTGGCAGATGGAGTTCCTACTCTCAGTGCCCAAGTCATAATCCCAACTGGTGACTTTGCTCATGTGCAGAGCCAAGATGGTGGTGCAGTCTGACCAGGGAACCCAGGGGTGCATGTCTGCCTGATCTGAATTCTCAAAGAGCCTTTCTGGCCCTATGCCTTGTCTACCCCTCTGCCCAGGCAAGGGAGCTAAGTCATAACCCCTCCTATTGCTAAGTGTAGCTCTCAGCTCCACCTGACCAGAAATCCTGGCTGGGACATCTGAGAATCTGCATGGAGTATGTCACTCTGCATCCCACACTGCCCGGAGAGGGGAGCTAATTCATGGCCCCGCCCACTGATGAGTGTAGCTCCCAGGCCCTCCCCTAGAAAGCCTGGCCAGGATTCCTGGGAAGCTGCTTATCCCAGCAACACTTGGGTGGAGTGCTGGCCAGACACAGTTGGTCATCCACAGAGCCAGGGAACCTGAAGAATAGTTCTGCTTGAGTCAAGACTCCAACAAAGAGCCTTTCCAGGCTTGGAACCCATTCTACCTCATGACCCAGGCAGGGGAACTAATTCACAGCCCCAGTCATTGCTCAGGATAGTTCCCTGACCCACTAGACCAGGAATCCTGGCCTAGCACCTGGGAAACTGGTTGGCCCAGTGGCACTCAAGCAGAGAGCCCGACCGGTGACTCCTCCCATCTGCAGAGCCTAGCCAGTAACCCCATCTGGCAAGAGAGTTTGGTGCACAGGTCTGCCTGATTAGCTCATCAAACAAGAGTCTTGCCAGCCTTGGGGCCTACTCTGAGGACCTCACCCCCCTCAATGGCGGGAAAGCTAATCCATTGCCCTGCCCTCTGCTGAATACAGCCTCCAACCTGGCCAAACAAGAAACCTAACCAGAGCTCTTGGAACCTCGGTAGCCCACCCTTCAGACCCAATTACAGGGACATTTGAGCATGGAGCCCAGCCACAGACTCTGCATCTGCAGAGCCAAAGAATGGCCTCATGTGTCCAGGGAGCTTAGCGCACAGGTCTGTCTAATTTGAATCCAAAACAAAAAGCCTTGCCAGCCCTGGGGCCCGTTCTATAGCCTAAAATAGGCACAGAAGCTAATTTATAGTCCCACTCAAAGCTGAATACAGTCTCCAAACTGACTCACTCAGGAAATCTAACCAGAGCCCCCAGGAATCTCTGTACCCACCACACAACTCCAATTACAGTAGGACTGGGGTAGAGAACCTAGCTGGCAGCAGTAGCATCTGCGAGGCTAGGACTGCGGCCCATCAGGCCAGGAACTTGGTGCATAGGTCTGCCTAATTTGATCCCCAAACAAGAGACTTGCTGGCCTTGGGACCTATACAGGGGTCCCACCCAGTCAGGGACACTAACTTGTTGCGCTGCCCACTGCTGAATACAGCCTTCATCCTGCCTGACCAAGGAACTAAGCAGAGCACACAGGAAGCTCTGTAGCCTATCCTACAGCCCTGCTTACAGTAGCTCTCGAAGAGAGCAGGCCTGTGGCCTTCCCCATCTGCAGAGCCAAACTCATGACCCCATCTGGCCAAGGAAATCATTGCAGAGTTTTGCCTGATTCAGGTCCTCCAAAAACAAGCTATGCAGGCCTTAGGGCACATTCAGCTGACTCACCAAGGCAGAAAGCTTATTCATAGCTCTACTACTTCTGTGTATAGTACCCAATTTCAACCGTCTAGGAAGCCTGACCAAAACCCAAGCAGCCTCAGAACTCATCCTGCAGCCTCAGTTGAGGAAGAAGCAAGCCAGCAGTTCTATCCACCTCTTCTCAGCCAGCAGCAACCCTGCCAACCTTAGAGCTTGGGCAGTGGTCTCACCCAAAATTAGACCCTGAGAGCCAGCTCAAGGACATTATCCACTGACACATCCAGAACCCCAAGCTGAGCACACTGGTGAAGAACACAGTATAAAAATATGTAAACTGTAACATCAATAACAAAAAATGTAAGAGAGAAGTGAAGTAAAAGTGTAAAGTTTAGAAACACAATCAAAGTGAAGTTGCTATCAGTTTAAAATAGGATGTTATAATGTTAAGATATTTTATGTTTGCCTCATGGTAACCACGAGGGAAAAACATAAAGTAGTTACACAAATGAACATAATAAAGAAGCCAAGCATACAGATAATAAAGTCATCAAATCACAAACGAAGACAGCAAGATAGGAAGCAAGGAACAACGCTCCACAAAACAGTCAGAAAACAGTTAAAATGGCAATAGTAAGTCCTTACCCGTCAATCATTACTTGATCAATAACTACTTTATATGTAAATGGATTAAATTTTCCGATCAAAAGACATAGAATGGATGAATGGGTTAAAAAACAATATCCAACAATATGCTGCCTATAAAAAACTCACTTTAGCTTTAAAGACACACAGACTGACAGTTAAGGGATGGGAAAAGATACTTCAAGGATGTGGTAATTAAAAAAGCAGGGGTAGCTGTACTTATATCAGAGAAAATAGACTTTAAAAATGGTAAAGAAAAGACAGAGAAGGTCATTATATAATGATAAGGGGGTCAAGGCATCAAGAAGATATAACAATTGTAAATGTTTATGCACCCAACATAAGATAACCTAAATATATAAGGGACAAACTAGCAGAACTAAAAGGAGAAATAAACAGTAATACAATAATAGTTGGGGACTTTAATATCTCACTCTCAACAATGGATAGATCATCCAGACAGAGAATCAATATGGAAACAGAAAACTTGAGCACCACTATAGACAAAATGAACCTAACAGAAATACACAGAACATTCTATTCTACGACAGCAGAATACACATTCTTCTTGTGCACACATGGAAGGTTCTAGGATAGATCATATGTTAATCTACAAAACAAGTGTTAGCAAATTCAAGAAGATTGAAATCATACCAAGTATCTTCTCTGACTACAATGGTATGAAATCAGTAACTGGAGGAAAACTGGGAAACTCACAAATACATGGAAATTAAAGAACACTCTCCTGGACAACCAATAGATGAAAAATAAAATTAAAGGTAAATAAAAAAGTATCTTGAGACAAATGAAAATGGAAACACAACATACCAAAACTTATGGAATGCAGAAAAAACACTTCTAAGAGGGAAGTTGATAGCTATAAAATGCTACATCAAGAACATGGAAAGTCCTCAAATAAACAACTTAACTTTACACCTCAAGGAACTAGAAAAATAACTTTAGCCCAATGTGAGAATAAGAAAGGAAATAATAAAAATTAGAGCAGAAATAAATGGAATGGAGTATAGAAAAAAACATAGAAAAGACTACAAAACTAAGAACTGGTTCTTTGAAAAGACAGACAAAATTGACAAACCATTAGCAAGAATAACCAAGGAAAAACGAGAGAGGATCCAAAACAAAATTATAGATGAGACAGGAGACTTTACCACTTATATCACAGGAATACAAAGGGTTGTAAGAGGATGCTATGAACAGTTATATGCCAACAAACTGAATAACATAGAAGAAATGGACACATTCTTAGAAACATACAACCTACTAAGATTGAATCAGGAATAGAAATTCTGAACAGACCATTATTTGGAAGGAGATTGAATGGGTAATCAAAAATCTCCCAATGAAGAAAAGCTCAGGACCAGGTGGCTTCACTGGTGAGTTTCACCAAACATTTGGGGAAGAACTAATGCCAATTCTTCTCAAACTCTTCCAAAAAATTAAAGAGGATGGAACACTCACAAACTTATTTTGTGAGGCCAACGTTATACTGAACCCAAGCCAGAAAAGGACACTACAAGAGAAGAAAACTACAGGACAATATCTCCGATGAATATAGATGGACAAATTTTCAATAAAATACTCACAAACCACATTCAGCAGCATACTGAAAGGATCATTCACCATGATCCAGAGGGATTTATCACTGGAATGCAAAGATGGTTCAATATACACAAATCGATTAATATGATACATTGCAATAATAGAAAGAAAAATATCATATGATCATCTCAATAGATGCAGAAAAAGCATTTGACAACATTCACCATCATTTTATGATAAAAACTCTCAACAAATTAGATATAGAGGGAATATACCACAACATAATAAAGGCCATATATGTCAAGCCCAGAGCTAACATCATACTCAATGGGGGAAGGTTCAAAGCTTTTCCTCTCACATCAGGAACAAGAGAAGGGTGCCCACACTCACCATTCCTATTTAACATAGTCCTGGAAGTCCTAGCCAGAGAAATCAGGCAAGAAAAAGAAATAAAAGGCATCAGAATGGGAAAGGAAGAAGTATAATGGTCTCTATTTGCAGATGACATGATTTTATACATAGAAAATCCTAGAGATTCCACCAAAAAACTTAGACCTAATCAAAATATTAAGTCAAATTGCAGGGTACAAAATTAACATACAAAAATCAGTAACGTTTCTATATGTTAATGACAAATTACCTGAAAAAGAAATCAATAAAATGATGTCATTTACCACAGCATCAAAAACAATAAAATACTTAGGAATAAATTTAACCAAGGAGGTGAAAGATCTGTACAATGAAAACTACAAGATATTGGTAAAAGAAATCAAAGAAGACACAAATAAATGGAAAAGTATCCAGTGTTCACGGGTTGGAAGGATTAATATTGTTAAAATGTCAATACTACAAAAAGCCATCTATAGATTCAATGCAATCCCTATCAAGATTCCAATAGCATTTCTTACAGAAGTAGAAAAAAGATTCCTAAAATTTATAAGGAACAACAAAAGACCCTGAATAACTGAAGCTATCCTGAGAAAGAAGAACAAAGCTGGAGGCATCTCACTTCCTGATTTCAAGCTACAGTAACCAAAACAGTATGGTACTGGCATAAAAATAGACCCATATACTAATGGAACAGAATCAAGAGCCCAGAAATAAACCCAGTATATACGGTCAACTAATATTTGACAAAGGAGCCAAGAATACACAATGGGGAAAAGGCAGTTTCTTCAACAAATGTTGTTGGGGAAACTGGGCAGCCACATGCAAAAGAATGAAACTGGACCTCTATCTTACACCACTCACAAAAATTAACTTGAAATGGACTAAAGACTTAAATGTAAAAGACCTTAAGCCTATAACTCCTAGAGGAAAACAGGAAAAATCCCCTTAACATGGGTCTCGGCAACAATTTTTCAGATATGACAATCAAGCACAAACAACAAAATCCAAAATAAACAAGTCAGACTACATCAAACTAAAAAGCTTCTGCACAGCAAAAGAAATGATTAAGAAAATGAAAAGACAGTCTACAGAATGGAAGAAAATATTTGCAAATCACATATCTGATAAGGGGTTAATATCCAAAATATATAAAGAACTCATATAACTCAATAGCAGAAAAACAAATACAGTCCCATTAAAAAATGGGCAAAGGACTTGAATAGACCTTTTTACAAAGAAGATATTCAAATGGCCAACAGATATGTGAAAAGGTGCTCAATATCACTAATCATTAGGGAAATTCAAATCAAAACCACAATGAGTTATCACCTCACACCTGTTAGAATGACTAGTATCAAAAAGACGAGAAATAACAAGTGTTGGTGAGGATGTGGAGAAAGGGAACCCTTGTGCACTGTTGGTAGGAATGCAAATTGGTGCAGACATTACAGAAAACAGAATTGAGTTTCCTCAGAAAATTAAAAATAGAACTATCATATGATCCAGCAATTCCACTTCCAGAGGAAACAAAATCACTCTGTCAAAGAAACATCTGCACGCCCATGTTCATTGCACCATCATTCACAATAGCCAAGATGTGGAAACTACCTTAGTGTCCATCAAGAGATGAATGGATAAAGAAAACACACACACACAAGGAAATACCATTCAACCATTAAAAAGGTGGAAATCTTATCATTGCAACAAAATAGACGGACCTTGATGGCATTATGCTAAGTGAAATAAGTCGGACAGAGAAAGACATACACTGTACAATCTCACTTACATATGGAATCTAAAAAGATCCCAAACTCATAGAAAAAGAGATCAGATTTCAGGTTCCCAGAGTTAGGGAATAGGAGGTAGGGAATTGTATGAAGGTGGTCAAAGGTACAAACTTCCGGTTATAACATAAAAAGTCCTGGGGGTGTGATGTACAGCATGATGTCTATAGCCAACATTGGTGTATGGTATACAAGAACTTTGCTAAGAGAGTAGATCCTAAAAGTTCTCATCACAAGGAAAAAAACAATTTTTTTCTTTTTTTCTTATATATACGCAAGATATAGATACAATAAGATAAGCTTATTGTGGCGATCCTTTCACAATATATGTAAGTCAAGTCATTATGTTGCACACCTTACACTTACACAGTGCTTATGTCAATTATAGCTCAATAAAACTGGAAGAAAAAATACACAATATACTCTTAAATATACAAAAAGAAGTTTTCCATAATTGTGGATCTCATAATTGGATGGGGTTGAGGGGCTGAAGGAGGTGCCTCTGTCTGTTGAGCAAGGTCCTTGGACCCCCGGACAGCTTTCTGTCAGCTCAGTGTGAGCCCGGCAGTTACAGCAGTGTGTCTGGGGTCCCAGGTGAGGCACCGACTGTGGCTGCACATTTGGACATCACTGCAAATATCAATGACAAATGCAGCGTGTATCGTGGGCACAGGTGGAATTATCCAGGGGAGAAGACAGGAGAGCCGCGGGTGAAGCTGTGAGGCACACCAACATTCAGAGGCAAGCGCAGAGGGTAGACAAATAATAATGATGAGATTGAGAAGAAATGGACTCCTAAAATTAACGCTGTAGAAGCTTCATGCAAATTAAAGAACCAAACACAACTCTTTCCTGCCATGGCAAAGTTTCTTGGTTAAAAGATGAAGCTATCCTTTTCAGAAAGGAAAAAATAAATGAAACCACATCTCCTTTCTGCAGGTCATGAATGGAAGTCTGGGTTACAACATCTCTCCCCCTCTCTGTGGTGCCAGGACCAGATACCTCACAGACAGAGTGAAGCAGCCACCTTGTGTTTTCCCAGACCTCACACCAGGAGCAGGTGGGTCAGAGAAGCAGGATCTGGGTGATGTTGTCCAGAGTGTGGCGTCGGGAGACCCCCAATCAGAATGAACCAGGCAGTGTGACACTGGGCAAGTCCGACTCTCAGATCTCCTCTGAACGTGGACCCCGACTCTGGAAGGGGAGGTGGCCAGCGTGCCCACAGGTACAGGGTTTAGCGTTGCTCCAAGTGCCAGATGCTGGGGAAAACTACTCAGCAAGATGCTGGAGGGGAGGGAGGCCCTGGGCCCTGCAAGGCCTCCTGCTCTTCCCCTCGCCCCTGGCTCTCCCCATGCCTCCCAGCTCCCCTGCAGCCCTGACAGCATCCACCCTCAGGGCCTCAGAATGCTCAGTTGAAGTTCCACTTCAGTGGAACTTAGGGCAGCTCCATGGGGGAAGCACATTATATATAAATCCATCCTGTTAACACCTTCTTCCTCTTTTCTACTTGCATCAGATGCAGTGTTTAGGGAAACAATGGTGATCATTTTCAAAAACTGATGAGAGAAAGCAAGTCACGAATTCTGGAAGCATTACACACTCCAAGCATGGCAAATCAAGAGAGACTCATACTCTGGAAACCAAACACATAAAGATCTTAAAAGCTCCCAGAAATGTGGGAAACTCAATTACCTAAAAAAAGTAAAAATAAGACCAACAGCTGACTTCTCAACAGAAGTAGGGAGCAGCTGCCAAAGCAGAAATGTGGTTTGCAGAGTTCCAGTTACAGCATCACAGAGCTGACAATAGAAGGGTGGTTGGAAGCTGAGAGGCAACAGATTAATAACCAGCACAGATAAAAAATATATATTATACAAATAAACACTAATGAAAAGGAAGTTGACGTAGCTATATCGTTAGACAAAGTAGACTTTAAGCCTTACAGATTAAGGCATAAAGCATTACTGGATACAAAGAGTAATACTGCATAATGATAAAAGGTCTAATTTACCAAGATGATGAAACAATTCTAAATTTCATGCACCTAATGACAAAACCTCAAAATACATAAAGCAAAATAGTAAGAAAGAGAAGATTTACAGGGCAAAATCATTTACAAGAATTTAAGACTCTCATACAAAGCACATGACCTATCTGTCGATAATGTACACGCATCTCCAAGGACATACACAAACCTATTACACGGTGGCTGTGATGAAGGGACTGGGATTGGAGTGTGGAAAAACCATGAAATCGAGTGAGAGAAGCGCTTGTCCTGACCAGTGACAATGGCCCAATAAGAAGGGAAGTGCAGGATTAGCCCAATTTCTGCCCCCAAGCACCAGAGGGGAGAGAAAAGACAGAAAAAGCAAGAATGCCATCTATTCATTAGACCCATCAGGTTTTAAATAAAGCTACTTTCTTGTTTCTGGGGAAAGGTGGCAAGTGTGTGACCGATGGTGCTGCCTGGACTTGCCGGGAGCCCTTAGTCCACCGTCCAGCTGGCTGAGGTTGGTCTCAGGGTCTGCTCTGAGGACCTGGGACCTCAGGCAAAGGAGGCCATCCCAGTGGGCTCAGGGACAGGGCACACAGGGCCCCAGAGGGCTGGGCAGAAGGGTGGCCACCACAGAAACTGGCCAGATCCCAGGTGGTTGGGGAGTGACCATTGAGAGGGACCTTCCTGTGAGCTGGGAAGTGAGCTCTTGTGGGCTGAGGGCACTGCTGGGAGCTGAGGAGCTGTCCACTTCTCTGGTGCTGATGCTCCCTGGGAGAGGCTGGAGCCCTTGGCATTTCTGCTGCTCCTTCAGCTGCTCTTGTGGCCACTCGGTGCTCTTGGCAGCTCCTTCTTGGGTGAGGTGGAGATAGAGGACATTGCTGCTGTGCTGGTGAGAAGGAGCCGTGGCCTGCCTGGTGGTGGGCCAGTGACCATGAGCAGATGAGAGGGGAGGAATCTGGAAGTTCTTCCTCCTGCAACTGGTGCTCAGGAGGGGCCAGGGGCCCGGAGGAGTCTGGCCAGTGCCTCCCTGATGTCGCGGTTCTGCAGGCAGTAGATGATGGGGTTGAGCAGTGGGGTCACAACCGAGTAGACCACGGACACCAGCTTGTTGAGGTCAAAGGAGCTGATGGCGTGAGGCTGGGCGTACATGAAGATGGTGGTGGTGCAGAGGATGGCCACCACAACCAGGTTGGAGGCGCAGGTGGGGAAGCCCTTCTGGTGGCTGGCCCCCCCTGGGATCCTCAGCACTGTGGCCAGGATGTGGCCATAGGATACCATGGTCACCAGCAGGGAGGTGGAGAGCACAGCCAGCGCTGCTACAAAGTCCGACACTTCGACGGTGGTGGTGTCAGAGCAGGAGAGCTGCAGTAGGGGTGATATGTCACAGAAGTCGTTGTTTAGGACATTGGGGCCACAGAACCTGAGGCGGGAGATGAGAGCTACGGACACAAAGGAGGCCAGGAAGCCACTCAGCCAGGCACTGAGGGCCAGGTGCAGGCAGAGCCTCAAGTCCATGATGGCCGGGTAATGCAGAAGGCGACAGATGGCCAGGTACCAGTCACAGGCCATGGTGGCCCGGAGGAAGCACTCGGAGGAGCTGAGAGAGAGGACAAGGAACAGTTGGGTGAGGCATCCCGAGAAGGAGATGGTCCTTCCCAATGCCAGGAGGCCAGCCAGCAGCTTAGGGACAGTGACTGAGGTGTAGAAGGTCTCCAGCACTGACAGGTTGGCCAGGAAGAAGTACATGGGTGTGTGCAGTTGATGGCTGGCTCGAACGGTCACCACGATGACGAGGTTCTCCAGGATGGTCACCACATAGATGGTGAGGAATGACTCGAACAGCAGCCCTTGCAGGTGGCACAGCTCCGGGAAGCCCAGCAAGACAAACTCTGTCACTGTGGTCTTTGTGGAGTTCCTCATGGCCCTCCTGGTGGGGGGGCTCTGCTTTGCTGAACAGGGTGCCCAGGTCATGAGAGCTGGGTGAGTGTACTGTAACCCTCCTCAGAGGGGCCTCAGAGGTGCCACACTGCTTCCCTGTGGTCCCCACCCCTCAGTCAACACACACAGTTACTCAGAGCTAATGTCTGCGAAGGGGCTTAGGGCTCACAGCCACTAGTCTGTGCAGATACCCCCTCTTACGTGCACACTCACTCTCAGGTACACACTCTTCTGTGCCCAACACAAAGGTACATGGCCAGGTGTGTGTAGCACACCCCCTCATCCACCCAGGTGCCACACATGCAGGTGCATACAGACACGCAGGTGCATACACCCCCATCCATCCACCCAGGTGCACAGACACACACAGCTGCATGCACACATACCCAGGTGCACACACACCCAGGTGCATGCACACACACATACACACTAGTGCACACACATATACAGGGGCACACACCCCCATCCACCCAGGTGCACACACACAGAGCTGCATGCACACATACACTGGTGCACGCGCACACACATACACGTGGATGCACACATAGACAGGTACATGCATATGGATACACAGAGGTGCACACACACACACAGGTGCACACACAGGTGCACACACTGCCATTCTCCCAGGTGCACACACATACAGAAGTAATGCACACACACACAAGTGTACACACACACACATACACGCGGATGCACACACACAACCCAGGTGCACACATACACACCCAGGTGCATGCACACACTTCCCCAGGTGCACACACCCAGATGTATGCATATACACAGCACGAGAGAAGACCCATTCTGCCTGGTGTGCCTTCTCGGGCTGTGTCCTGGGCACTTCCCTGGCCTCATCGGTTGGGCCCCCAGGAGACTGCTCCATCATGCTGCTTTCTGGCCAGGGGCCCCTCACACCTGAGAAGGACACGACTTCCATCAGATGTCCAGCAGGCTGTCCAGGGGTGAGCAAAGCCTGGGCCAGGGGGTTTGCAGAGGGGAGGGATGCTCATCCCCACCTTTGATGACCCCACGTGGACCTGGCCTTGAGCCAGCCTGACTTCTTTATCCTGTGTTTTCTGAGCAGCAAAGTGGCCTTTGGGGGATGGGTGGGAGTGGTCCACTCGAGCCTCTGAGGGGCCACGCTGTTTGAACTTTTGTGTCAGGACACCCCTGGAGTCGGTCTCTGAGGGATGGCCAACGTCGGGGAGAGGGTGGGCTGGGCCAGGGCTCCGCGTGGGCGGGCCAGGGGCTCCTCGGGCTTTCCCGTTCCTCCCGGAGGAGGTGGGGCCTCCCACTCACGCCGTTGTCGGGGTCTGTGCGGCGCGGCCAAGGGTCGCGCTGAAGGCAGAGGGAGATTGCCTTGGAGAGTGTAATTCTTGGGCGATCCCACGTCTGTTGCGTCTATGATTTGCCCTCCTCCCACGGCGCGGGCTGAGCCAGCGGCTGCTCCGGGCTCACCTGGGAAGGGGAACTCGCTAGGTGAGCCGGGGGCTCCGGAGACCCCACTGCCAGCGACGCACTCAGCCCTGCGGAGAGGGAGCTGCGGAAGGGGTGCCGCGGGGATGCTCAGAGCTGGTGGGGGCACAGGCCAGGGTGCACAGGGGACTGAAGACTGTCCCCCAGATCCCTGGCGATGTGAGACCTGTCAGCAAAGCAGCAGGAAGGGTCTGCTGGAGCTCGGTCAGTGGGGCCAGCTTGAACCCCCAGGCTGAGGGCGCCGGGCTCAGGGCATCAGGGCTGGGGCTCAGGAGCCCGTGTGTGGAGCCCCGGAAGGTGCTGTCCTCGTGGCCTCTCCAGGCCCTTTGCCTCAAGACCAAGGTCCCGGCGAGCAGAACCTCCCCTCACAGAAGGTGCGGGGCCTCGGCCGGGTCCCTGCATGTCTCTGAGCCGAGGTCTGTGGGGAGCACGGCGCATCTCACCAGGTCCCCGCCGCCTCTGGACCCAGGTGGCTTTTATGGGGCTCCTTAGTGGCCTTGTCCCCACCCCCGCCTTCTGCTCCGAGTCTGGAGGACTCTAACTGCAAACTCTCACCCCTGAGGGCCTCTCGAGCTCTTCCTGGAGGCGCGCTGCAGGGTCCCTGGAGGGAAGGGGTAACGGGGCGCTCAGCTCGGGGCCTCCCCGCTTTCTCCTCAGCGGCAAACAGTGCTCTGCACGTTACCTGCCCTCCGGGTGCCCTGGCCCCTCCCGGCCTCAAAGCCCTCCCCCTGGGGTTCAAGGGGGAGTCAGCGCTACCCAGCAGCTTTCAGATCACCCGCTTCCTTTCGTGTCTTTCCACGCGTGACGTTTGTTATTCATTTAGTTATAAAATAATGTGAGGAACACTTGTAAACCTACTCTCCACACAAGACAGACAATCGCTGACGAGAGATCTCAGCTCCTTCCCTCTCCCACCCCGGGCTCCCCTCGCAGAGGGACCACTCCTGGGTCCCTGCTGCTTAAGGCATCCTAAGTGTAGATGAGGCATTGCTTCGTGCTGCTTGTGTCAAACCTGGTGATGGAGGGCGTGTGCTCTGTGCCGTCTTCTGGGTCTCGCTTTGCTGTTACTGGGTGCTTGCTCCTCTCCGCAGCTGATCTGTTTTGACACCTGTATGACGTTCCCTGGTGTGACTGCCTCACAATTCCTGGCTTGTTCTCTGTGCATAGCTCCTGGTCGCCATGCACCAGCGTTTCTCTTCCAGCCACAGCTGGGCTCGGGTATGCCAGGTTGAACTTGACAAGAAAATGCCCAGTTCTCTCCCCAAAGCGGCTCCACTGATTACACTCCTACCATTGAGCTTCATCTCCTCCACCATGAGGTGGGGGGAATTCTTAATCTTGGACGATTTAGTGGGTAAAATCAGCATCTCCTGTGGTGCATTTGTTTTCCCTGCTCCTCTAATCTGTGTAGAATCAGCGTGGCCTCTGCTTCTGTGAGATGCCTGTGTGTGTTGCCATATCTCCCACAGATCGTCTTTTCCTTATTGATTTGCAGGAGCTCTTTATATGTCCTTTTCTGAACTTCTTTGTTGGTGTAATTTACACAGTAAAGTGCACAGACCTTACTGTTAAGTTTGATGAGTGTTGATGTATTCATACGTGCACGGAGCCCCCAGCTCGTCAAGATACAAGCTTCCTTCACCCCAGGAATATCCCACCTGCCTCTTCCCAGTCGACCCCTGATCCCCCACATCAAGGCAGCCACTGTTCTGACACTTTTCTCCATAGATCAATTTTGTTTTTCCTAGAGTGTGACATAAATGGAACCACAGGGCATCCCCTCTTGTCTCTGGCTTCTGCTCAGTGTGTTTTGAGGCACGTCCAGGGTGTTATATGCATTATATCCATAGACCATGGATTACCTGGAAGTGCATTAACTTCCAAATATTTGGAGATTTTCCGGAGATATTTCTATATTATTAATTTCTTTCTTTCTTTTTTTTGTTTTTGGTGAGGAAGACTATCCCTTGAGCTAACATCTGTGCCAATCCTCCTCTTTTTGCTGAGGAAGATTGGCCCTGGGCTAACATCCGTGCCCATGTTCCTCTACTTTATATATGGGACACCTGCCACAGCATGGCTTGATAAGCGGTGCATAGGTCCACACCCGGGATTGGAACCTGTGAACCCCAGGCCCCCGAAGCAGAGCACTTGAACTTAACCATTACGCTACCGGGCCGGCCCGTTGATTTCTGTTGTAACTTTATTGTGATCAGAAAACATCCCTTGTATACTTTTGAATCTTTTTAAATTTGTAATTTATTTTATGACCTAGAATATGGGTCTATATTGGTAAATGATCTGTGTTCACCTAAAAAGAATGTGCATTCGCACATGACATTGTGGTGATGTTCATCGGGTCAAGCTGGTTGATAGTGGTGTTGAGTCTCCTATATCTTTGCTGATTTTGTCTACTGGTTCTGTCACTTATTGAAAGACGGATATTGAAATCTATGGCTATAACTGTGGATTCCCTATTTCTCTTTGAGGGTCTATTGGTTTTTGTTTCATGCCTTTTTTGGCTCTTATTAGGTGCATAAATGTTTAGGATTGTTTTGTCCTCCCAAAGAATTGATCCCTTTATGATGTTGAAAAGATTTCCGTTGTTCCTAATATTTGTTGCTCTGAAATCTACTTTGTCTGATATTAATTAATTCTAGCTTTCTTAGATTAGTGTTAGCATGGTATATTTTTTACCATTCATTTACTTTAAATCTATTTATGTCTTCCTGTTTAAATTATGTTTCTTGTAGGCAGCATATAGTTGTGTCTTACCTTTGTGTCCACCCTGACAATCTATGCCTCTTATTTGAGGTATTTATCCATTTACATGGATAATGTGGTTATTGATATGATTAGGTTTAAATCTACCACATTGCTGTTGGTTTACTATTTGTCCTGTCTGGTTTTGTTATCTTTTTCTCCTCTCTTCGTGATTACATTTTATCACCTTTGCTCACTTACTATATTTAACTCTTTGTTTTGTTACTTTAGTGGTGGTTTACGGTTAGCATACATCTTTAACTTATCACAGTCTACCTTCAAGTGATATTTTATCACTTCACGTATAAGAATCATACAAGAGTGTACTTCCATCCCTCTCCTCCTAGCATTTGTGCTATTGTTGTCATGCATCTTATTTTCACATGTCATAAATCTCATAATACATTGTTATTTTTGTTTGTACAGACAATTATCTTTAAAAGAGATTTAAATAATAAGGAAAATATTGTCTATTTATCTGTGAAATTTCCATTCTCTCTGCTCTTCATTTCTTTGTGTAGATCCATATTTCCATTGGGCATCATTTTCTTTCTCCTTGAAAGATTTTCTTTAATATTTCATGCAGTGCTGGTCTGCTAGTGATATATTCTTTAAGCTTTTGTTTGTATAAAAAAAGCCTTATTTTACTTTTGTTTTTGAAAGATGTTTTCCCTATGAATAAGATTCTAGGTTGACAGTTTTTTTTTTCAGTATTTAAAAGATGGTGCTCCACTGTTTTCTCACTTGCGTTGTTTTTATGAGATATCTGCTGTCATATTTCTCTTTGTTTATCTTTATATAATGCTCCTCTGGATGCTTTTAAGATTTTCTCTTTACCATTGGTTCTGAGCATTTGATTATGACATGCCCTGGTGCAGCTTTCTCTGTGTTTCTTGTGTTGGGATTCATAAGCAACTGGACTTGTGGGATTGATTATAGTTTTAATCAAAGTTGGAAAAATTTTGGCCATTGTTCCGTCAAATATCTTTTCTGTCTCCACTTCTTTGGGGATTCAATGACATGTCCAGGCACACTTTGGAAATAGTATGGATTCCAAAGCACTGCAATAAAGCAAATGTCACAATAAAGTGAGTCACACAATTTTTGGTTTCCCAGTGCATATAAAAGTTATGTTTACACTATACTGTAGTCTGTTAGGTGTGCAATAGCATTATATCTAAAAACACAATGTATATACATTAAAAAATTCTTTATTGCTGAAAAATGCTAACCACCATCTGAGCCTTCAGTGTGTGGTAACTTTTGCTGGTGGAAGGTCTTGCCTCAATGTTAAGAGCTGCTGACTGATCAGGGTGGTGGTTGCTGAAAGTTGGTGTGGCTGTGGTAATTTCTTAAAATAAGACAACAATGAAGATTGCCATATTGATGGACTTTTCTTTTCATGTATGATTTCTCTGTAGCACGCGATGCTGTTTGATAGCATTTTACCCACAGTAGAACGTCTTTCAAAATTGGAGTCAATCTTCTCAAACCCTGCCACTGCTTTGTAAACTTATATAATATTCTAAATCCTCTGTTGTCATTTCAACAGCCTTCACAGTATCTTCATGAGGAGTAGATTCCATCTCAAGAAATCACTTTCTTTGCTCCTTCATAAGAAATAACTCCTCATTCATTAAAGTTTTATCATGAGATTGAAGCAATTCAGTCACATCTTTAGGCTGTACTTCTCATTATAGCTCTCTTGCTGTTTCCACCACATCTGCAGTTACTTCCTCTACTGAAGTCTTGAACCCCTCAAAGTCATCCATGAGGGTTGGAATCAACTTTCTCCAAACTACTGCTAATGTTGATATCTTGACCTCTTCCCATGAATCATGATTTTTCTTAATGTCATCTAGAATGGTGAATCCTTCCCAGAAGGCTTTCAATTGACTTTTTGCCCAGATCTGTCAGAGTAATCACTATCTGGGGCCACTAGAGCCTTACAAAATGTATTTCTTAAATAATAAGACTTGAAAGTTGAAATTACTCCTTGATGCATGGGCTGCGTAATGGATGTTGTGTTAGCAGGCATGAAAACAACATTAATCTTGTCGTACATCTCCATCAGAGCTCTTGGGTGACCAGGTGCATTGTCAATTAGCAGTAATATTTTGAAAGGAATCTTTTTTTCTGAGCAGTAGGTCTCGACTGTGGGCTTAAAATATTCAGTAAACCATGTTGTAAATGGATGTGCTATCATCCAGGCTTTGTTGTTCCATTTATAGAACATAGGCAGAGTAGATTTAGCATAATTCTTAAGGGCCCTGGGATTTTCATAACGGTAAATGAGCATTGGCTTCAACTTAAAGTCACCAGCTGCATTAGCCCCTAACAACAGAGTCAGCCTGTCCTTTGAAGGTTTGAAGCCAGGCATTGACTTCTCCTCTCTAGTTATGAAACTCCTAGACAGCATCTTCTTTCAATAGAAGGATGTCTTGTCTACATTGAAAATCTGTTGTTTAGTGTGGCCACCTTCATTAATTACCTCAGCTAGATCTTCTGGGTGACTTTCTGCAGCTTCTACATTAGCGCTTGCTGCTTCGCCTTGCATTTTTATGTTATGGAGACGGCTTCTTCCCTTAAACCACATGAACCAACTTCTGCTTCAAACTTTTCTATGGCAGCTTCCTCACCTCTCTCAGCCTTCAAAGAATTGAAGACAGGTAGGGCCTTGCTCTGGAGTAGGCTTTGACTTAAGGGAACGTTGAGGCTAGTTTGATCTTCTATCCAGACCACTGAAATTTTCTCCATATCAGCAATAAGGTTTTTTCACTTTCTTATCATTCGTATGTTCACTGGAGTAGCACTTTTAATTTCCTTCAAGAACTTTTCTTTTGTATCCACAAGTTGGCTAATTGTTTGGCACAAGAGGCCTAGCTTTTAGCCTATCTCACTTTTTGACATGCCTTCCTCACTAAGCTTAATCATTTCTAGCTTTTGATTTAAAGTGAGAGACATGTGATTCTTCCTTTCACTCGAACACTTAGAGGCCATCCTAGGGTTATTAATTGGCCTAACTTCAATATTTTTGTGTCTCAGGGAATAGGTAGGCCTGAGGAGAGGGAGAGAGACAGGGGAACAGCTGGTCAGTTGAGTCGGAACACACACACCATTTATCGATTAAGTTCGCCAACTTGTTGGGCGTGGTTCATGGAGCCCCAAACAATTACAATAATAACATCAAAGATCATTGATCACAGATCACCATAATGAATAAAATAACAATGAAAAAGTTTAAAATATTGTGAGCATTACCAAAATGTGACACAGAGACAAGTGAACAAATGCTGTTGGAAAAATGGCACTGATAGATTTCATCAACACAGGGTTGCCACAAACCTTCCATTTGTGAAAACCACCATATATAAACGAGGTATTACTGTATATTAATCTGCCTGTTGTTTTCCCACAGCTCATTGATACTCTGTTAACTTAAAAATTCTTCTCCCTTCTCTTTCTGTTTAATACTTTGATGGTTTCTATTTCTATGTCTTTAATTTCTATCATCTTTTTTTCTGCAATCTCTAATCTGCTGCTAATCCCATCCAGTGCATTTTCCATCTCAGACATTATAGTTTTTGTCTTTAGAAGATTGATCTGGGTCTTTTAAAATATCTTCCATGCCTCTGCTTCACATATGGATACAGTTGTAATAACTATTTTGATGTCTTTGTCTTCTGATTCTAATATCTGTGTCAGTTCTGAGTTGATTGATTATTCTCCTTATTATGAGTTGTATTTTCCTGCTTGTTGCATGACTGATGACTTTAGCTTGGTTGCCAGACACTACATTTTATCTTGTTTGGTGCTGGTTATCTTTATATTCCTATAAATGTCCTTGACTTTTGCTCTGGGACAGGTAAGTCACTTGGAGCCAGTTGGTCCTTTCAGGTCCTCCTTGTGGGACCTTCAGGAGGGTGTGGAGCAGTGCTCGTCCAGGGATGATTATTCCCGGCTGAGGCAGGCCCTCTGCTCTGCCCAGCTCCCTGGATCGTGAGGTTGCCCAGTCTGGCTGGTGGGAGCAGGTGGCCTTGTGCGAGTCCCAGGCACGGTGTTTTCTAATCCTTCTGGGTAATTCTCTCCTTGAACCCAAACAGTTTCCTCACCTTCATGGGCTGGTCAATACTCTGATCAATACTCTGAGGGCAGCACTCTGCCGATCTCTGGGATCCTCTCTCTGTGAAGCTCTGCCCAATCCTTTATTTTGTCCTGAAAACTTGAGCTGCCCTGGTCTCCTAGACTCTCAGCCCCATCTCCTCAACTCATGGGCTCTGGCTGCTTCTGCCTGGGTCCCCTCCCTGGGGTGGCTTGAATACCCTCTCAAGGCAATAAGCCGGGGCAATTGTAGGCTCCCGTCCTTCATTTCCCATCTCTCAGGATCACTGTCCTTTATTGCCTAATGTCCAGGGTCTTGAAAACCACTTTTTCATATATTTTTCTGTTTCCTGTCAGGTGGGAGGGTAAATCCAGTCCCTGTATTCCATCTTGGCTAGAAGCAGGTGTCTCTAAGTTCAGTCGTCCCCTGCACTTACAACGGCCTCAGTATCCCTGAGCTCTGGTCTGTGTCTCCTCCCCTCGATGAGACCAACACTCCCTATTTGGCCCCCAAACCCTGCTCTGAGGTCCAGAACTCCAGCCCGTAAACCGGGAGTTCATCCTGTCCATTTCCCTTCTCTCCAGGATCAGAGTCCTGCCTGGCCTCTTGTCCAACATCTGAAAACAGCCGTGAAAACACATATTATAGTATTATGTTTTATAGTTATATCATAGTATAGCATTTATGTCATTATAGTATAGTATTACATATAATTACAACCACATTATACTGTATATTTTATCTAACTTTGTCATTGTCTATGTGGGGGCTGGACTGTACCAGTTTAGTTTTTTATGGCTGGAAGCCTCTTTATATATTTCAGTATTAATTGTATGTCTCTCGTATGTTGCAATATCTCCCCTCAGTTTTCACCTTTTATTTTTCACTTTCCTTAAGGTGTCTTTTGATGAACAGAAGTCCTTAAATATTTTCACATTCTTTTTATTAAGGTATAATTTAAATACAGCAAAACCTACTCTTCTTAGTGTATAGTTCTGCAAGTTTTGACAAATGTATACAATTCTGTAACTACCACAATAAAAATATGGAACAGTTCCATCACTCCAAAAATTTCCCCATGCTGTCCCTTTGTAGATAAGCCTTCTCTCCATCCCCAGTCCCCAGCAGTCTGTTTTCTGTGCCTATAATTTTGACTTTTCCAGAATGTTATATAAATGGTATCAGAAGAGCCTGTAGTCTTTTGAGTCCTCTACTCAGCATAATATGTTTGAGATTCATCCGTGTTGCGTGTATCAGCTGCCTGTTCCTTTTTATTGTTGGTGATATTCCATTGTACGGATAGACCACAGTCTGTTTATCCATTCTCTGGTTGAAGGACATTTAGGTTGTTTCCAGTTTTTGTTGATTATGGATGAAGTCACTATAAACATTTGCTTATACTTTTCTCATGTGAATACGAGGACTGGGTTATATGATGTGTGTATTTAACCTTATAAGAAGCTGCCAAACTGTTTTCCAAAGTGGCTGTGCCAGTTTGCACTTGGTATTGACAGTTTTCAGAAACGTTATTCTAAAAGGTTTGTAGTGGTGTCTCCTTGTGGTTTAAATTTGCTCTTTCCTACTGACTCATGAGGATGAGTTTCTTTTCGTGTGCTCATTACCATTCTTTGGTGAAATGTCTGCTCAAGTTTTTTACCCATTTGTTTATTGAGTTGATTGTCTCTTTACTATTGAATTTTGAAAATTTTAAATTCTGAATAAAAATCTTTTATCAGATATTTGATTTGTAAATTTTTAACAAATCATTGCTCGTATTTTGATTCTATTAATAGTGTCTCTTAAAGATCAGAAATTCTTAATTTGATGAAGTCCACTTTTTTTACATGTATGGATTGTCTTTTGGTGTTGTATCTAAGAAAACTTGCCTAACCCAAGGTCAGAGATATTGTTTCCTTGTTTTCTTCTAAAGGTTTTCTACTTTAAGGTTTTACATTTAGCTTTATGATCTATTTTGAGTTAACTTTTGTATAGGGTATGAGATATAGATTGAAATTCAGTTTTTGCATATGGATATTTGATTTTTCCAGCACAGTTTGTTGAAAATTGAATTGCCTTTTCATCTTTGTCAAAATCAGTCATGTGTGGGTCTGTTTCTGGATTCTCTGTTTTGTCCCATTTATCTCTATGTTTATTCTTTCTCTGATACCACACTGTCTTGATTACTACGGCATTATAGATCTTGAAACCAGGTAGTTTGAATTCTCTTACTTTGTCCTTTTTTTTCTCAAAATAGTTTTGGCTATTTTAGTTCCTTTGCCTTTCCATAAATTTTAGAATCAGTTTGTTGATTTCTATAAAAATTTCTGCTGGAATTTTATTGCGTCTATAGATCAGTTTGGGGAGAATTAACATCTTTACAATATTGAATTTTCCAATCCATGAACGTGGTACATCTCTCCATTTATTTAGATCATCTTTGATTCCTTTCATCAGTGTTTTGTAATTTTTAGCATGTTTTGCAAATACCTTTCCAAGTTTATGGCTTCTCTTTTTCAGTTCATTTAAGAAGTCTTTTGATGAACAGAAGCTCTAATTTTTCAAAATTATTTTAGGACAGTTTTAGATTTATGGGAAAGTTGCAAGAACAGTACAAACAGTTCTCATAGACACCAAACCCAGTTTCCCCTCATGCTAACATCCTACATTAGTGTGGTACATAGGTTACATTGATGAACCAGTATTGATATGTTATTATCAACTAAATTCCATACTTCATTTGAATTTTCTTAGTTTTTACCCAATGTCCCTTTTCTGTCTCAGGATCCTGTCCAGGACACCATATGACATTTAGTTGTCGTTTTTCCTTAGGCTCCTCTTGGCTGTGACAGTTTCTCCTACTTTGTTTTTATTTTTTTCATGACCTTGACAATTTTGAGGAATTCTGGTCATCTACTTTGTAGAATGTCCCTCAATTCAGATTTGTCTCGTGATTAGACTGGGGTTGTGGGACTTTGGGAGGAAGACCACAGAGATAAAGTGCCATTTACATCCCATCGTATAAGGGTACAGACTGTCAACATGGCTTATCACTGTTGACCTTATTGGTGTTGACTTGATCACCTGGCTCAGGCACTGTGTCAGGTTTCTCCACTGTAGGTTACGGTGTAAACTTACTTCACCCCCATACTGTACCCTTTGGAAGGAAGTCATTGCATACAGCCATTTAAGGAGAGGGAAATCATGCTCTCCCTCCTTGAGAGAGGAATACGTACATAAATTATTTGGAATTCTTCTGCATGGGACATTTGTCTACGGTCCCCATTTATTTATTTATCCAATCATTTATTTATTTCAGTACAGACTCATCGGTATTTATTTTATACTTTGGGTTATAATTCAAGACTATTCTATTTATTATGTTGCTCAAACTGTCCTGGTCTTTGATATTAGGGGCTCTCAGTTGTTTCCTCCATCATCGTGTGGGGTTTTTTTGAACACTTACTAACTACCTGGCACTATGAGACGCTCCAGGCTCATCTTGTATATTTCTTGGCCCAGCCCTGGAATCAGCCAGGCACCAGGAGCTTTGGTGCCCTTGTTAGACAATGGCATTAGAAACCAACATCTGGGCACTAGGTGTGCTGGTGGCTGCTGGGCTGTTGTTGCTTCTTGGCTCTCTCAGCTGACAGAGCAAGGAAGTCTGTGTGCGTATGCTAACCTGTGTCTGTACACACATCTATAAATATTTCTATATGTAGCCATCTGTATCTATACTAAGCTAAACATGGGATCTTACTAATGTCTCCACTTCTAGTGCATCACCATGTGGATCATTCTAGCCTCCTCCCCTGTAAATGTCCACTCCAATGGTGAGAACCTGGCTCCCAGCATCCAGCCTCCATTTACTTAATTGAATTCCAGTGTACATGCATAGTGGTGTCAGAATTGTTAACCTGTACCCCATTAGGAAAAAGCTTTCTCAACTAGAGTACAAAGCTTGTGTAGTTTCTCTTGCCAATAATCCTACAGACTCCACTCATTTCCAAGTTCACTCAGATCAGCACCCTCTACCCCCAAGACCCCTTCAGTGAGGTGGTGGTTCATACATTTGTAATACAGTTAGATTATTTGCCACTTTCTGCATTCCATCCCCAAATCTCCAAACCTCCTAAATCATTTCTTAAAATTTTGCATACATTAAAGTTAACTCTGTGTGGTAAAGTTCTATGGGTTTTAACAAATGCCGTGTATCCACCACTACAGTATCATAGGGAATAGTTTCACTCCCCCCAAAATCCTCTGAGCTTCATGTATTAAACCCTCCCTCCTTCCACCTGACCCCCTGCCAACTCTTTTTTTTACTGTCTCCGTAGTTTTGACTTTTCCAGAATGTTATATAATTGGAATCATACAGTATATAGCCTTTTCAGACTGGTGTCTTTTATTTAGCAATATGTGTTTAAGGTTCTTCCATGTCTTTTTGTGGCTTGATAGCTCATTTCTTTTTAGTGCTGAATAACATTTCATTGTAAGGATTTACCACGGTTCGTTTATCCATTCACCTGTTGAAGGGTATCTCGGTTGTTTCCAGTTTTTGGTGATTATGGATAAAGTTGCTATAAACATTCATGTGTATATTTTTGTGTGGGCATGTTTTGCAATCAGTTGGGTAAATACCTGGGAGTATGATTGCTGGATAGTATGACAAGACTATGTTTAGCTGTATAAGAAACTGCCAAACCGTCTTCCAAAGTGGCTTTTTCATTTTGCTTTCCTAGTAGCAATGGATAAGAGTTTCTGTTGTTTTGCATCCTTGTCAGAATTTGATATTGTCAGGTTTTTGGATTTTAGCCATTCTTATACATGTGTAGTGGTATATCATTGTTGTTTTAATATGCAACTTTCTAGTAACAAATTATGTTGTTAATCTTTTCATACACTTATTTTCCACCTGTATATCTTTGGTGAGGTGTTAAAGATCTTAATTTTAACATAGTCAAAATTTTCAATATTTCCTTTTATGATTCACATTTTTTTAAGGAACTTCTTGACTACTCTGAGGTCAGAATAATATTCACCTATAATTCATGGAAATGTTTTTAAAGCTTTCCTTCTTTTTTGACTTTCTTCTCTTTTTTTCCTATATTTTCATTGAGGTGAAGTACACATAACATAAAATGAACAATTTAAAGTACACAATTCAGTGGTATTTAGTATATTCATGGTGCTGTGCAATTGTCGCCTCTATCTAGTTTCAGGATATTTCATCACCCCAAAAGAAAACCCTGTACCCATTAAGCAGTTATTCCTCCATCTTCCCTCTCCCTTCCCAGCACCTGGCAACAACCAACTTGCTCTCTCTGAATTTACCTATCCTAGATACATCATACAAATGGAATTATACAATATGTAGTATTTTGTGTCTGACTTCTTTCATTTAGCATAATGTTTTCAAGGTTGATCCATCTTACAGCATATATCCATACTTCATTTTTATCACTGAATTATATTCCATTGTATGGATAGACCACATTTTATTTCTCCATTCATCTGTTGGTGGACATTAGAGTTGTGTCTCTCTTTTGGCTACTGTGAATAGTACTGCTATGAACATTCATGTACAAGTATTACTTTGAGTACCGGTTTTCAATTCCTTTGTATATATACCTGGAAGTGGGATTGCTGGATCATGTGGCAATTGTTTGTTTAACTTTTTGAGGAACTGTTAAACTGTTTTCCACAGAGCCTGCACCATTTTACATTCCCACCAGCAATGTACAGAATTCCGATTTCTCCATATGCTCATCAACACTTGTTATTTTCTATTTTTTGAAAAATTATAGCCATCCTAGTGGGTGTGAAGGGATATCTCATTGTGGTTTTGATTTGCATTTCCCTAATTACTAATGACACTGAACATCTTTTCATGTGCTTGTCAGCCATTTGTATGTCTTCTTTGAAGAAATGTCTATTTAAATCCTTTGCCCATTTTTAAATTGGATTGTTTGTCTTTTACTTATTGAGTTGTAAGACTCAACTCATATATATGTTTATATGTTCTGGATACTAGACCCTTATTAGGTACATGATTTGCAAATATTTTATCCCATTTTGAGTTATATTTTCAATTTCTTGATAGTCTTCTTCAATGCACAAAAATTTTTAATGTTCATGGACTCCAATTCACCTGCTTTTTTCTTTTGTTGCTCTTGCTTTTGGTATTGTATATGAGAATCCTTTGCCAAAGCCAAGGTCATGAAGATTTACTCCTATGTTTTCTCTTAGGAGTTTTATAGTTTTAACTCTCATATTTACATCATTGATTCATTTTGAGTTAGTGTTTGTGTATGGTGTGAGGTCCAACTCCATTCTTGTGCAGGTGAGTATCCAGTGGTTCCAGCACCATCTGTTGAAGAGACTGATCTTTCCCCATTGAACGGACTTGGCACCCTTGTGGAAAATCAATTGGCCACAGGTGTATGGGTTTATTTACTGACTCTCAATTCTATTCCATTGATCTATATGTCTATTCTTATGCCAGTACCACATTGTTTTGATTACTGTAGCCTGGTAGTAAGTTTTCAAATCAGGAGGTGTGAGTCCTACAACTTTGTTCTTTTTCTAGATTGTTTTCACTATTCTGGGCCCATCACTATTCCATATTAATTTGAGGATCAGCTTTTCCAATTTTGCAAAAAAAGGCCTTTGGAATTTTGACAGGGATTGCATTGAGTCTGTGAATCACTTTGGGTAATATTATGTTGTCTAATCCATGAACATGGGATACCTTTCCATTTATTTAGGTCTTCATTAATTTCTTTTCCACAATGTTTTGTACTTTTCAGGATACAAGTCTTTTCCCTCTTTTGTTAAATTTATTCCTAGATATTTTATTGTTTTTGATGCTATTGTAAATAGAATTGTTTTCTTAATTTCCATGTTGAATTGTTCATTGCTAGCATATTTCAGAAACACAACTGGTTCTGTGTGTTGATCTTGTACTTTGAAACTTTGCTGAATTCATTTATTAGTTCTAGTAATTTTGGGGGTATAGATTCTTTGCGAGTTTTTATATAGAAGATCATGCCATCTGGGAATAAAGATAATTTTACTTCTTTTCCAATTTGGATGCCTTTATTTTTTTTCTTGCATAACTGGTCTGGCTAGAACTAGTATTATGTTGAGTAGCAGTGTGAAAGCCCGCATTCTCATGTTGTTCCTGTTCTTAGCAGGAACACTTTCAGTCTTTCACCGTCTAGCATGATGTCAACTGTGGGTTTTTCATAAATGCCCTTCATCGTGTTGAAGAAGTTTCCTTCTATACCTAGTTTCCTGAGTGTTTTTATCGTGAAAGAATGTTGAATTTCGTCAAATGGCTTTCTTGTGTTAATTGAGTTGATCGTGTATTTCCTCCCCTTCATTCTATTAACATTCTGTATTATATTGATTTTTGTATTTTGAATCACGCTTGCATTTCTGGGATAAAGTCCACTGGCCATGGTGTATAATTCTTTTAATATGTCATTGGATTCAGTTTTCTAGTATTTTGTTGAGGATTTTTGCATCTATATTTGTAGATATAGGTCTGTAGTTTTCTTCTCTTGTCGTGTCTTTGTCCGGCCTCCTTATCAGGTAATGCTGGCCTCATAGAATGCATTACAAAGTGTCTCACCCATTCTATTTTTTGGAAGATTTTGAGAAGGATTTATGCTGATTTTTCTGTAATTATTTGGTAGAATTCATTAGTGAAGCCATCTGGTCCTTGGCTTTTCTCTGTTGGAAGGTTTTTGATCACTGATTCAATTTCTTTACTCATAGCTCTGTTCAGCTTTTCTATTTCTTCTTGAGTCAGTTTTGGCATTTGCCTATCTAGGAATTTCTCCATCTCATCTAGATTATCTAATTTGTTGGCATAGCATTGCTCATAGTACTCTCTTATAATCCTTTTTATTTCTGTAAGATCAATAGTAACGTCTTCGCTTTCATTTCTGATTAAGTTATTTGTATCTCACTGTCTTCTTAGCCAGTCTAGCTAAAGGTTTGTCAATTTTGTTGATCTTTTCAAAGAATCAACTTTCGGTTTTGTTGATTCTCTCTATTGTTTCTCTATTCCCTATTTAAGTTGTCTCTGCTCTAATTTTATTATTTCCTCCCTTCTGCTGACTTTGAGTTTAGCTTGCTCTTTTTTTTTTTAGTTTCTTAAGGTGTTTTTATTTTATTGATTTGAGATTTTTCTTCTTTTAAAAATGTAGGCATTTACACTTATATATTTCCCTTTATGCACACTGCTTTTTTTGCATCCCATAAGTTGGTATGTTGTGTTTTCATTTTCAAAGACTTCCATCTTTCATAAAAAAATTATATCTGGAGTGTGTTATAGTGCATGGTTTGAGGTAGGCATCCATTTCACATCAATTTTCCATTATTTGAGTGGTGCTTTCCTTTCCCAGGTACCTGCTCTGCCACCTCTGTTCTCTAAATAGTGAACTATGTTTCCCAAAGTTCTGTTTTAGAAATAGTGCTCATGAATAAGTATTAGAGAAGTGAACTCCCTTTATGCATAGGCATATCTTTAGTCACTAATTCTATTCAGCTTTTGTCTTTAGTTTTTCACTTCCTGTAAAACTTGCGGTTTCCCCAAACTGAAGTTTCTTGGTGATAAGTTTCCTCCATCTTCCCCACCAGTCAGAGCCCTGCTGATCTCAGAGTTTGTCTTTAATATACCACTGTTCACAAAAACAGTGGACCTCCTCCTGCTGGCTGCAGGGCACTTCCCGTCCTTCTCCCTCTGTCCTTTCCTACTTTATCCCTACCTGGAAGTCTCACGGGAGAGGCTGGGCTCAGAGAGGGGAGGCCCAGGACCATCCAGCCCAGAAGAAGCCAGACCTCTGTGCTCACAGCCACTGCTCTTTCAACTACGCAGCATCCTGAGGGAGACATCATGGTGCAGAACACAGGGTGAGGTTCTCAGTTTTCTGAGGTTCTCAGGCAGAGGGTCAGCAGGGAAGGTGGGCTGGGCCAGAGGGTGGTTCTGCGAGGACCGGGCTCAGAAACTGAGGAGGAAGCTGGCTGTGGGGCAACCATGTCCCTGGGGTCCCAGGTGTGAGCCAGGCCACAGGAGCCCAGGTGTGCCCTGGGGCAAGATGGAAGCCAGGCAGTCCTGGGCCTGGCCCAGCCCTGAGCCTGCAGTGGGGGCTGGGCCCTGGAGGCGGGGCTGGGAGGTGCTTGGTCAGTGCTGGTGGTCAGAACCAGCCGCCAACACTCAGGACAGCATTGCCTGGGCCCTCTCCTGGTCTTCCACTCACAGCCACGGTTCTCCCAGGTGGTCCCGTCGCCCCAGAGGCTGCGTCTGGTGCAGAGGAGCTGCCACCTCCCTTCTCTGGTGAACTCCGGGGCCCGGCAGATCCTCAGGTAGCCGCCCCTCCTTCCCCGATTCCAAGGCCACTCAGGGACCCACAAGAACAGGCACAGCCCTTCCTACACCCCCCACTCCAGGGCTCCCACCAAAGCTGCTCTTGGTTATCAGCAGAACCTCCACTCTCCAAAGGAATGTCTGCACAAATTATCCCCCTCAGGGCTCTTTCTTCACCCTAACCACTTCCCCAGGCGGGTGAGAGGCCCAGACACATAGGCATGGTTCTTGGACACCATTTGGAAACTGCATTTCTTCTGGGCCTCATTTTGCTGTCTGATTTCTGTCATCTCAGCGTCTCAGATGGAGTGGAGTCAGGACAAGTCCCATTTTAACACCATGTGCATGTTATCATTCAGCTTAAAAAAGAAATTGCTGCAAGAGCATTTATCTCTATGATTACACGTCACAAGAATAAAAACTCCTTATACTCATGAGCCCTCAGCATCCTACTGCACATCATCACATTCATTCCAGGGGCTGGAGTGGCTGGGAGAGACCATCATCCCCATTATGGAGAAAGAGGGGATCTGAGAGGAGATGGCCTGCTCAGGCCTGTGGCTGGTCAGCGGCCCACGGGGAGCCAGGCCTGCAGAGGACCTGGTGGTGCCCGGCTCTTCGTCCTGCTCCACCTTTCTGGGGACAAGCCCCCTGGGCCTTGTCACCTCTTGAGTGGTCTTGTCAATGGGAAGTGATAGATTTGAACTGCCCTTCATTATCATAAGGAAATTACTGGAAATATGGAAAAAACTTCTGGTTCACATACATCTGTAAGAGCATTAGTTACAATAGGAGGAAGCGGAGATCCAACTGTCTGACACGGAGAAGTTGAGGGAAGTTACTGTCCTGAACCTGCAAAGTCGGGAGCAATGCCTGGTGCATGGTGCTAAGTAAGAGGATAGATCTTACATTGGATGGTCTTATCACACAAAAGGAGGGGACGGTTAGAGGCGATGGTGAAGTTTGTGGCGACCGTTTCACGGGTGCATACTTATCTTCAAACTCACCAAAATGTGTACATCGAATGTGTACAAGCTTTGTGTGTGTCAACCTACCTCAATAATAAAAAAGAAAAAAAAGAAACAAGAGCTTAGAAGTGCATCTGTGGAGTGAGCCCTAAAAGTCATCAGGAATGGAGGATGTGACACACCAAATCTTCACACTTGTCTGTGCTTTGAGAAACTTTCTTCTACTTCTACGTCTTCCAAACGCCTAGAGTGTTATTACACTTGGAAAAATAGGGTCTTTGAACCAAAGAGAAAGCAGATCTCTGTGCTTTCCCGACAAGCCCTGCAGTGGGTGCTGCTAACTGACGAGGCCCCGCTCCTGCTCTGGGGAGCCCACCACCAGCTTCTAACGAGCTCCCAATTGGGGGCAGCCCAGACGCCTGTGAGGCAGGGGCCCCACAGCGACAGTGGAGTCCCCAGTGTGGAGTGACAGTTGAGGCCCGAGCATGGCCAGCTGGGGTCACCGCTCCTCCTGGCTGCCATCGTGCCCCTTGTCCCTGGGGCCTCGTCAGGACCTGCTCTGACTGATGCCCACCCCACAGCACTGATGGGGGAAATAGGCTGAGGGTGGGTGGTCACACTCCCACCGCCTCCCAGGACCCCCACCCCAGACAGCTGAGTCCCTGCCACCCAGGCTCAGGCCCGTGTGACTAACTGCACGCAGCCCTGCCCATGGCCATGAGCCCAACTCCACATCCCCCTGAGTGTGCCCCAGGTGTGCCCCACAGGTGTGCCCCACAGGTGTGCTCTGGAGCCCCCGAGGCCGATGCTCGCAGAGCCCAGAGGGTGGGCTCTCGCCTAAAGCCACTTGGCTGACAGCGGTTCCTTCCCTTTGTCATAGCTTCTTCTTGGCCACAGTGGGCTCGGGGTCCCCACCTCGGGGAGCAGCCCAGGGAGGACCAGGCAGGAAATAGCCCCCAGCTTGGAGCAGCATTTCCAGAAGGCTTGAGTGGGGGTATAGAGTGGGGACAGCCTATCGACCTGTGGGCCATCATCACTCCGTTTACAGAGGGGGAAACTGAGGCACAGAGCACCTGCTAACAGCACCCAGCATCCAGCGTCCAGCCAGCCCATGCCCTGGGGTGTACAGGGCACTGCCCCCCCCCCAGCCAGATGCTATCGCTGTGTGGGTTCCCTGCTCAGGACACTGCCCTTGGAGACAGACCCGGCATGGGCTGGGCCCTGGGGCAGATGCACTTGGGTTGTGGGTGAGAAGCGGCTGCCAAGTGCAGCCCAAGGGCAGGAGGCCCCACTCAGGATGCTGGGTGCCACTCGGGACACCCTTGGGCCCCTCCCCAGCCCCCAGGGCCAGGCTCTTGCCAGCTGTGTACTCAGCAATATGGTCCTTGTAGGCCTGAGCCTGAGGGAGGTGGGTAGAGAGCAGAAGTAACCCAAGTGTCAGAGGGCTGCCAGCTGGGCACAGGGCTCACCCTGCTGCTCTCTCCACTGGTGGGTGGGCAGGCCCGGTGCTGTCCAGGGTGGGGAATCCCCCTTGCTGCCCTGTGTCAGATGCGTTTGCTGGGCCGTGAGCTGGAGTGCCAGTGGCCTCTGGTCTGGGCTCCTGGCCAGCGTGTTAGCCGACAGCCAGCAGGACTTGGTGTAGATGCTGCCCTGGGAGAGGTGGGCGGCAGGTGCCGCATGGCCACAATTTGAGACGAGAACAGCAGCCTGAGGATTGTGACAACAGCAGAGGCGCCGCCAGCTTCCTTCCTGTGAGGTGGGGCCGGGGCAGCCTCCACGTCCGTGTCCTGGGGTCTGCACTGAGCTGGGCCAGTGCTGGCCACTCTGAGTGACCAGTCAGGGTCACTGGGCAGAGCAGTCTTGCAGACCTGGGGCAAGAGCAGTGGTCTGAGACACTGCACTCAGGCCCAGTGTTGATGGACGGTCAGGTGCCTTCCTGGGCAGCAGAAACCTGCCTTCTGGCCACTGCCATAGACGTGCTGGAGCAGCAGAGGGTCCAGAGCAGCCCATGACCCCCACTCGTTCCTTCTCGCCACGTCTCCAGGAGCTGGGCAGCAGAAAGCAAGTGTTCCGCCAACAGGGGACCCTCATCGGCAAGTCAGAGGGTCAGCCTGCCAGAGGCAGTACACCACCCCGGGGCGCAGCCCTGCCTGGAGGGTGCTCAGTGTCGTCCCATGCTCATCCTCCTGGTCTCCAGGCTGCTTCAGGGGGACACGTCCTGGAGCCTGTCAGACCCCTTGGATCAGTGACCCCCAACCACAACGAGCCCCCACGAGCTGACCTCCAGGTAGATTTCCCCACACCCCTCCCCCATGAGGAGCAGGGTGCCTCGGGGCAGCCCACGTGGGCTTACCGGGGGACACTCTTTTACTCCTCTCTTCTCTGAGGCTCAGGAGGCCCTTACAAGATGCAGAGGATTTGGTGAGATCTGGGTGTTCTCCCCTGGCACAGCAGGGCTGGTCCTGACACACATGTGGGCATGTGCGCAGACACACCGGCACTTGGGGGAGCAGACCAGTCGTCCTCGTCTCCAGGGCACAGGAGGAGCCGCTCATAAGCGGCAGCATGGGAAATTGGGACAGGAGGGTTGTTAGGGATCCAGAGAGGGCAAGCCTTGCTGAGGTTTCTTTTCCTTTGAGCCCTTGAAGCCATAATCTTCAACAGCAGAAGGGTTTTCAAAAGGAGAGGCTCGTCCCCAATCAGGGCTGAGAAAATAGCCCCCATCCCTGGTCAGGGGACCGGACGTCACAGGCAGAGCGGCTCCCCCTGCAGCACTGCTCCCTGTGGCTGCAGCGGCTGGGCCCGAGAGCAGTGGGGCCCAGGTCCCCGCGCAGCTCGCAGCCGGGGTGGAGTCTGTGCCCACTGGCTTTCAGAAGAGGGGCAGGAGCAATTGCCCTCCAGGAAGCTGTGTTACGTGTGGGGAAGGGGGCTCTGCTAAAAGTACTGCTCCTTCCAGGACGGCCCAGGGTGGTCCCACTCCTGGGACCTGGGGGCAGGGGACACTGGCCTTGTCTGCACCGCTGAGACCCCCTCTGGAGTTTTGCTTTTGTCTGAGCACGGATGCAGGGCTGCATGGCCAGGAGAGGCAGAGGCTTGCAGCCAGCGCATGTGTCTCAGGGACGTGGCTACAGCGTGGGCCATTTTGTTACTGATTGTAGCTGTGGGACTGGGGAGGGGACGCAGCCAAGGGACCCCCAAATCCATTAGCAACAGGGGTGAGTGCTCCAGAGGGCAGAGGGCTGGCCCAGATAGTGTGAGTGTGCACGCACGTGTGAGCACAGATCCACCAGTTTTATGCTGTGCCCATGTGTGAGTGTGCACAGGCGCGTGTGGTGTGTGCAAGCGTGCAAACCGGGGGAGAGGAAGGGGCTGGGCAAAAAGCTGCATGTGGTTGCGGTGGCTCCTGAGCGCGGTCCTCCCCGAGCGGGTCTAGCATCTGGACACCGTTCGGCGGAAATTTTTACCGGCCGGGCCCCTCCTGCCTCTCTGTGGCTGCTGGTTCCAGGCTCCATGTCCGTAGGGTCTCTGCCCACCTCAGCCCGGCCACCCCCTCGGACACTCATAGGGTGCCGTCGGCCCGGAGCAGCCGGCGGGCCCCGGGTTCCGGGGAATGGGCTGCTGGAGGTACCGAGGGGCTGAGCGCGGCGCCCACTGACACCCTCCCCTCGCGCGGCAGCCCCGCGCCCGCGCGCGTCCACCGGGTCCCGCCCACCGCTCCCCTCCCTCCCTCGCGGGCGCCGCCCACCGCCCGCCTGCGACCGTCCTTCCCCGCCCCCGTCCCCCAGCCTCCAGCCAGGAGCGGGCGCTGGTGACAGCTGTTTGCAATGTCGCATGTCGGGGGCTACCTCTGGAGGTTGTCGTCCTTGTGGGGGGGTAGAGGTTACCGGGCACAGAGATAAGAGTGTTCTACTAGGAATCAACCTGGTTTCTTGCACGAAAATGCTAACAACCGGGCCATACATAATTTCATTTGGGAAAACTTGACACTTCCTGTCCTTTCCCAGGCTTCTTGAGTCTAGACTAAGGACCACCCCCACCCCCAACAACCAAGGAATCTAGAATAGGGACCCATCCACCCAGGTGCACCGCTCACCCGCGTCCACGCCGCCCTCTGAGCTGCTTCCCCCGAGGAGGACGTGTTCATGCCCACCGTCCACTCGCTCCCACGGGCATGCTAGGCCTGGCTGGGGTCCTGGGATTATTGGACAAGGTGAGTAGACCCCAAAGGGAGCGGGGAAGGGCCGACCCCTCTGTTCCTGAGCCCCCAGAGAGAGATCCGGGCAGGAGGTCGCTCTCACTGGCCTTGGTGGTCTATGTCCCACAGGCTTCATGGCCTGGGGCCGCAGCCAGAACCTCTCCACGCAGGCGCCGTTCATCTTACTGGGCTTACCGGGGCCGCAGGGTCTGCGCGCGGGGCTCTTCCTGCTCTTCCTGGTCACGTATGTGCTCACGGTGGCCGGGAACCTGGCCATCATCTCCCTGATCGGCGCTCACCGGCGCCTCCAGACGCCCATGTACTTCTTGCTCTGCAACCTCTCCTTCCTGGAGATCTGGTTCACCACGGCCTGCGTGCCCGAGGCCCTGGCCACCTTCGCCTCGCGGAGCCGACCCATCTTCTTCACCGGCTGTGCCGCGCAGATGTACTTCGTCTTCTCGCTGGGCTGCACCGAGTACTTCCTGCTGGCCGCGATGGCCTACGACCGTTACCTGGCCATCTGCCTGCCACTGCGCTAGGGTGGCATCATGACGCTCGACCTCTCCGCGCGCCTCGCCCTGGGCGCCTGGCTGTGCGGCTTCTCCGCCATCGCCGCACCCGCGGCCCTCATCGCTCGCCTCTCCTTCTGCGGCTCGCGCGTCATCAACCACTTCTTCTGCGACATCGCACCCTGGGTCGTGCTGTCCTGCGGCGGCACGCGGGTGGTGGAGCTGGCGTCCTTCGGCATCGCCTTCTGTGTCATCCTGGGCTCCTGCTTCATCACGCTCATCTCCTACGCTTACATCATCGCCGCCATCGTCAGGATCCCCTCGGCGCAGGGCCGGCACAGGGCCTTCCACACCTGCTCCTCCCACCTCACGGTGGTCCTCATCTGGTATGGCTCCACCGTCTTCCTGCACGTGAAGACCTCGGCGGAGAGCTCGCTGGAGCTGACCAAGGCCGTGACGGTGCTCAACACCATCGTCACCCCAGTGCTGAACCCCTTCATATACACCCTGCGGAAGAGGGACGTCAAGGAGGCTCTGCGAAGGTGGGTGCAGGGGAACTGAGCCCCCTAAACGGCTCTGCAGGGCTGGACTGCAATTCCTCCGTCCTCGAGGCTCAGTTCTTGGCACCACTCTCTGAGCGGCTGAAAGCAGTGCCCTGGTGTCACCATGTGGACCTGGCCCTTGGGCGGCAAGGGGCTCTGGCCATGCTCTGCAGTCCCTCGAGGGCTGCGTCAGAGCGCCATCCTGGCTCTGGGGGGTTTCGTTCCTTTACAGGCCTTGCCAAGCGGTGCTCAGACTCCCCAGGGTTCCAGAGATGGATTCTGGAAGAGAAATGGGAACACGCGGCCCTGGAGAAGCACCACATGTACTGCAGACACCCACGGCCCACACCTCAGTGATGTCTCCTGAGCCATCCCTTACTAGTGGCAGGGGGGTCATTGGTGGCTGAGGAGGGTAACCATGGGAGTGAGAACTCAGAGAAATACGTGTGTCAAGCTCTTTGAGGAAGCCTGGCGGCCTGTGGGGGCTGTTTGGGATCAGTGTGTGGGTTTGCCTCACTTGGAGGGGTCTCAGAGCACACCCACCAGGTCTTACACTCTCCTGGGGCCTGAACTGTGGGACCTGTGGCATCATGAGGGCAGAGGCCTGGTCCGGCCCATTGACTGTCATTATTTATTGTCAGAGCAGCACACACAGGGTTGGAAGCACAGGCTCCGAAGCTGGATGTCTGGATCCAACCCTCTGCCAGCATCACTCTCTGAACCTCTGTGTCATCATCTATAAGTGGGGTTGTGAAACTGCGATCTTATAGAGCCCTTTGAGTATTAAATGAGTTAACGTGTCTACAGTGCCTAGAACAGGGCCTGACGGGAGCAAGCACTCGGAAATGTTATTGTTACTGTTATTTGCATGCTTAGCAGATAAAACAGTGCACAGGCTGTCCCCTTGTCTCTCTCCTGTCACTTCACACATGGGTCAGGCAGGACTAATGGATGCCGTGTCCTCAGCCCAGTGTCCATCCTGGTTGCCCAGCCACCTGGGGCCTCAAGAGAACTGGACCCTCTCCTGCCAGCTGGACTAAGAGTGAGGGTGGCTGCCTGGACTTGGTAGTGCTGTGTGGCACTGAGTGAGGCTCAGCCACGAGCCATCCGGGAGCTGTGGCCACCGTGTCCACCCAGGACCACAAACCCTGCCCCAGTTCTCACCCAGGGACAAGCAGGAGGCATGAGCTGGTTAAGCCAGACCAGCCTGGTAGGGGGGTGAACCAGCACCGCCATGCAGAGAGTCCCTGAGCCCAGCCGACCTGGTGATGCTGGCCATGCTCGGGGGTGGGGTGGGGGGCTGTGGGGCGTGCTGGGGGGTTGGAGCTCACCACAGCCGAGCGCATCAGGGCCTGGGCCTTCTTGTAGGTGCACTGCCCCCTCAGTCTTGGCTCAAGCACCACTTCCTGGGTTCCTGGAAGAGCCCCCCATTTAAAACTGCACCCACCCTCACCAGCAGCCCTGGTTCGCCCGTGCGCCTTCAGGGTCTGACGCCCACGTGCCTTGTCACCTTATCACACTCTCTCCTCGAGAAGGAAGCCCCACAGGGCAGGGGGTTCTGGCAATTTATCCTCTGCAGTGACGGGTGCCTAGAATGGGGTGGATGCCCATGGGTTCCCATAAACACCTGTCTAGTGGGTTGAGGAGCCATCTCCCACCAGTGGGAAGAAGTTGGAGTTTCTGGAGGCTCCCCTTCCCCGGGGCCAGAACAAAAGGACACATTTGTCTCTCTTGGACTCGTACACTCTGTCATCTACAGCTGATGACATGTGTCATCTTTGTGCTTTTGTGAAGTTATGTTCCAAATAATGAATTAAAGAGCATTCTCATTTAATGGGTTCATGTCTTTGCTAAGCTGATGGGTAAATTAGGAACACCCCAAATTAGCATGGCATGTCATGCTCACAGCCACATTTGAGTTCACAGCTCAGAGTGACTTAGTAATGGACTGGCCTGGGGCCAGAAGGGAGGGAGACAAGGGGAGGGTCCAGTAACTTTATTGCTGTGGCGCCAGAGCCCAGAGAGGCTGATTGACCCTCAAGGCCACACAGCGGCAGCAGCCTGAGCCCACCTCGGTCCACTGGCCTTTCAAGCGGAGGCAGCCCGAGTTCTCACAGATCCTTCACTCTAGGTTCCTCTCCCGGGAGGTGAGGCCGGTGCGGTGGGTGACCCCAAGGGGTGGCAGGTGGGGGGATCCATCAGGGTCCCTCCACCCCACTGCACCCCTTGGTCCCATGTCCTCAGCTGATCCTGGAAGAGTTCTCCGAAGGCTCCTCTGCTCTGGGGAGTGGACTCCAGCCCTTCCCTGTCCCCCTTGGTGTGGGTTAGGGCTCCAGGGCAGCGGGCAGACGCCCTTGTCTGTCCTGGCCCTGAGCATGGCCTCGACCATGCAGACTCGACCTGACCAAGCCACTTCCAAATGCCTGGTATCCCCGCTCACGTCAAGGATTTTCCTAGGCTGAGGACCGGGGTCCCCTCCCTCTGTCTCTTGGTTTCTGGAGGTACACGGCGTGCCTCGCCGAGCAAGTCCCGGGGAACCTCAAGCCCCTCTGCTTCGGCCCTGGGCTTGCTCCCTCTTCTTGCCGAGGGACGGTGACTCCCACAGGGGCCGTGCCGGCGCAGGATGGCTCCAGGTTCCACCGGCCGCACCTGTTGTGGGCTTCCCTCTTGGGAATGCGGCCATTGCTCGGAGTTGCTGCTCAGGTTTAGGAGCTAGGTGGTTTCTAAAAGCAGAAAGGGGCCGCCATCTAATCATCATTTAGTGTCAGTGCGGGAGGCAGAGAAGCTCAGCTGGCCCCAGGACGGGGCAGGTGCAGGGTCTTTGCTGTCGCTCGGCCTGGGAGGATTCGAAGCCCTTTAGTGATTCCTCTCGGGGAGAGGGGTGTGGAGCCGGGCTCCGGGGCCCAAGGGGGTGATCTCCGTCACACTGCTGACCTCCCCAAGCCCCCACTTTGTCACTGCAGGTGGGCGAGGATTGCAGGGTATCAATACCTGAGAGGTGCCCAGTGTTAGCACTTGCTCCAAAGTGTTTATCCCTCAATGACCTTTGTGTAGGTTTTGTGACTCAGCAAGTCGCATGAAGACAAGGCCTCAGTGACCTGGTGCTGGTCGTGGACCTTCCTTGGTAAAGTTTGGGCTCTAAAACGGGCAGTTCTAGAAAGAGCAGGGGAAAGCCCCAAATTAGAGATCTCACTTCACATTCAGTTCAAACGTTGTGCACTTTGAATTGTCAGTGTTCCTGTCAGCCGTGAGAAGCTGAGACTCACCTTGGGGCTTGTGAACGTGCTGTCCTGGGCTCCTGCCTCAGCGCCTGCTGCAGAATTCCAGGCCCTTGAGCCCCGCCAATCTCGGCTCTGGGGTTTTTCTGGGTCCTCAGCAAGTCAGTGAAGGAGAGTGAGACTTTTAGCACTTCCTGCTGTTTTCATCCTTCTCTCCCTTTCTAGGTGAAAAAAATTTTCATGGTGATTTTTAAATGAGTAGACTTATTTTAAAAGCAGTTTTAGGTTTATAGAAAAATTGAGCAGCAAGTTCCCACATAACACCTCCGCCCCCCAGTTTTTCCTTGTTAACATCTTGCATCAGTGTGGGGTATATATGTTACAATTGAAGAAACAATATTGAAACATTATTATTAACTAAAGTCCATGATTTACATTAGGGTTCACTCGGAGTGTTGTACATGCTATGCGTTTTGACAAATGCCTATATCGTGTATCCACCACTACAATGTCACACAGAATAGTTCCATTGCCCTAAAAATCCCCTCTGCTCCGCCTGTTCATCCCTCCTCCCCTCCTTCCCGAGCCCCTGGCAACATCTGGTCTTTTTACTCTCTCTATAGTTTTATCTTTTCCAAAATGTCATATAGGTGGACTCATACCATATGTAGTAGTCTTTTCAGACTGGCTTCTTACACTAAACAATATGTATTTAAGCTTCCTCCATGTCTTTTTGTGACTTGATAGCCCATTTCTTTTTTATTACTGAATAATATTCCATTGTCTGGATGTACCACAGTTAACTTATCCATTCACTTATTGAAGAACATCTTGGTTACTTCCAGGTGTCACCAATTATGAATAAAGATGCTATAAAGATTTGTGTGCAGGTTTTTGTGTGGATGTAAGTTTTCAACTTAATTTTGTAACAAACTGCTCAAACTATCTTCCAAAGTGGCTGTACCATTTTGCATTCCCACCAGCAATGAATTCCCACGTGTTGCTACACATCTTTGTCAGCAGTTGGCGTTGTCAATGTTTTGGATTTTAGTCTTTCTACTGGGCGTGTAGTGATATCTCATGGTTGTTTTAATTTGCAGTCCTTAATAATCATCTTTTCGTATGCTTATTTGCCATCTGTATATCTTCTTTGGTGGGGTGTCTGTTCAGATCTGTCTCCCATTTTTAAATTGGGTTGTTTGTTTTCTTACTGTTAAGTTTTAAGTGTTCTTTGTATGTTTTGGATACAAGTTCTTCATCAGATATATGTTTTGCAAATATTTTCTTGAAGCCTGTAGTTTGTTTTTTCATTCTTTTAACTGTGTCTTTTGCAGAGCAGAAGTTTTTAATTTTAATGAAGTCCAACTTGTCAACTTTTTATTTTATGGATTGTACTTTTGGTGTTGTATCTTAAAAAGTCATCAACAAACCCAAGGTCACCTCAATTTCCTCTTATGGTACCTACTGGAAGTTTTATAGTTTTGCATTTTACATTTAGTTCTTGGATCCATTTTGAATTAATTTTTTGGTGAAAGGTATAATGCCACTGTCTAGATTCTTTTTTTTTTTTTTCGCATGTGGATGACCAGTCGTTCCAGCACCATTTGTTGGAAAGAGTATCCTTTCTCCATTGAATTCCCTTTGCTCCTTCATCAAAGAATAGTTGACTACACTTGTGTGGGTCTGTTTCTGGGCTCCCTATTCTGTTTCATCGATCTGTTAGTCTGTTCTTTCACCAACGCCACACTGTCTTGATAATGCAGCCTTAAGTCGGGTAGTGTCAGTCCTCCAACTTTGTTCTTCTTTAGTATTGTGATGGCTAAATTTTAGAATCAGTTTGTCGATATTCATACATTAACTTGCTGGGATTTTGATTGGGATTAAACTGAATTTATAGATAAAATTGGGAAGAATTGACATTTTAACAATATTGAATCTTCCTATCCACAAGCATGGAATATCTCTCCATTTATTTAGATTTTCTTTAATTTCTCTCATTAGAGTTTTGTGGTTTTCCCTCATATAGATCTTGTACATGTTTTGTTAGGTTTGTACTTATTTAATTTTTGTCAATTTCATTACATTTGCTAATGTAAATGGTGTTCTAAGTTTCAAATTCTAATTTTTTATTGATGGCACATAGGTAAAATATAAAAGAAATTGACTTTTGTATGTTAACCTTGTGTCCTGCAACCTTGCTGTAATTACTTATTAGTTACAGGAGTTTTTGTCATTTTTTTTGGATTTTCTATATAGACAATCTTGTCATCTGAGAACAAAGACAGTTTTGGTCATTCCTTCTCAATCTGTGTACTTTTATGTTCTTTTCTTGTCTTGTTACCTCAGCCAGGACTTCCAGTATGATGTTGAAAGTAAGTGGTGAGAGGGGACATCCCTGCCTTCTTTCTAGTCTCAGGATGGAAAGCATCTAGCTTACATTTTTGCAGTCGTTTATCAAGTTGAGGAAGTTCCCCTCCATTCTCAGTTTGTGAGAGTTTTTGTCATAAATGGGTGCTGGATTTTGTCAAGTGCTTTTTCTGCATCTCTTGATAAGATCAGGTGATTTTTCTTCTTTAGCCTGCTGATGTGATGGACTACATTAACTGATTTTCAGTTGTCCAGCTTTGCATACCTGGAGTAAATTCTACTTGGTTGTGGTGTATAATTTTTTAAAGACATTGTTGGATTTGATTTGCTAATACTTTATTGAGGATTTTTGCATCTGTGTTCATGAGAGATATTGTTCTGTAGTTTTCCTTTCTTGTAATTGTCTGGTTTTGGAATTAGGCTAATGCTGGCCTCATAGAATGAGGCAGGACGTGTTCTCTCTGCTTCTAGTTTCTGGAATACCTTGTAGAGAACTGGTATTATTTCTTTCTTAAATATTTGGTAGAACTTATCAGTGAAACCCTCTGGGCCTGGGGATTTCTTTTCTGGAAGGTTATTAACACTGATTCAATTTCTTTAATAGTTATATGAAAGTTTTTTTAAGTGGAGAAATTACATTGTTTTCCCTCATTATTAAAGTATATGTGCTTATTGTATGGGCGGTTAAAAAAGAACTACATTAATGGTTTAGCATATTTTTAGATTGAAATGCTTCTCCAAGTATATCCTTAGTCTTATAAAAATATGATCATAGGACGCCAAAAGTTTGCAACCTGAATGTCCATTTAATCTATAAATACGTATTTTTCATATTAACAAATAAGAATTCTGAGCGTCCTTTTTTTTTTTTTTTTTGATGAGGGAGATTGGCCCTGGGCTAACATCCATGTCCACCTTCCTCTGCTTTATGTATGGGACACTACCACAGCATGGCTTGATAAGCGGTGCATAGGTCCATGCCCGGGATCCAAACCTGCAAACCCCAGGCCACCGAAGCGGAGCACGCAAATTTAACCACTACGCAACCGGGCTGGACCCCTGAGCCTCATTTTTTTAATTAGCAGTTATTATTCAAGTAAATGGATATATTATCATTTATTTCACCAATGTCCTACTAACAGGCATTTAGTGGGTCTCAGTATTTTCCCATTACAGACAATACTGCAAAGAATGTTCCTGAATGAGCATCTTGCACCCTTGCCTGATTCTTTGCCAAATTGCTGCCAAGTTACATCAAAAGGCTGTGCCAATTTGCACCCTCAGTGTGAGGGGGTTTATCTCCCACCCTGTGCTCTCAGCCCAGTGAATGTGAGCAGTTACAACTCTTTATAGTGGAGCTGGTCTCCACGTTTTGTAAGCCACTTCATCTCATTTCATGCATACAACATCCCCGAAAAGTAGATCAGGCAAGTTTTATCATCTCGTTTTGCACACGAAGTAAAACCAGGCAGAGGTCACTGTGGCCAGCCGGTGTGCAGAGCTGCAGCCCAAGCTTCACCCCGTGGATTCATCACCACCTTGCACTTCTGCTGAGATTAAAGAGACCTTGGGGATTCGGTGTGGATGGTTGTGCCTGAAGAGGAGAGGTTCTGATTGGACACGAGGCCCTCCCTGTGAGGTGAGTGTCTGGGGGATGGGGGACAGGGCTTTCCCCCACGGCAAGTTAACCCCCTAGCATGTGTAGTACAAATGCGACCTTGTGCTCTGTGGGTTTTTGGAGGTAGCCCTCATTAGGCTTTTTTCTTTTAATTCAGAGAGATGTGAAGATGAAAATAAAAAATGGGCAATCTGTGCCTACCTCACCCACTTTCCTCTTCTAGAAAACAAACAAAGCTAGTCAGAGTTCAGACAATCAAGGGCACAGGTGAAAGCGAGGCCTCCTTCCCCTCGGTGTACTCCTCCCCTAGCCCCTCTCCTAATGGCCCCCTGTCTGCAGCTCTGCTGATCTAGGGTAGACCTCCTCCCTCCCATCCGTTCTCAGATGCCCACTGGGCCTGTGGGGACAGCAGAGACCTTCTCTGGTGAGCAGTCGTGTTGCCTGAGGCCTGGGGCCTCTTTATCAGCCCTTGACCTCTCCACCCCCAGGAAGCTCCCCAGAGATGGACGAGCCCATGTGAGCAGGGGCGCACCAGGTGCTTTGAGTCTGTCCAGTTCCCATCCGGTGCGTGAGCCCCGCAGGCTCCCGCACACACCGCGGCCGTTCTTGCTGTGCCTCTGAGGTCTAGCTACATCACAGGGCCTGCCTTCTAACCCGACTGTATCCTCGAGTGTTGCCATCCACGCCAGCAGCTTCCAGCTTCTTCCTGTTCACTGATAATTCCCAACTCCTTGCGTTCCACCTTCTTTGGAATCCCAGACTCACATTCCAACTGCCTGGTGGAATGTGCAGTTGGATTTCAAATTGAACAGTTCCAAAATGGAGCTCACTCTTCTCTCCAATCAGCTTATTCTCCTGTGTGTCCAACCCTCATGGCAGCAAGCACGAAGCCTGGTAGACTCCATCATGCCATGAAATGTTTTAGTCTCCTGCTGTGTTCTGGGCACCGGCTGGGCCCTGGCGAGACACCAGGAACATGGCAGACAGGAGTCCTGCCTTATGAGGAGACAGGCGCACAGGCAATTAGGACAGATGTCAGAAGGTACCAAGACCAACAACACTACGGTGCTGTGGGGGCATGAGGGAGTGTGACATTCAAGCCGAGGCTGGAAGGTGGAGCACGGACGACCAGCATGGTCAGCAGGTGCCGAGTGCTATTCTAAGAACCTTCACACGTGGCCTTATCCTTCTTCACCACAGCCTGGGAGGCAGGTACCCTTTCAGTCCCGTGTTACAGATGAGATCACAGCACAGAGAGGCTGAGTGACGCTGGGCTCTGGCCAGGGGAATCTGATCTGGGCAGAATGCAGAGCTCCGTCTGGAAGCTTCCTGCACCTGGAGGGAGGATCCAGTGGAGCTCGAGGAAACCTGAGCTTTGAAAGTTGCTCTGGCCTCATCTGGAAGGCAGATGGGGGTCCAGGTGGACACAGGGTCCAGTGGGAGGCTCCTGCATCATCAGGCGGACATGATGAGAGAGTGGCAGCGGGATGTGGAGGAGCAGTGAGACTGGGGGTAAGCATTTAGGAGGGAGTCTGAAGGGGGCAGACATGTTGGATGTGGAGTGAGGAGAGGAGGAGTCGGGATGGCTTTCGAGTCGCTGGCTGGGGACTGGTGGGTTGCTCTGAGTGTTCTGTAACCCACGCTCTCTCATCACCTTGGCTGCACCAGCCACACACACACACCGTGATGCGGCTGCCCCAAGTCCTGGCTCCTCTCTGTGGCCTGGGTTTCCTCATCTCTCTGTGCCCTTGGCATGCTGTTCCCATTCCGGGGAACACCCTTCCCTTTTCTGCTGACTCCACATCCTTTTTAAGCCTCAGCTCTTGGGTTGCCTCCCCCACCCTGTGCTCCCGGGATCTCTGTGTCCATTCCTTGGGCACCTGAGCACCCACAAAGCCTCAGGGTCACACATGCTCACGACCTGCCCATTGCCTCCCCAGCTTCCCCCAATAGTTGGCCTGTGGCTGCAGGACTCTGCTGGCTTTTGAGACACAACTCCCCACCCCCAAGTGCAACTAGGTGACCTAGGTCTTGAGCTGGACCTCTTGGCTTGTGGACTTAGCTGCTTCTGAACTTGGTTTCTGTTTGGACCATCTGGTCAGGATGGCCATCTCTGAGCCTGTGATTAAGACCCCCCCCCCAAGCTGTTCTGGGTGACACCCGACTCCATCCCAAACCACCTGTGGGAAGTAACACTCACTGCATCTTCCTGGCAAGAGGATGTCACGGTGTTTACTTATCAGTGTTGATTCTTCCTAGACTGAGCTCCTTGAGGGCAGAGGTCAGTGGCTCTTATCTACCATAAACACTGTCATATGCCCACCCACCAGTCCAGTCACCCACCCATCCATCTTCCTATCTACCTGCCCACCCACTATCCATCTATCCATCTAGCATCCATCCATTCACCCACCGTCCACCCATCTACCCACCCACCCACCCATCTACCCATCTACCCACCCACTCATCCATCCATTCATCCATTCATCCATCCACCCATCTACTCACCCACCCACCCATCCACCCATCTATCCACCCACCCACCCATTCACCCATGTACCCACCCACCCATCCATCCATCCATCCACCTACCCATTCACCCATCCACCCATCCATTCACCCATCCACCCATCTACCCATTCACCCATCCTCCCATCCATTCACCCATCCACCCATCTACCCATCTACCCATCCATCCATTCATTCACTCATCCATCCATCCATTCATTTGTCTGTCCATTCATCCATCTATCCATCTGTCTGTCCATGCATCCACCCAGCCATCCATTCCTTCCTCTTCTCCTTCCATTTTTTGTAATTCCTTCCCTTCTCCCTCCCCCTTTTGCTCCTTCACATGGGGCAGGAGTGTTTCCAGGGTGTTTGAAGAACAGTTATGAAGCCTGTGTGTCTGGAGTGAGGTGACTGAGGAGAACAGCAGGAGGAGATGATGTCAGGGTGGAGAGGACTCGGGTTATGTAGGACCTTGCAGTCATGATGAGGGCCTTAGCTGTGCTCTGAATGGGATGGGAGACTTTGGGCGTTATGAGTGGAGGAGTGATGTGACCTGTCCTGTGTTTGGAAGGATCCCTCTGGCGGCTATATTGAGAAGACACTGTAGAATGGAAGCAGGGAGCCCAGTTGGAAAGCCACTGTAAAAATCAAAATGAGAGGTGGTAGTGGTATGGAGGTGGGATGGCAGCAATGGAGGAAGAAGTCGCCAGGTTCTGGATATATTCTGAAAGTAGAACCAACAGGACTGCTGATGGGTTGACTGTGGGATATGAGAGAACAAGAAGAGCCAAGGATGACACAGGATTTTGGCCTGAGACACTAGAAGGATGGACTCCATTAATAGAGATGGGAAAAGCTGTGGGTAGAACAGGTTTGGAGAGGAATTTCAAGAATCTTGCTTTGAATACATTAAGTCTAAGAGATCAGGAGATAGCTGAGGAGATGGTGAGTGAGCAGTTAGACATGGCTCTGGACTTTAGGGGATTGCCTGGGCGGTGGCACTCATTTAAGAATGTCCCAGTGAAAGTCATGAGGCTGGGTGAGACCCTAAAGGTGGGGGGGAGAGAGAAAAGAAAAGTTGGATGATGGCCCTGGGCCCCTGATCAGGACCATGAGGTGGCACCAGCACAGGAGACCAGGAGCAGCAGCCACCAGAGAAGTGGAAAACCAGGGCTGGTTTTTCTGGAAGCCAAGAGAAGGAGGTGCTGCTGATGGTGCCTTCCCATCCTCGTCTTGGCCTTTGGCTTAGCCATGCAGGAGGTCACATGACCCTGACAGAGTCATTTTGGTGAGTGGTAGGGATGGAGGCTTGTGAGAAGGTGAGCAGAGATAACACACTGATACCCTGCCAAGGAGCCGGGGACTGGTGCTAGCTGGAGAGGAAGTGGGGTGAACCTGCCCAGTAGTGTCAGGTTTGATGGAAGTGGCCAGTGAGGAGGGCAACCACGGTGCTGCTGGAACCAGAGGAGATAATTGCTGAAGTGGCCTCACGTCAGGTGGGAGCAGCCATTAGGTAAGGAGCTCCGTAGGCGTGTCCTGGAGTCACCACAGCCCTGGACTGAGGGTGAGATGTTTGAGGCTTTTGGACTATTTCTGTAATTCCCCCAGGGCCAGGGAGAAATGTGGGGCCCATTTCCCCTGGACCTGCAGACAGGGAATTCCTGTGCTCATGGCCAGAGGGTGGAGTTCAGCCATAGTTTCTTCTCTGGGAAGGTGCTGGCCAGGTGATACCTGCTGGGCCAGGAGGCACCTGCTGAGGAGACACCTGCTGGGCCAGGAGGCACCTGCTGAGGAGACACCTGCTGGGCCAAGAGGCACCAGCCCCTTGCTGGCAGCAAGGGCCCTGGGCATGCCTGGGTCTCTGTCCGTGACCAACTTCCATGCCTTGGAACCTCAGCCTTCCTGGCCAACGTGTGTCGCCGAGTGTCCTAACAGGCACCTCTAGGCAGCAGGGTGGCAGCAGTTTCCACGTGCAAGGAGCTGAGATCTGATGCCAGCTCTGCTCCCACTGGGCTGTTCTCCAGCACAGCTTAGCCGCTCACGCAGCCGGGCCCGGGCCCTCTGTGCATCCTCTGCCTCTTCCCTGACCTGCTTCACCCAAGGGAACATCTCCTATTTTGAGCTCTGTTTCTGAGAAAAAGTTTGTGTTCTTCAGGCAACTGGGGAATCGTTCATAAACCTCTTGGTACCCAGTCAAATTTACAGTTTATGAAGATTTATGGGAGAAGTTTCAAGAGCCGGGAGACTTATGTGCTGCCTTCCCTGGGGCATCATTAAAAAGAAGGCAGGCGGGGCTGCTGGAGGCCGAGCAGCTGAGTGGGGGAGGCGCCTTGCCAGGCCTTGGGTCAATTAGCAAGTTGGGTGGTTCTGGCTCATTAGGCACAGGGAGAGGCAGGGCAGGGGATGCTCCAGACACCATCAGGAGGATGATGAGGACTATCCCAGTTAATAATGACATCAAATTCCCTATGGGGTTCAGCTCCAAGGAGTCAATTAATTTCAAACAAGCAATTATGAAGCGGGCAATGTGCCCTCCTGAGAGCTGGGCTGTCTGCAGCTAGAGGCAGAGCGTTGAGGAGGGAGAGCTGAACAGGAATCTCCTGGACCAGGTTTCCTCCTCCCAAAATTTGACCGGGAGGGGCCATGGGAGATGAGGCATGCTGAGCGCTTCCCGACCTCCACAGCCCCCTGGTCTCCTGGTCTCTGTGGAATTTCCTGCAGAGCCTGGCTGCTCCACTGAGCTCTGACAGGGTCTGTGGGATGCATCAGAGCTCACTGCAGTCTGTTTTCATCACACAACTAAGATACGTAGACACCAGGACGTCAGCATCTCCTCCACCTGTAACCGGAACACAGTCAAGTCGTGCGGAGGGCTGCTGGACTGTCTCATTTTGTAGTGTATTGATTTTCAACCATTTCTGCGTTCTCTCACTGTCTATATTTCAAAGGGATTAGGCGCTTTTTTGTGTTTAGAAATTTTTAAAAAATTTTTCTATTAGGCTATTTATCATAAGCAAATATGTGACAACACAAAACTTTGGTGGTCCTTTGCATTTTTATTTATTTTTTTATACTGAGATATAATTGACATGTAACATCATATTAGTTTCAGAGGTACAACATAATGATTCAATATTTGTACATATTGTGAAATGATCATCACAGTAAGTGGTTAACATCCATCATCACACATGGCTACACATTGTTTTTCTTATGATGAGAACTTTTATTATCTGCTCTCTTAGCGACTTTCAAATATACAATAAATATTATTAATTGTAGTCACCGTGCTGTACATCTGGTTTGTAAACTTTTTATCGAAATATTGAAGTATAAAATACATATAGAAAAGTGCCCACATCTTAAGTGTATAATTTGGTGAATTTCCATGAACTGCACACCCATGAAACCAGCACCTGATCAGGAACCCGACGTGGCTAGAGCTCCAGAGCCCCAGTTCTCCCTTCTCCCCACGGCCCCGAGGGTCACCACGATCCTGACCACCTAACACCACAGATTAGTGCTGCCAGCTTTTTATTTGCATAAGGGACTCACACAGAATGTGCTCTCTTGTGCCTGGAGTTTCATTTAGCATCGTGTTTGTGAGATTCTCCCATGGTGTTGTGTGTGGTTGAAGTTCACTAATTCTCACTATGATTGTGCTCCATTGCATGAATAGACCACGGTTCATCCGTTCAACTGCTGATGGACATTTGGGTTGTTTCCATCTTTTGGTTGTTATAAACAATCCTTCTCTGATAATTCTTACACGTGTCTTTTGGGGAGACTATGCATGCCTTTCTGTTGGGTATATATCCAAGAACAGAACTGCTGGGTCATAGGTCTGTGTATGCTCATCAGTAGAAGAAAACAGTCTTCCCAACTGGTTGCCACCCTGTCCAGTCCCTTCAGGGGAGTAGGATTGTCTCCATCCTCGTCAACACTTAGTATTGTTTGTCTTTATCTTAGCCACCTTGGAGGGTGTGTATTGCATTGGAGTTTCAATTTGCATTTTCCTGATGACCAATGAAGTTGGGCATTTATTCTTGCTTGTTTTCTGTTGGGATATGAGTCCGATCTCCCTTCACAAGGGATTCAGGAGAGCAGGACAGGGCTTCTGTGGGAACCAGTTTATTCCCACTGTCCCAAAAGGACTGCACTCAGACGGTCTCGCCGATGCTCATCAGTGCCCGGGACTGAGTGTTGTCTTGGAGTTGGTGGACAAGGCCGTCATCTCTGTCCCCACCATGCCCCCCAAGACGTCTCCATTTGAAATGCATGTGGTTGGCTAACAACTCCTCTTACATCTGAGATGTGTTGGGGGGACCACAGAGTTGCTGTGAGCTGCTCACGTCTCACTGTGAGTGCCCACTCCATACCAGCCCCTGGGAGACACTTCTCAGCGGGCCCGCTTGAGGCAACATAGCCTCGGCCAAGAGCCAGTGTGAGGTCCTGCTCCTCTTCCCGGCGGCTCCATGAACCTGTGCTCAGTCCCCATGCACACAATGGGTGCGACCACCACACCTGCTCCGTCGTGCCATGAGGACTTGGTGTGACATCTCATTTGTCCTCTTGGGGGGACAAAGCAGGGATAGAATCCCACTTTGCAGAAGACACTCATGGTAATGTGGTGGGCACATCACAGTCCTGGGACCTGAGCCTCTGTCCGTCCACCTCCTCCCACTTCAATGCACCACTCAGCCTGGCTGCTGTGAGGCGGCCGGCAGGATGTGTGGTCCCTGTGGGGAAAGGGGGCACCATGATGGGTGGACCACGTGTGCTTTCTGTGGGAAGTTCACGGATGGCCCCACCTGCTTAGCTGTTTGTGCTACTTGCTCCTGGGAATGCTGTCCACAATGATTTCTGTTCTAAAGACCACTGGGCTACTCTGGACATAATTCTTTAGGAAAAAACTCCTTTTGGCATAAAATATTGTTTCCTCTATGATTATTACGTTAGTCATTACAATCACTATCACCACTAATTCATTCCTGCCGATGTGAAGGGAATGTTTGTATGTTGCTGTGCACTGTGCACCAATGCTGAGCGAGCAGATGGTGAGCCTGGCCACGGGCTGAAGACTTGCTGACGTGGATGGGACCCCAGTCAGAGGTGTGCCAGCCAGCTGGGTCATGACAGGTGCCGACAGTCTCTCATGGGTAGTGGAGAAGCCCCTGCTTGCCCCCCATTGCTCTCATGTCAGCTTATGCACTGCCCATGTGACACACAGGTCGTGTAGTCCTACAGCGACCAGGGTAACAAACCCCCTCAAGTCTCAGTGCCTTACTTTGGAGAACAGCACAGCAGTGTCTTATCAAGTTAAACACATACCTACCACAAGACCCAGCAATTCCACTCCTAGGTATTTACCCCCCAAAATGGAACCGTATGTCCACGCAGAGACATTTATGGGTATGTTTATGGCAGCATTATTCATAATAGCCCAAACTGAATGTAATCCAAGGTCCATCAACTGGATGAACAGTTGTGGGATCTTCACATTATGGAATATCACCCAGCAATAAAAAGAAACAAGATAGTAATACACACAACACAACAGAACTCAAAACACCATGCTCAGTCAGGGACTCTGTACTGTAGGGTCCACTATGTGGCAGTCTAGGAAAGCCAAGCCTAGAGCCACAAGGGAACTTTTCAGGCTGTGGAAACTGTTTTGTATCTTGATACCGGTGGGGGTCACATTTTTTTATGCAGTTACCAGATGCATCAAGCTGTACACTTCACGTGAGTGAATTTTATTATATGCAAACAATACCTTAATAAAAACCTCAATGGGTTAAAAATACCCCTGCAATTGCATCAAATAAAAGCCTTTTATTACTCCTCGTGAGTCTGCAGGTTGCTGCGGCTTTTCTGGTGTGGCTGTGTTCCCTGAGGCATCTGTGGGTGGCTGTGGGTAGGCTGAGCTCTCTCAGGTTTGGGGTTGGCTGCTATCTGGAATGGCCTTGCTCCACTCCAGCTCTGAGGTTGTTTAGGACCCAGCATTTTGTAGGATGACGGCAGGTGGTGGTTATGAGGATTTCTATCCTTCATTTTGTTAATGTGGTGTATCACATTAATTGATTTTTCTGTGTGTTCTTTTCTTGTAGTCCTTGTCTGGCTTTGGTATTGGGGTAATCCTAAAATTCACATGGAACCAGAGAAGACCTTGAGCAGCCAAAGCAATCCTGAGAAAGAAGAACAAAGCTGGAGGCATCACACTTCCTGATTTCAAAATATATTACAAAGGTACAATAATTAAAACAGTATGGTACTGGCAAAAAAAAAAAAAAAAAAACAGACGTATAGACCAGTGAAACAGAGTAGAGAGCCCAGAAATACACCAATGCACGTACAGTCACCTGAACTGATCTTCAACAAGGGAGCCAGGGATACACAAGGGGGAAAGGATGGTCTCTTCAACAAATGGTTTTGGGGAAACTGGATATCCACGTGCAGAAAAATGAAATTAGACCCTTACCTTACACCATACACATAAATAAACTGAAAATGGATTAAAGATTTAAACATAAGACTTAAAACTATAAAACTCCTAGAAGAAAATGTAGGGGAAAAGCTTCTTGACATTGGGCTAGACAATGATTTCTTCAATATGACACGAAAAGCACAAGCAACGAAAAACAAAAGTAGATGAGTGGGACAACATGAAACTGAAAAGCTTCTGCATGGCAAAGTACAGCAACAACACAATGAAATACAACCTATGGAATGGGAGACAATATCCGCAAACTATATATCTCATTAGAGTTCAATATCCAAAATATGTAAGGAATTCATACAACACAATAGCAAAAAACCACATAACCTGATTGGAAAATGGGCAAAGGACTTGAATGGACATTTCTCCAAAGAAGACATAGAAATGGCCAACAGATATATGAAAAGATGCTCAACATCACTAATCATCAGGGAAATGCAAATCAAAATCACAATGAGATATCATCTCACACCTGTTAGAATGGTTATTATTAAAAAAACAAAATAACAAGTGTTGGAGAGGCTGTGGAGAAAAGGAGACCCTTGTGCACTGTTGGTGGGAATGTAAATTGGTGCAGCCACTATGGAAAACAGTAGGAATGTTCCTCAAAAAGTCAAAAATAGAACTACCATATGATCCAGCAATTCCACTTTTGGGTATATAGCCGAAGGCAATGAAATCAGAATCTTGACTCCCACGTTCATTGCATATTCACTGCAATAACAAAGACCTGGGAACAACCTAAGTGTCTACCGACAGATGATTGGATAAAGAAGATATGGTGTATATATCCAATGGAATATTAGTCAGCCTTAAAAAATAGGGAAATTCTGCTATATGTGACAACACAGATGAACCTGGAAGATGTTATGCTAAGTGAAATAAGCCAGACACAGAAGGACAAATAGTGCATGATTCCACTTATATGAGGCATTTAAAAGAGTCAAACTCATAGAAACAGAGTAGAATGGTAGTTGCCAGGAGCTGAGGGAGGGAGAAATGGGGAATTGTGGTTCAATGGGTATAAAGTTTCCATCACACAAGATGAGTATGTTCTAGAGTTCACTGTGCTGAACAACACTGTGCTTATAGTTAACACTTCTGTGTTGTGCACCTAAAGTTTTAAGGAAGGAAGAATGGTGTGGTGACAGAGCCTAGGGTGGCCCCATGTTCCCACACTGTATGATTCTTGAGAGTAGATGGAACCTTTCTTTCCCCTCCTTCCAAAGCAAGTTCTTTATTGTTCAACCATCAACCAGTGTGTAACGCAGTGGAGCTCTGTTCCGGGTACATCATACGAAGCATAAATATGAAAGCACAAGACAGTCCCTGTCAATTTGCTACCTACAATCTAAATATGTCTCAGGAATTACTCCATGGTTAAAAATAAAATCTGGATTTAGTTACCAGTATTGCAATGAACATTCCTTAAAGTCAATATTTTAAAGAAAAACATCACATTCTGCATTTATCTTGGTATGAAATTTCTTCCTAGTAATACAACTTCATTGTTGTCAATAAACAATGTTTATTTTCGTTAAAGTTCACTTTCCATTCCCCTCCTCTGTAATGTGAATAAAGACTGTTTGAAAAAAGGAATTTTAAAAGGTTAAGTAGCAGAAGCACTTAGGTACAAATGGGCCAAAACTTGTCTGGGCAGAGGAGCTGTAGACTGCTAAGCAAGCCTTGCTCATCTCCAGGCCACTTTTATTAACATTTTGAGGACAACACAAAGCGCTGAGAGTGGATGGGAACCAACGTGTGTGCAAAGGTGGTAGGCTGTCACTCCTGCGACCACGCTATGTTATAGAAGATCCGTCTGAGTTTGACCCTGCTGGCCTTGAAGAAGCAAGCTGCCATGTTGTGAGAGGGCCTATGGGGAGTGCCACATGGAAGGGGACTTCGGTGGCCTTTAGGAGCTGAGAGCAGCCAGAAAGGAAATGGGGACCTCAGACCTACAGCTGCAAGGAGATGCATTCTGCTGAGAACCCGAGGGAGCTTGGAAGTGGGTCCTTCCCCAGTTGAGCCACAGAGGAGAACTCAGCCCTGACTGACACCTGGCTGCAGCCTGGCAAGACCCTGAGCAGAGGACCCAGCTAAGCTGTGCCAAGACCTTCAGCCCACAGAAACTGTGAGATAACAAATGTGTGTTGTTCTGAGGTGCTAAGTTTGTGGTAATTGGTTGCACAGCAATAGAAAACTAATGTCGATGGTGAAGGGAAGGACGGTGACCCTTTGCTCTTGGGCAGGTGATTAGAGCAGCCACCAGCACTGGCAGGCCACAGAGGAGGCTGGTCCCCTGGAGCCACAATCGGGAACTTCTCAGGAACCTTCTTTAGGGTCTGGGCCAGTTGATTCTGCATATCTGCAGTAGTGGCAAATCTCCACATTATCTGGTGACTTTGACTATTTAGGAAAACCAACCAAATTTCCGCGTGCATCTTTCCCTGAGTACAGGATTCTAGGATGGCAGATGTTTTCAGCACTCTGAAGGCATCGTCTCGCTGACTTTCACAGTTGCTCCTGAAAAGTCAGCTTCCAGTTCCTTGGAAGGTCGCCTGCCTTCTCCCTGGCTGCTCTCAGGGGTTTCTCTTTGTCTTTGGTGTCCTGTATTTTTAGTATAATGTGTCTGGGTGTTGTTTTTATTTATTCTACTCAGGATCTACTGACCTTCTTGGGACCTATAGATTTCTATCTTTTATCAGTTCTGGAATATTCTCCACTGTGGTCTCATCAAATATTGCTCTATCCCAGGGACAAAGCTTTTCTGTAAAGAGTCAGATAGTATACATTCTCGGCTTTGCAAGTCTCTGCCACAACTACTCAATTCTGCCAGTGTAGCATGAACCAGACACAGATGACACAGGAAGGAAGGAGTGTGGCTGCGGCAGGACAGCCTGGCCTTTGGGTGACGCTGTTCCGGTCCCCTCTGCTGAGTCTCTCACCACACTTACGCCAGACCCTGTCACTCTGCACCCTCTCTGTATCTTTCCCTCTGTTCCATTTTCCATCTATTTGTTTCCCTGTGCTTATTTTGAGCTTTTAAATAGAACACGGAAGTGTAAATGACACACTATAAACTGCACATATTTAAGGTGTGCATGTTAATAAGTTTTGACATATGTACCCACCTGTGAAATTATCACCACAGTCAAGATAATGAACATATCCATCCCCCCAAAAGTTTAATTGCAACACTTTATAATTCTTTCCTCCTTACTCCTCCTGCCCGCCCCTCCCTAAGGCATCGCAGACAACACTGATTTACTTTCTGTCACTACTGATCAGTTTACATTTTCTAGAACATTCTATATAAATTTCTATATAAGTGGAATCATACACTCTGTACTTTTTCATATCAGACTTTCTTCATTCCACAAAGTTATTTCGAGATTCACCTATGTTGTTGCATGCATCAATAGTTCATTCCTCTTTATTGCTGATTCTCCAGTGTATGGATATACTATAATTTGTTTATCTGTTCATCTTTTGATGGACATTTGAGTCATTTCCGGTTTTTGACTCTTACAAATAAAGCTCCTATGAACACACACTTACAAGTGCTTGCAAGGACATATGCTTTCATTTCTCTTGGGTAAATACCTAGGAGTGAAATGGCTGGGTTATATGTTAAGTAGACATTTAACTTTTTAGGAAACTCCCAACCTGTTTTCCAAAGTGCTTGTGCCATGTGTCTTCCCACCAACAGTGTAGGAGAGTTCCGGCTCCTCCACATCCTCCTCAAACCTCGATGGGGTCAGTCTTCCTAACCTTAGCCATTCTGTTAAGTGTGTGGTGGTATCTCATTGTGGTTTTACTTTGCATCATTAGCTAATGAGGTTCAGTATCTTTTAACATGCTTATTTGTCATTTGTATATGTTCTTTGGTAAAGTGTCTGTTCAAATCATTTGCCCGTTAAAAAAAATCTGAGTTGTTTTTTATTATTGAGTTTTGGATACAAGTTGTTGAGTTAAAGGATAAGAGGCCTTTATTAGGCACATGATTCGAAAACATTTTCTTGCAGTCTGTGGCTTGTCTTTTCGTTATTTTGACTGTATCTTTTGAAGAGCAGAAGATTTTACTTTAGATAAAGTCTAATTGATGAATTTTTCTTTTCTAGATTTCGGTTTTACTTTCATATGTAGGAAATTTTTGCCTAACTCAAGATAAAAAAGATTTTCTTGTATGTTTTCTTCCAGAAATTTTAGATTTTATAGTTAGGCCTATGATTTCTTTTTAGTTTACACTTATATAGCGTGAGGTATGGCTCAAAGCCCATTTCTGGGAATCTGGATATCCAACTTTTCCAGCACCGTTTGTTGGGAAGAATTCTTTCTCCACTAAATTGCCTTTGCACTTCTGTCAGAAATCATTTGTCCTTGTATGTGTGAGTCTATCTCTCTGCTCTCTTCCTCTGATCTATTTGTCTATCTTGAGGCCAATATCACACGTCTTTGTTACTGTAATTTTATAAGAAGATATGAAATTGGATGGTCTTAGTTTTCCAACTTTGTTGCTCTTTTTCAAAGTTTTTTTGAGTATCCTAGGTCCTTTGCTTTCCATATAAACTTTGGAACCATCTTGGCAATTTGTAAGAGAAACCTGCTTAGATTTTGATTGAGATTACACTGAATCCATAGATCAGTTTGGGAGGTATTGGCATCTTAACACTACTGCATCTTTCAACCAATTAACATGGTTCATCTCTACCTCTCTAGGTCTTCTTTAATTCTCTCAGCAATATTTTGTAGTTTTTAGTGTATAGTTCTTGCACATCTTTTGCAAGATTTACACTTAGCTATTTTATATTTTTTGACACTACCGCAAAGGGTATTTTACAAATATTTCAATTCCGTGTTGTTTGTTGCTAGTATATAGAAATACAATTTCTTTTTATTGTATCTATATGAGAAGATGGAGGTTAGCTGAATCTACTCTGGCAGTTGTTTCACAGTATATGTAAACCAAACCATCATGCTGTACGCTTAAACTTATACGGTGATATATGTCAATTATTTCTCAGTAAACCTGGGGGAAAGAAGATCGGATCAGAAATCAGTGAAGTAAAACACAGAAAAAACAATAGAGAAAATCAATGAAACCAAAAGCTGGTTCTCTGAGACTGTCAATAAAGTTGATCTATCTCTATTCAGGCTGACCAGGGAAAATTAAGGTAAGACACAAATTACCAATATCAAGAACGAGAGGGGTGACATCTCTACAGATCTTAAAAGGATAATAAGAAAATATTACGAACAACTTTATGCCAATAAATATGACAGCTTAGGTTAAATAAATTGCTTGAAAGATACAAACTGTCAAAGCTCACTCAAGAAGAAACAGATCACATAAATAGCTCAATATCTATTAAATTTGAAAATAAAAACTTTCCCACACGCACAAAACTTCAGGAGATGGCTTCACTGGTGAATTCCACAAAACATTTAAGGAAAAAATAATACACAAACTCTTCCTGCTGGCCATCTGTGTGCCTTCTCTGGAGAAATATCTATTGAAGTCCTCTGCCCATTTTTCAATTGAGTTATTTGTTTTTTTGCTGTTGAGTTCTAGGAGTTGTTAGTATATTTTGGATATTAACCCTTTATCAGATCTTTGACTTGCAAATATTTTCTCATTCCACAGGTTGCCCTTTCACTTTGTGGATGGTTCCCTTTGCTGTGCAGAAGCTTTTTAGCTTGATGTCATCCCACCTGTTTATTTTGATTTTTTTGCTCCGATGTTTATTATTTCCTTTATTCTGCTTATTTTGTGTGAATTTGTTATTATATTTCTAGTTTCTTAGTACGGAAGCTGATGATGTTGATTTACGGCCTTTCTTCCTTCCGACATAGGTGTGTGGTTCTGTAAACTTGCCTCTGGTACTGCCGTTGGAGAATCCCACCCTTTTTGATATGTTGAGCTTTCATATTAATTTAAAAATTTTTTCTTATTTCTCTTTTGATTTCTTATGTAACTAACAGGTTATTTAGAAGTGTATTGTTTCCAAATATTTGGAGGTTTTCAGAGGTCGTACTCTTTTATTGATTTCTATCTTAATTCTATTATGGTCAGAAAACATGCTTTGTATTGCTTTTGATTCTTTTTAATTTGAGACGTATCTTGTGGCCTAGAGTATGAGTTTATCTCGGTAAATGTTCCACGTGCATTCAAGAAAAATGTATGTTCTTCTGCGTTGGATGGAATGTCCTCTAGATGCTGGTTGGGTCGAGCTGGTCGCGTTCTTCAAGTCTCTGTCCTCCCTACTTTCTACCTGTTTGTCCCCTTGGCTCTTGGAAGGACAGTTGTTTTGAGTTTGTTTCTGATAAGCCAACCACCTGCTCTTGCTCACAAGCTGTGTTTCTCCGCGTATTTGATGATCTCTGACTGCGTGCTGAGTATTGCATTGGAGAGTTCTCTGAAACAGCAACTGGACCTCACTCTGCTGGTGTTTTCCTCCAGAAGGGATTTTTTGTGCCTTTTTACTTCTTCCAGACGCAGGGTGGTGCTAGTTGTCTAGAATCATGTGACCCCAAGTTCCAGCTGATGACTCCAGGTTGTCCTGGGCTTGTGAGGCTGGGTCTTGCCCAGTTCACCCTCATTCCTGGGCTGCAGCCCCCAGGCAGGGTGTGGGTTTCCAGGGGTCCCTGTCGGCAGAGTCTGAGGCTGATAGGGCCCTCTGCCCTGCGAGGCCTCCACTGGCCCACGGCCGAGCGCTGCACTCACCTCTCCAGGCACCATCGTCTCCTGACCCTCAGCCTGGCACCTCCTCACTCACGCTTGTGCCTGTGCTGTTTCGAGAGGGTTCACACAGCTCTCACTCCCATGTGTATATGCTTTCCTCCAGGAATGGGTTAACCTGGACCACTCGATTCTCCAAGATGGTGTCCTCTGGCACCTCCTCACTGACTTCTCTGAGCTCTCCAGAGCTGTTGCTTAGACAGTGGATCTCTTGGGCTAATTCTCTGATCTTAAAACATGTTTGATGTCATTTTCCACATCACTTTTTGGTTTGACTGAGTGATTTCTTCAGTTCATTTCCGGTCCTTACCGTGTTTTTATTTCTGCCATCATTGCTCCAATTTGCGAGAGTTTTCTCTGTCTCTTTTTCTCTGAATTTTCTCTTTCTTTTTTCTCTTCCTGTAGTGTTCTACTGTTTCAGGGATGCACTCCACGTTTTCTCATGTCGACGAGGATGCTTGTAAAACTTCTCCCTTCCTGCTCTGTCCCTCCAACTTCCTCTCTTGCTCTCAGTTTCGCTCTGTCTTCCCTGCTGGAGGTCCTCGTCAGAGATCTGGAAGAAATAGGAAGAAATAGGAAGTGCTGACCACGCCTGGTAGGGTCACTCGGCTGGAGGACCCCCAGCTGCCAGTGTCCTTAGTTCTCTGAGTTGTAGGATGCCCAGATTCCTCAGGGAAGTGTTGTCCAAGCTCCCGTCTGGGAGTTATATAGGGACCCGGTCGGGGCTGGGGTTCACGTTCAGCACAGGGACCTTTCTGATGCCCTGATGTCTGTCCCTCTGCCCTCAGACCTCTGGGTGTGCCCTAGTCCTGGATCCTCCTGGCTCCCCCTAGCTCACGATCCCTGTCTCCAGAGTTCTTGTGGGGTCAGGCTGGGCTTCACCGCCTTCCACAAATCCCCACTTTCAGCCCCACTAGCATCTCCCTTTCAGAGGCACCTGGTGCCCCTGCCGAATTTGAGCCTCAAGCAGGCAGCATCTCACTTGGGCTTTGCCTACCGGGGGCTTGCACTTTGGTCCTCTCTGCTCTGCTGGGTCTGCTCCTGTATCCAGTTTCTCAAACTCTGTTCCTGTTTTCCCCTCTGTCATTCTCATTACCACAGGTTCTCGTACCATCACTCTGGGGGGGATTTAAGGAGGGAGCGAGTTGTGCTCAATTCACTGTCCTTAATAGAAACCGCATCCTCACTGGGTGTGGGGGGAGGAGGAAGACAGAGGAGAACTTGGAGGGGACCTGGGAGTGGTCAACAGGACAGAGGGTGGCAGGTGTTATGGGGTGAGAATTGGCCCATGGGAGCTCGTGTCGTCACCCGCGAATGGGCATCCTGCCTTGTGGGGCTCTGGGGTATCGGGGCTCAGACAAGCCAGGGTGGGGGCCTCTTCCTTCCCTGCCACAGCAGCGCCATCTTCCCAGTGTGGAGAGAAAGGAGGAGCCACTGGAAGTACACGTCTTCCAAAGTCTGGGAAAACAGACGGGTGGAGCATCAGATGAGGCGGAAAGAGCAGGCAGTGCTGGCTCGGCTGAGTGGACTGGTTCTCGGGCCTGCATGGGGTGCAGGGTGGGCAGAGTGGCATGGCCAGCCCATATGGCACTTCAATCGCCAAGTGGGGGGATGGACATGGAACAAATGAATGAATAGATGGACAGACACGCTTGGACAGCCCTAGGAGCAGGGCAGCTTAGCGGTTGTCTCTGTGCCAGCTCCGCTTGGAGACAAGCTGGTGGGAGGGGTCTGGGCAGAGGGCACTACCCTCCCTCAGTGTCCTCAGGTAGAGGCTGGGGCCCAACAGGAGCAGACAGGGATGCACTGGTGACCGGCCAGCATTGGGATGCAGCATGGGGGACCCAGGCCTGAGGTTTGAGGGCTGGGTCACAGGGTCCTGATAAGGATTTGGGAATTTGTCTTATGGACAGTAGGGGTCTGATGACAGGATCTGCTGAGTGGGTGGGGGAGGGGTGGGGGACCAGGAGGGTCCCAGCAGGTGTGGCTCAGAGCGGGCAGGCAGCAGCCCTGCAGGGCGGGAGATGTGGAGTGAGCAGAGGAGGGAGGCAGGAGGGTGGCCATGAGGCGGAGGCGGGCTCTCTGTCCCGCCTGGAGGAGAGGGTCATCACTGTTCAGTGGGGGGGGGGGGGGGCCGTGTGGAGCGAGGGCTTGTGAGGCCCACGGTGGGCTGTCGAGGGGCAGCTGTGGGTCTGGAGCCCAAAGGTGGGTCCTGCTGGTGCCTCAGGGAGGTGCCGGGACGGGGGTGGAGTTTAGGATGAGAATGTCCTGGACACAGCCTAGCGACCCCCCGGGTGTGGCCTGGAGGGGAGGGCCGGCACAGACGCGGCGCAGGAGGTGCTCCTTCCCTCTGGAAAAGCTGGTAGGGAGACCCCCCACCAGGGTTCCCCAGGCTGGGAACTGCAGGGACGTCGAGGCCTCAAGAGCGGTTTGAGTGCTGGGGCCGCCACGCAGGGGGCGTCCTCCTTCCCAGCTGAGGCTGTCCCGCCTATCCCCCGCACCCCATTCCCGCCCTCAGCGGGGATCTGCGCTGCCCTCTCACCTCAGCGCCTTCTCTGGACTCTTTCTCATCAGCCGTCTCGAGTCTTAACAGGCGGAGGCACAGAGGGCCCACCTCCGAGGGAGACTTTCCTCAGCCCCTGCCCTCTGCGTCCTCACAGCCGATTGTGCCCCTGGACACTGCCCTCCCCTCCCTGATGTCTGACCTTCCATCCACAAGCCCAGCGGACACTCTCAGTCCTCATTTCGCCCAGTTCTGGGCAGCGGCTCTGCTGGGCGCCTCTCGGAAGCTCCCCCTTCACTCATCCTCTGTCCTCTATGCTCCTTCTCGGAGGGGCGTCTCCAGCCCCTTCTCTTCCAGAGCTCGCCCGCCCTGGCGGCCTCTCACACTCCTGACTTGGACTCCTCGCTCTTTGCTGGTGACTCCGAAAGGTTTGTTTTTAGCCCACTTTTCTCTCAGAGGCTCCAGACCCAGGTATGGAAAGTCCTACTGGATATTTTCAAAACTGAACTCAGCATCTCCCTCCCCGACCTGCCCGGCGGGTGGATGGCGCCCCATCCTCACGGTGCGTGGGCTCACCCTGTCCGCCCGCTTCGCTCACCTGCCGGTGCCTCGGAGTGCTGAGATCCCGGAGTGTCTGGGACGATCCTCAGCACATCCAAGATCTCGGGTTCTAGGTCCCAAGCGGCTTTCTAATCCTGACCTGCACCAAGTCCGAGGTGGCGCAGCCTCTCACCCAGGCCTCCCCAGCTCCCCCATTCCAGGACTTCTGCTTTCATCTTGTGCTCCCATATCCACCATCCACTCTGAAGTCAGAACAATCTCTTAAATTTAAAACTCAGATATGATTTTATGCCTGCCACGCTCAAAGACTTTCAGTGGCTTCCCATCGCCGTGATGTCCACAAGCCTCGCCTGGCCCATGAGGCCCCCATCAGGCCCCTGCCTGCTCTCAGCCCGTCACTGCTCTGTGGATGCTTTCCATCCTCAGCCTGGGGCAGCTGCCCCCAACCCAAGCCGACATTGTGGCTTGTCCCTGGGCCCTCCACTGTGCTTCCTCCCAGCATCCTGACTCGGCTGCGTCCTCGTGCCCCATCTCCACCCACCACCCCCAGCCTCCCCTTCTGCCTCTGGGCTCAAGACAGTCTCAACAGGCTCTCGCCTGGTCCCTTGAACCTCCTCCCGCCCTCCAGGGCCCCTCTCTCCACAGCTGCAGAGGTGTCTTTCTAAAATGAGAATCTGAGCACATCACTGCCCTGCTTAAAGCTCTCCAGTGTCTTCCGCCTCCACAGGAGGATGTTCAGATAACGCCTTCTCAGCCCCACTGGTCGCCCCAGGGCCCCGGCCAGCCCTATACCTCAGCCCCTTCTGGTTTTGGGACTGGCTCTCCTCTCTCTGCCTCCATCATTGCTGTTCCCCGCAGAGCACCCCACTCCTGCTGGGACAACTCGCAAATGCATTCTCATCCCACAAACGCACCCATGCCCAAGGAACAGACCCCGTGTCCCCGCCCCCCCGTCCCTCACACAGTGGAGACCTCACTGTGCAGCAGGACTGACCAGAGCTGCACCTGTTGCATCCAGGTGTCCAAGACAGGCTGTGAGTTCCCGTGCAGTCACCAGCAGGCCTGTGTCCTGGGCAAGGACAGGGAGGACGTGCTGACTGCCGCCTTCAGTCCCTCGCTCTGGCCCCTGGCCACCTGGTGCAGCTGGTGAGTGGACAGACGAAAAAGCTGCAGGGGTCTGAGTATCCAAGCAAGCGTGGGGTCCTGGGGAGGCCCCTAGGAAGAGGCACCCAGGGCCTGGGCTGCCCGCTGCGCCGCCCCGCACAGCGCCTGTTTGACCTCCGGTTCCACATGCAGTAGATGATGGGGTTCAGCAGGGCCATGAGCACCAAGTAGGCCACGGACACCAGCTTGTTGAGGTCGAAGAAGTAGATAGCGCGCGGCCGGGCGTAGAGGAAGAGGGAGGCCAAGTAGAAGAAAGCAGACGGGATGCACAGCACGGCGCTGATGACGGCGGTGTGGGAGGAGACGGTGAGCAGCCCCGGCCCCAGCAGGATGCGCAGCGCTGGGAGGAAGTCCACAAGCCATGGACGTGTTGGAGCACTCCAGCCTCAGCAGCGGGGACACGTCACAGAAGAAGTGGTTCATGACATTGGGGCCACAGTAGCCCAGGCACAAGATGAAGACCTTTCCCAGGGAGATGCTGAAGGCCGAGAGCCAGGACCCGGCCGCCAGAAGGCTGCAGAGGCCAGGGCTCGTGACGGCCGGGTAGCGCAGGGGGTTGCAGATGGCCACGTAGTGGTGGAAGGCCATGATGCCCAGGAGTGCGCACTCAGTGCAGGCCCACGCCAGGAGGAAGTACAGCTGCGCACGCAGCCCGAGAGGGAGAAGCGGCGGAGCTCGGGCCCCATCAGGCTGAGCAGCATCTTGGGCGTGGTGACGGAGATGTGCCACACCTCCAGGAAGGACGGGTTGCCCAGGAAGACGTACATGGGCTTGTGCAGGGGGTGCTGATGCGGATCACAGCAACGACGACCACATTCTCCACGACCGTCAGTGTGTAGCCAGCAGGAACAGCACCAGCTGGCACATGTGCAGGCCCAGTGAGCCCGGGAAGCCCATCAGGATGAACTCGGTCACTTCTGAGGGGTTGTCCCTGGCAGACATGGCAGCATGACCCCGCCGGGGGGCGGAGGCAGCTGCGGCTGAGGGTTGGGGGAGGGAGAGGAGAAGTGGGGGGAGGTGGGGGAGGGGAGGTGAGTGGGGTGGGGGAGGCCGCCCCCCCTTTGCTGTGTGTGAGGAGCTCCCCACGGTGGGAGGGGGGCCCGGTCCTCTCTGTGTCCCTCCAGAGGGCCCATGGTTGGCCCACAGCATCCTCCAGTTTCCGCCTGGCACTAGGTGGGAGCTGGACAGACGTGGGCTCTGCTCTGGGGCTGCCAGCGGGCCCTGGCCACAGACGTTGGACAGATGCTGTTGTTTCATGAGGGGACGTGCAGAGCACCACGAGGGGGCCTCATGAGCCCGACGGGAACCTGCAAACAGGCATGCAGGAGGCAGAGCTGCTTCGCTGTAGCCACGGCTGAGCAAGGAGGTTCTGGGGCCGGGTGCCCTGTGCCCTCTGGTCCCAGCCCCCTCAGTGACGCTCAGGGGGCTTCCAGGGGACAGGGCTGGTGACAGCTTCCTCCTGCTGCAAGGACTTATTTTCAAGGGCTTGGAAGGACCAGATCCTGAAGACAGAAGCCAGCTCCCTCTGCCCCCGCCTGGCTGTGGCAGCCTGGGTCTCCTCACTCCTGGCGGCCTGTGGGTTTGTGACTCTGATGCTCCCCGAAATGTGGCTGAGCCCTGTCCAGCGCCCCTGCACCCTGCCCCACATCAGCCTGTCCTCTTCGTTCCAGGAACAGGCCCCCCTGGAACATTTCCATGGACCACAGGCTGTGTGGCCCCTGTCCTGCATCTTACCACCAGGAGCCCTCAGGGGGCGCCCCCCATGCAGGCTTCAGCCCGCCCTGAAGCCTCAGAGCTGAACCCAGAGCAGCCCCCCACCGGCCCTGATGGAGTAGATGTTCCCTGGACCACACCTTCTCCAGGAGGCCTGTGTGCCCGGAGCCCTGCAGCCTGGGCTCCCCCAGCCCCAGGCCCCACTTGAGTCCCCTCCGCAGTGCCATCTCCTGGAACCCCAGCGCTCCCCGGCCTCTCTCCACCTCTGCCCTCCTCCATGTGCTGCTCAGTCCTTCTCCAGGTGGCGCATTCGGGGGGCAGCAGAGCCCAGAGCTCCAAAGGGTGGGGCCCTCCCCCGGCCCCCTGTGCCTTGGACACATCACCTGCCCTCTCCGTGCCTCGCATCTCTCAGCTGTCCGAGGATCAGCGGGACCCTCACTGGGCTCACAAGAGGGGGTGGGGGGCACATGAGCCCCCAGGACCACAGAAGGCCTGCACACCTGCTGCACTCGCTCTGGGGCGTCCAGTGGCCTGCAGGACGGCGGTGACGCTGAGCAACAGGAGTGTCGGATCTTGGTGGGGTCGTCCTTTGGTGTGGCTGGGGCCCTGGGTAAAATGACCCCTGTGTCCCTCTATCTCTATCCCCCCACCATGGCTCCTGGTGACCCCGACAACTGGTGTCTACTCAGATCGGCCACTGACCCGCTGTGGGACTTGGAACAAACATCTCTCCTCATCCAGTCTCCCTTGTCTATCTGAAAGACAAGCAGAAGCACTGCCTTATCTGATGGGATGGGACGGGGGAGGCGTTGCAGCAGGAACCCACGTCCTCGTCACACAGACACATGGAGATGGTGGAAGGTCACTGCACTTCACTGAGATGCATCAGCCAAAACACATGCTCCCCAAACCTGACCTGAGCACAGAATCACACACACCCATCCCCCAAACTCAGATTCACACCCAGGTACCCTGAGTCAAAGCTACATCCACCTCCACACCGGGACATGCACCCCCAAGCAGATCCAGACCCCCACACACACAGACGTCGGCACCCAGGCCTCAGACAGACACACAGATGTCCACGTCTGCCCAGGAGACCGACAGACACCAAGCCCCTCATCCAAGCCTCATGAGCCACACCCTCTCCCACAAAAACACGTTAACAAACACAGCTTTGACACAGGGATAAACGCCAAGCCACAGACACCCTGCTCCTCATGCAGACACAGCTCTGTTTGCCAACAGACCCTGGACGGGCTTCCTGCCCAACGTCACTCATGCATGGGTCCACACAGGTGTGCTCACGAACATAGGCACATAGAGACACACAGGTACACACAGACACAGGCACATACACAGGTGCACACACAGACACACAGGTGCACACGCAGAAACACATGGACACACACAGTTACACAGACACACAGGTGACACACAGACACACAGGAGCACACAGACACACAGGTGCACATGCAGACACACAGGTGCACACAGGTGCACAGACACACAGGCGCACACACAGACACATAGGTGCACACACAGACACACACACAGACACACAGGTGAACACATACACACAGGTGCACACTAAGACACACACACAGACACAGGTGCACACAGACACTCAGGTACACACACACAGACACGCAGGTGCACACACAGACACACATGCAGACACACAGGTGCACACACAGGCACATGAACCCCTCCGCTCTCACCTGTGGGAGGCTAACAAGGTTTTAGGTGGCGGATCTGGACTTGAGCCCCAGCCCTGCCCTACTCTCTGCGCTGACCTGCGGCGGGGAGGGTCTGACAGTTCTCTGAACTCCAGAGGACTCAGTGCCGCTCACTCGGGGCAGGGACCTGGCAAACATGGTTCCTTTTCTGGTCCTGGAGCGCTCAGAGGGGCTCAGCGCGGGAGAGGCAGCGGGCATGGTTCTGCAGGGGGATGAGGGCGGGGTCAGGGCTGACAGAGGCTGACCACGGGCTCTCACAAGGCCACGTCCTGCCCTCAGCTGAAACCAGCCCTGGGTGCTGGGCCCCGAGGACCTCTCCCTCCCTGGGCTGCCGGGTTCCCTGTGACCATCCGGATCCGTTCCAACCAGGACAGAGCATGGAGGATGAAGGTGAGAGGAGCCTGGCTTCAAAGACCCCCTCACAATGAAAGAGACCCCTCTAGTTGGAGACAGCAGTCGGTGCCGGATGCACCAGACGGACGGAAGCAGGGGCCTCCTCCAGTGCCTGTACTGCACAGGAGCAGGAATCAAGTTTTGGGGGAAAAGCAGGAGGGACCCCAGTCTCCTGCTGTTGGGCACATCCCGCCTGCGTGGGGTGAGCGGCCGAGGACCAGGCAGACCGGGAGCCCACGCACCCCCTTCCCAGGCCAGGAGTGTGTTTCTAAAGGATAATCCTGTCGTAAAGGGGAAGCCAGCCTCAGCCCTCACTCACTCCCTCCTCATATGAGATGAACACACAGAAGACAGAGGCGGTGGAGGAGGAGCTGGAGCTGGGCAGAGGGAGCCAGGTTCCTTCCCTCCTGCTGTCCCAGGGTCTGGTGCACGAGACACCTGGACACAGGCAGCTCCTCCTGGGATGCCCCTCAGGTCTCCACCCAGGGACCTGCCTCCCCCTTGACAAGCCGTCAGCCAAAGTGGCCAGAATCAGAGGCCAAATGGAAACCTGTACCCCTTCCTGCCGTCCTCTTGGGGACAGGGCAGTGTGATCTGGATGGCAGGAGGGATCTGGGATCGGGTACAGGTATGGAGGCACCCTCACCCACCCAGCAGTGCTCCGTGCAGCAGAGGGGCTGGAGCAGAAACCACTGCCCCCACCTGGCCAGAGCTGTGGTGCAGGAGCGGGCCCAGGACGTGCCCCGGACCCTGCTCTCCTGGTGGGGTCTCCAGGTCGGCTGAGAGCCGCTGGCTCAGAGTGGTCCGGCTGAGCCTCCTCCCTGGCACGGGGTCCAGTGTCTGCCACACTGCCCTTCAGCTACTGTCTGTGCTCAATCCAAGAAGGGACCCCACAGGCCACAGTGGACAGCTGACCAGCCCCGTCGAGGTGGCTAGAGCTGCCCACCCAGCATGGGGTCCTGGCCCCAGTAGAGCCTCTGGGGCTGCCCTATCCAGGGGCCCTGGGGTGGGGGGAGCAGGTTGTCTCTGTGTCTCTGCCCCAAAGTCACTTTACAGAAGTCACGTTTACTCATTCATCACTCAGTGATGTTGGCTGGCTCCTTACTGCGGCTCAGGTCAGGCTCTCACTCGGGACACAGCACCGAGCAGACAAGCTCCTGCTGTGTGGAAGAGTGAGGAGTCCACGTCTCCGGGATAGGGGGCTGGAGGGCTGGGGGAGTCGGGAGTAAGTCTCACGTGCTGATTTAGAGGTGAAGAGACAGGTGGAGACGTGGACACGTGAGTCTGGAGTCAGAGCTGGGCTGGGAGTGGGGATTCGGGGTCCATCAGGGTGTGACGGTCTTACGTCGTGAGACTGAGGAGAAGACCACGGACGGGGGCCTCACGGATGAGGGTGTGGATGAGAAAGGAGCCGGGCAGGGCCGGGTGGGAAGAGGGATGGTGTAAGTGGTGACTATTTAAAGACTTCATGATGGGTCGATTCAGGCTGTAATTTTAGGGGGCCGAGAGCTGATGTGGCCACATTGATGACCCAGGGAGGACCCTCAGATGTGTGGATGGTGTCGCCACACGTCCATTCTCTCGGTCCTATGCCATCTCTCCCCGCTGGGCCTCGAGGCAGGGGAGCGGCTGTGGGTTCCTGGGCAGGGCTGCCCACCCTCTGGGCCTCTGTCCGCAGCACCTCGGCCCTCAGCTCCCCTCGGATCCGCCCGTGCCAACCAGGCCACTTTGCAGAAAGGCACTAAAACCTTCCAGGGGATGTGGCTGTCGGCCCCACATGAGCACCCCCCGCCTCCCCCAGAGACCCTGGTGCAAATCTCCCCACGCCTGCACCCTCCCAGGAGGCTGGGACCACAGGCCCTCTAGGGTCAGGGGTCGGACGGCCCCAGAGGCTGTTCAGGCACCGTGGCTGCAGAGCTACTGGGACCTCTCGCTCTTGAAGACTTTCTTCTTGGGAACCCCAGCACCCATGGACAGCCCACCCAACCTGCGGCCGCTGGTTCCTCAACCTCCTGCTTCCCAGGGCCCTGCTCCCCCAGGCCATCTCAGCCCCTCCCCAATGACACCCCAGCTTCCCCTCACCCAGAACTTCACCTCTGGGTCTGAGATGTGGGGACTAAGGTGCTGCCCATTTCTCAGGGTCACACCCACAACACCTCTTGTCCCACCTCCATGAGCGCCACCCCCTCCCCACCTGCAGGGTCAGCGCTCACCCCACCACCTGCAGAGCCCCCAGTCTCTGTCCCTGCAGCAGAGCCCTGCAGCTCCACGTGAGTGCCCGCAGCCCTCCCTCTGGCCTCTGCCTTCTGGGATGGCTTCCTGAACTCTCTACCTGCCCCCACCCCTTCTCGGAAAGCAAGCCAACCGGCAGGGGTGCCTGGTTTCCTGCTTACCCCGCAGAGACCTTATCTTTGTCCACACACATCCTGGGGGGCCTTGGCCAGCCTGTGCCCAGCTCTCCACCCCATCCCCCAACTCCTGAGGACCCTTCCTGGGGGCTTCCTCCTGGGTCTTCACCTTCTTTCTCTTCTGGCTTCTCACATTGGCCTGGAAACAGGCTCCAGCCTCCCGTCTTATAAATAAAGGGCAGGAAGCCCCAACCTCTCTGCCCCTTGGGCGCCAGCATCCTTACCCCATTGGTATGTTCATGCCCACGTGAGCGTTCCCATCAGCTAGGCAGGAGGCCTCCCCAACTCCAGCCTCTGACTGGCCCTTGGAGGCACTCTGGTGTATGCGGGAAGGGGGGCTCCACTGCCAGCCCTGCTCTCTGCTTCCCCCCAAGCTGCCCAGCACAGCCTGGGAACCCCAACGACCCCGTCACCGTCACTCCAGACCCAGCTGCTCAGTTCTGCTTGTACCGACCTGGGTGACTGTTCCGCCCACGGGACTTCTATGTAAATTTTAGAATCATTTTGTCAAATCCAGTTCCCCTCCTTCGATAGTTTAATTTGGGGAAATCTTATGTCTTTGCAAGATTGAGTCTTCCAGCCCATAAACTTGGTGTATTTCCACACTTGCTTAAACTTTCCTTTAATGTCTCTCAATTTTCTGCATAAAGTCTTCCACATCTTTCATTAGAGCAATTCCTAGATATTCAATATTTCTGTAACTTTTTCCACACTTGCTTAAACTTTCCTTTAATGTCTCTCAATTTTCTGCATAAAGTCTTCCACACCTTTCATTAGAGCAATTCCTAGATATTCAATATTTCTGTAACTTTTGTAAGTGGTAACTATTTAAAAGAATTCATTTTCTGTTTATTGCTCTTACGTTGAAAGACAAGTGACTTTTGTTTATTGACTGTGTCCAGTGCCCTTCCCAAACTTTCTATGAGTTCTTCTGACTTACCTCTAGATTCCTCTGGATTTTTTACATTCCCGGTGGCCTTGTCTCTGAGTAACGGTGGTTTCACTCTCATTTCCAACCCTTTCTTGACTTCTCGTAACCTCCTGCACCGATGGGGACGTCCGGGGCAACGTCGGCAGATGTGGTGAGAGCAGCCTCCTGTGCTGTCTCTGGTTTCAGAAAGTAGGATGTTTGCTGTGAGTTGTGTTTCGATGATACTTATTATCAGATTAAGGAAATTTCCTCCTATTTCTAGTTTGCAAGACTGTATTTATCTATTATCATAAATGGATATTGAATTTTATAAATTTTTTGGCATCTGTTCAGATGACAATATGACTTTTCTCCCTTAGTATTTCAGTGTGGCACGTTACCAAGGTTAGTTTTCTGGTGTTAGACCAACTTTGCACTCCTGGAGAAGAGCCAGCATGGGTGTTAATTAGTAGGCTTTGCACACATTGCCCGTTCTACTGGCTCTGGGCCTGGGTTTTCTTTGTGGGAGGTTTATGTTTCTTTAAAAACAGTGTTATTGAGGTATAATTGACATACAATAAACAGTACATATTTGAAGTGTACGGTGTGGGTAGTTTTGACATACGTGTGCACCCACAAAACCGTCACCACAATCAGGAGAACGTGCTTTCCCATCACCCCGAGCTCCTCCTTCCTGCCCTTCCCACACCCACCCCCAGGCAACCACTGACCTGCTTTCCATCCCTGGAGGTCAGTCTGCGTTTCCTAGAAACACGTAAATGGCACATACAGCGTGTACTCTTTTCAGTCTGGCTTCTTTAACTCAGCATCATTCTGAGCTCCATCCGTGTTGTGTTCCATAGTTCACTCCTGTTTATTTTATTACGCCCATTGTATGGATGTCCACAGTCTGTTTGTCATTCACCCGTTGATGGACATTCAGTTGTTTGCAGTTTTGGGCTATTATGAATGATACTGCTAAGAGGATTCATGTACAAGTCTTTTTATACACATATGTTGTAATTCTCTTGGGTAAATACCTAGGAGTAGAACAGCTGGATCAGAGGATAGGAGGGTGTGAACTTATTATGAAACCCGGACTGTTTTCTACAGCAGTCATTCTATTCTGAGTTCTGGTTCCTCCATACCCTCTCCAACATTTCAGGTGGTCAGAGTTTTAATTTTAGCCATTTTAATAGGTGTGTAGTGGTCTTGCCTTGTGGTTTTAATTGGCATTTCCCTAATGAGTTATTTGCCATCCATGTTTCTTCTTTGCTGAAGTTCAGATATTTTGCCTATTATTTTATTTGGTTGTTTGTTGTTTTATTCTTGAGTATGAGAGTATCTTCTGGATAGAAGTGCTTTATTAGATACATGAATTTCAAATATTGTCTCCCAGTCTATAGCTTGTGTTTTTGTTCTCTTAACAGTCTATTTCAAGGAGAAGTTTTTAATTTTGATGAACTCCAATTTATCTATTGGCTCCTTTATATTTCACATTTTGGGTGTCATATCTAAGAAATATTTTCATAATCTAAGATCACAAAGAGTTTTTCCTGTGTTTGCTTCTAGAAATTTTATAACTTTAGGTTTTACATTTAGATCTTTGATTCATTTTGAGTTAATTTTTGCATATGGTCTGAGGTATGGATCAAAGTGTGTTTTTTTCTACTGAATTACCTTTGCACCTTTGACAGAAATCAGTTATCCTTATATTTGTGAGTCTTTCTATTCAGTCCCACTGATCTATTTGTCTATCTTGACACCAACATCACATTTTCTTGATTACTACAGCTTTATAATAAATCTTGAAATCAGGTGGTATTGGTTCTCCAAATTTCTTACTCTTTTTCAAAGTTGTTTTGGCTCTTCTAGGTCTTTTGAACGTCTATATGAATTTTAGAATAAGTTTGCCAATTTCTACAAAAATGCTTCCTGGAGGTTTTGACTGAGATTGCATTGAATCTACAGATCAGTTTGGTGAGAACTGACATGTTAACAACACTGAGTCTTCTGGCCCATGAACACAGAATATCTCTCGATTTATTTAGGTCTTTTTGATTTGACTTAGCAGCCACTTGTAGTTTTCAGTGTATAGATCTTTCATTTCTTTTGTTGGATATATTCCTAAGTAATTCACATTTTTGGTGATGTTGTAAGTGGTATTTTCAAGTTTTAATTTGTAACTGTTTGTTGCTAGTGTACAGAAGTACTGTTGATTTTTGCATACTGACCTTGTGTCACGCAACATTGCTAAACTCACTTATTAGTTCAAAAAGTTAAGTAGAGACATGGAAGATACAAAAAAGACCCAAATCAAACTTTTAGAGAAGAAAACCATACTGTGTGCAATGCAAATTATACCGGATGGGATAATATATATATGTTAAATACTTTACAAGAGAAGATGCATATAATGAGTAAGGAGAAGGAGAATTTTAGTAAGACATGGATAATCCAGAAAAAAGCCAAATGAAAATCTTAGAACTGAAAAATACAATATCTGCTATTAAAAATCATTGGACAGAATTAAAATCAGATTGGACATGAAATAAAAGGATTATGTGAAATTCTATAATATTACTTCAAGGTAGAATGTTGTGAGTTAGGAATGCCTATTGTGTTAGCAATATGGCTAAAAGCCGATAGAAATAAAATGGAATTCTAAAAAAATACTTAATTAACCCAAAATAAGTTAGGAAAAGAGGAATAAGGAGTCGATGGACAAATAGAAAACAAGCAGCAAAGTGGCAAACTCTGCCATGTCAACACTGCATTTAATATAAATGGACTGGGCAATCTAATAAAGTGGCAGACTGGATAAAAAAACAAAGCCAAGTTATAGGCCATTCACAAGAGATGTGCTTTAAATACAATGACACAAATAGGATAAAAATTAAAAGATGAAAAAATACATACCATGCAAATAGTAAGTACGTGAAAGCCGGTGTGGCTACGTGAATGAGAGACAAGGTAGACTTCAGGACAAGGAGTGTTCCTGAGACTGATGATCATCTTGTAATGACAACAGGGCCAATCCACCAGGATGACAAGGTAGTCTTAAAGCTGAATGCAATTGTTAACAGTTTCAAAATACACGAAGCCAAAACTGACACAACTAAGAGCAGAAACAGGCAAAACCATATTATATGTTGGAGGATTTAGTATTCCATGCTCAGTCATTGACAGAATATATATACAAAAGACTCAGTTATTCACAGAAAATATAAACAACACTATCAACTAAAATGACCTGATAAAAATTCAAAAACATTACACCGAACAATCACACAAAACACGTTCTTTTCAAAAGCATATGGTAAATTCACCAACATAGAATGTACCTGGACCATACAATAAATGTCAATACATTTGAAAGGACTGAAATCATAAGAGTATTTTTTCAGACCACACAGAACTAAACTAGAAACCAACGAAAGAAATGTGTCTGGAAACTCCCTGAAATGTTTGGAAATTAAGCAACACACCTCTCAGCAACCCATGGGTCCAAGAAGAAATAGCAAAGAAAATGAGAAAATATTTCAAACTGAATGATGATGAATACAAAGCAAAACCTTCTACAAAGAAAAAGCCAGACCCAGATGACTTAAAATATTTAAGGAAAAATAACGCCCGTCACACACAAACTGGAGAGAAGAAATAAAGGAGAAGGAGAAGGAGATGCTTCACACATGCATTTTACTGAGGCCAGCAGAACCCTGATATCGAAATCTGTGACGAAAATACAGAACAGCATACTTTATGTACATAAAATCCTTCACAAAACATTTGCAATTAAATTTTAGCAACATAAACAAGCGTGATGTATCATAACTAGGCTCACTTGGCCCAGGAATGGAAGGTTAGATTAACATTCAAAAATCATCAAAGTAACTTGCCATACTAGCAGAATAAAGCAGGGAAATTACATGCTTATCACAATAGATGCAGAAATTCATCTGAGCAAGTTCAACACTTATTCATACCAAACCCAAAATTTAAATAGACAAGCAAAGGACCTCAAATGACCACAGAAAATCTTGAAAAAGAACAAAATGTCAGGACTTATAATATTTAATCTCATTCTATAGCCACAATAAGCAGTGACAGTGGGATTGGCATGAGGACAGACAAGTAGATGAATGGACAAATGGGCAGTCCAGAAGTAAACCTGCGCACACTCAGTTGATTTCAGTCAGAGCACAAAGGCATTTTATGGGAGAGGGGAGCCTTCAGCCAGTTGTGTCAGAAGCCCTCTCAGGAAAACCAAAAACCTAGGCATCTCCCTCACACCACACACAAGAATGAATTTAAGATGGTCCTAGGCCTAAATGTAAGCACTAAAGTGAAGAAGCATCTAAAAGAAGACACGGGAAAATATCTTTACAACCTTGGGAAAGCAAAGTTTTCTTAAAGAGAATACAAAAAGGAAAAAATTGATAAATTGGACTCCATAAGAATTAAAACCTCTGCTCATCAAAAGACAAAATGAAAAGGCAAGCCTGAGACTGGGAGAAAATGACCAAGAACTTGTACCCAGAAAACATAAAGAACTCCTACAAATCAATAATAAAAAGACATAACAAGAATAACAAAAAGACAAATAACTCCAACAGATGATTCTCAAAAGATATGTGATTGGCCAATAAGCACATGAAAAGGTGCTCAACATCATTAGTCATCAGGAAAATGCAAATCAAAACCTTCATGAGATAACACTCCACACACACAAGAATGGACAAAATTAAAAACATTGACCACATCAACTGTTGGAGAGGAGACAGAGGAACCAGAACTCAGAATAATAAGACCACTTGGAAGAGTTTGGGCTTCATAATACATTCACATACTCCTGCCTCTGATCCAGCCATTCTACTCCAAGGTACTTACTCAAGAGAAATGAAAATACATGTCCATCCACCGAAAGACTCCTACAAGAATGTCCATAATAGCTTTATTCATAATAGCCCCAACTGTACACACTCCAGGAAATCAATATTTGTACAATCCGTGGAGTTTATTCAGATTTCGCTGGTTATGCAAGCAACCATTTGTGCGTCCGTGTAACTCACAATTTTATCATGTGTGTATCTTCACGTAACCACCACAGTAACTGAGTTAACTGTGTCATTACCACAAGCTCCCTGGTGCTACCCTTTATAGTCAACCCCTCCATCCCCACACACCTAACCCCAGGAAACCACTAATCTGTTCTTCATCTCTATAATTATCTTATTTCAAAAATGTTGTATAAATGGAATCACGTACAGTTGCTCTCTATATCTGGCAGGTTCTGCATCCGAAGATATGAAGGGATGACTAAAGGAATTTTCTGAACCTTGGAGGGGGGCGGTCCTGGAACCAATCCCTTGAAGATGCCAAGGGATGACTGTAGTATGTATCCTTCTGAGATTGGCTTTTTTCATTCAGCATAATTTCCTTGAGGTTTATCCAAGTTGTTGTGTATCAATAGTTCATTCCTTTTTATTGCTGAGTAATGTTCCATGGTATGGATGCACCACAGTTTATTTAACCATTGACCCATTGAAGGACATTTAAGTAGTTTCCAGTTTCTGGCTACTATGAATACAGCTGCTATGAGCATTGGTGTACAAATTTCTCCATGAAAATAAGTTTTCAATTCTCTGGGATAAATGCCCAAGAGTGCAATTACTGAGTCATATGATAAGGCTAGTTTTGGGTTTAAAAAGAACTGCCAAATTATAGCTGTATCATTTACACTCCCACCAGCAATGCATGATGATTCAGTTTCTTGACTTCCTTCCCAGCATTTGGTATTGTCACTAACTTTTTAAAAAGCCATTCTGGTAGTTCTGTAGTGATATCTTACTGTGTTTTTAGTTTGCATTCACCTAATGGCTAATGAAGTTGAACATCTTTCATGTCTTATATGACTCTGTATATCCTCTTCCGTGAAATGACGCTGTATGCTTATTTTCTAATTGAATATTTTTAAATGTTGAATTTTTAGAGTTTGTTATATACTCTGAATACAAGTCCTGTATTGAGTATGTGATTTGCATATTATTCTCCCAGTGTGTAAGTATTTTCACAAAGCAAAGATTTTTAATTTTTACAGGGTCCCATTTATCATTTTTATGGAATTTTGCTTTTGGTGTCAAATCTAAGAATACTTTGCCTCATCTTAGGTCTCAAAGATTTTATTCCATCTTTTTCTAGAAGTTTTTTAGTTTTACATTTTACATTTAAGTCCATGATCCTTTTTGAGTTAATTTTTGTATAAAGTATGAGGTTTAGGTTGAGGTTCATTTTCCCCATGGCTATCTAATTCTCCCAGCACCACTTATTGAAAAGTTTACCCCTCTTCCATTTAATTGCTTTTGTTCTTTTGTCAAAAATTAATTAAGCATATTTGTGTGACTCTGTTTCTTGGTCTTCGTTCTGTTCCTTTTATCTACATGTCTTGATTACTGTAAATATTTAGTAAGTCTTAACATTGGAAACAGTGATTCCTCCCATCTTTTCCCCCCAAAATATCAGGCTATTCTAGGATCTTTCATTTTCCATATAAATTTTAGAATAGGTTTGTCCATGTCTACAAAAAGTCTTGCGGAGATTTGGATAGGAATTGCCTTAAACACATACATCAATTTATGGAGAATTGACATCTTCACTATGTTGAGTCTTCCAATCCACGAAGACATATGTCTCTCCAAGTATTTAAAGAGTATTTGATTTCCTTCATCAGCATTTGGTAATTTTCATCAGACTTATCCTGCACACATTTTGTTAGATTTATGCCTAAGTGTTTTATGTTCTTTGGAGAAATTATAAATTATATTGCAGTTTTTATTTTGAGTTCCACTTGTTCATTGTTAGTATATAGAAATGCAATTTATTTTTGTGTTTTGGTCTTATATCCTGTGATCTTACTGAATTCACTTATTAGTTCCAGGAGATTTTTTTTTTTTTGGTAGACTACTTGGGATTTTCTACATAGATAATTATGTCGTCTGTAAATAGAGATATTTTTTATTTCTTCTTTTCCAATATGTAAGCTTTTATTTCTTTTCTTTTGTTTCCTTTTTTTTGCCTTATTGCAATGGCTGGAACTTCCAGTAATATGTTGAATAAGAGTGGTGAGAATGTTTGGACGTCATTGTATTGTTCCTGATCTTAGAGAGAAAACATTCAGTCTTTCACCATTAAGTATGATGTTAATTGTAAGTTTCTTTGTAGATGCTCTTTATGAGGTTGAGGAAGTTCCTCTCTACTTCTAGTTTTCTGAGAGTTTTTTATTTATCATGAATGGGCTGTGAATTTTGTCAAATGCTTTTTCTGCATCATTTGATTGATAATGTGATTTGTCTTCTTTAGCCTATTGATGTGGTGGACTACAATGATTGACTTTCCAATATTGCCCCAGCCTTCGATGCCTGGAATTATTACACTTAGCTGTAGTGTATAGCCTTCTTATATATTGGATTATATTTGATAAAATTCTGTTTGGGGTTTTGCATCTAAATTCATTAGAGATATTGGTCTGTAGCTTTCTTTTTCTGTGCTGTCTTTAAGTATCAGGCTAATCTTAGTCTTATAAAACAAATTGGGAAGTGTTCCATCTTCTTTTATTTTCTGGAAGAGATTGTGTGGAGTTGGTGTATTCTTCTTTAAATGTTTGGTAAAATTCTCTAGTGAAACCATCTCGGCCTAGAGATTTCTTTTTCAGGAATATTGAAACTTTAGTTTTTAGAATAGCTTTAGATTTACAAAAAATAGAGAAGATAGTACAGTGAGTTACCATATACCCACACCCAGTTTTATTATTATTAACATCTTACACTAGTGTGGTACATTTGCTACAATTCATGAACCAATATGGATACATCATTATAAACTAAAGTCCATACTTGGACTTCCTTAGTTTTTACCTAACGTCCTTTCCCGTCCCAGGACCCCATCTAGGATTTCACTTTACGTTTAGTTGTCACATCTCCTTAGGCTCCTCCTGGATGTGACAGTTTCTATACTTTCCTTGTTTTTGATGACCTTGACATTTTTGAGGAATACTGGTCAGGGATTTTGTAGGATGCCCTTTTCCTGGAATTTGTCTGATGTTTTTCTCATTAGATTGTGGTGATGGGTTTTGGGAGGGAGGTGGCAGAGGCGAAGTGCCATGTTGATCACATAATATCAAGGGTGCACACTACTGCTATGGTGTGAATGTTAATGTTGACCTTGATGCCCCGGCTGAGGTCATGTTTGTCAGGCCCCCTCCACCGTAAAGTTACAGTAAGTTTATCCCTTCTCTTCCCTTTCTATACTTTGCTCTTTGGAGGGAAGACACTGTGTGTGGCTCACACCTGAGGAGTGGGAGGTTGTGCTCTCCCTCCATGACAGCAGAGTATCTACACAAATTATCTGGAATTCCTCTTCATGGGAGGTTTGCCTCTGCTCCCGTTTATCTGTGTATCAGTCACTTACTTATATCAGTATGACTCATGGACATTTGCTTTACACTTTGAGTTACAACCCAGTGTGGCTATATTTTCCTTGCTGCTCATACTCTCCGGGCTTTGGCCCTCAGGAGATCTTGAGTTAGCCCCCGGGTACTTTTTGGCAAACCTCCATCAATGTGTTTTGTTTTTTGTTATTGTTTGTTTTGGGTCACTTCTTTACTTCCTAGCGCTATGAGATACTCCAGGCTCATTTTGTATATTTCTTGCCCCAGTCTTAGGAGCAGCCATTTCTCCAAGGAGCCCTGGTGCCTTTTATTGGAGAATGGAGTTAGAAACCAATGCTGGGTGTGCTCATTGCTGCTGGAGTGTCTTTGTTTCTAGGCCTTCTCAGCTGACAGAGCAAAGAAATATCCGCATAGCTGTGCACACATCAGTACACAATTCTGTGTGTGTACACACATCTGCAAATATTCCTATATGTGGCCATCTGTATCTGTACTGAGCTAAATGTGAGCTCTTACTGACATCTCCACGTCTAGTCCATCACCACGTGGTCACTCTCGCCTCCTCTCCTTGCTGATCTGTGAACGTCCACTCCAACACTGAGAACCCTGGCTTCTTTAATAGTTATAGGACTATTCAGGTTATCTATTTCATCTTGGCTGAGTTTTAGTAGTTTCTGGTTTTCAATGATTTGGTCCTTCTTTTCTAAGTTGTCAAATTTGTGACTTTAAAGTTGTTCCTAGTATTTCCCTATTATCTTTCCGATGGCTGCACATCTGTTGCTTCTGATCGGTTCACTGATTTGTGCCTTCTCTTTTTTCATCTTTGTCAATTTTGCTAGAGGTTTATTAATTTTACTGATTTTCTCAAAGAATCAGCTTTTTCTTTCAGTAATTGTCTCTACTGTTTTTATCTTCCTTGTTTCCTTCCCTATGCATGTATTCGCTTTATTTAGCTCTTCTTTTTCTAGCTTTTTGAGATAGAAATTTAGATGACTGGTTAGAAATCTTTCCTGTTATGTAAGCATTTAGCACTAGAAATTTCCCTCTTAGCATTACTTTAGCTGTATTCCACGAATTTTGATATATTGTGTTTTCATTTTCATTCAGTTCTTTGTATTTTAACATTTCCTTTGACACTTCATCTTTGACCCATGGATTACTTAGAAGTGCATTTAATTCCTAAGTGTTTGCAGATTTTTCTGTTGTCTTTCTGTTATTGAATTCTTGTTTGAATCCCTTAGGGTCAGAAAATGTACTCTGTATGATTTCAATTCTTCTAGATTTGTGAAGGTTCATTTCATAACGTACAACGTAGTTTTGTGAATGTCCCATGTGTGCATGAAGTGAATGTGTACCCTGCTCTGTTGTGCAGAGTGTTCTGTACCTGTCATTGAGAGCCTGTTGGCCAATGGTGTGGTCCACTTCTTCCAGAGCCTTGCTGGCTTTCTGTCTAGTAGGTCTATCGACTGCTGTGGGTGGGGTGTTGAAGTCTCCAAGTTGAGTTGTGGATTTATCCATTTTTCCTTTCAGCTCTCCATTTTTTGCTTCATATATTTTGAGGCTCTGTGGTTTGGTACATACCCATTTAGGATTGCTCTTTTTGGTGGATTGGTCCCTTTATCATTATGTAACATCCCCCTTCTCCCTAGTAATTTTCTTTTATCCGAAATCTTTCTCTGATATTAATATAGCAACTCCTGCTTTTTTTGATTAATGCTTACATGAAATATATTTTTCTTGTAAACAGCACATGTTTGGGTCAATTTTTTTTGTATTTACTCTGCCAAAATCTGTCTTTTAATTTGTGTATTTAGACCATTTATATTTAAACCTTGCTGACAAATTAAGGCTTCAGTCTGCCATTTTACTCTGTTTTCTGTTTGCTCCCACTGTTTCTCGTGCCTCTGCCTCTTTTTTTTGTTTTTGTTTTTGGTGAGGAAGATCAGCCCTGAGCTAACATCTGTTGCCAACCCTCCTCCTTTTGCTGAGGAAGACTGGTCCTGGGCTAACATCCGTGCCCATCTTCCTCTACTTTATGTGGGACGCCGCCACAGCATGGCTTGACAAGTGGTGCGTTGGTCCGTACCCAGGATCCAAACCTGCAAACCTAGGGCTGCCGAAGCGGAGTGTGCCAACTTAAATGCTGCGCCACCAGGCTGGCCCTCTACCTCTTGTTCTCTTGTCTCCCTGTGGGTTATGTGAGCAATTTTTAGAGTTCCATTTTGATGTATTTATAATGTTTTTGAGTGGTGTATAATTTTCTTGTTAGTCGTCATAGACATTATATACACTTATCACAGGCTGCTGGTGTTCACATTCTACCACTTCCTGTGAAATACAGAACCTCCCTCACCTCTAGGTTCTGCACCCTCCCGCTTTAAAGGTATAATTGTCCTAAGTATTTCCTCTGTATACACTGAGCCCCACTGCAGGCGGAGTTAGAACTTGTGCTTCAAACATTAGCTATGATCAAAGAAACTCACAAAGTGGAGGATAGTCTATTATATTCAATTCTACCTTTAACCATTTCATTGGTCTTTCCTTTCCAAAAGCCCTGGCTTACTGTTACCATTTTATTTCTATTCAGAGGGTTTTCTTTAGCCATTATGTGAGGGGAGGTCTGCCTGCAACAGGTTCTCTTAGTTTTCCTTCTCTTGAGGATGTCTTTATTTCCCCTTAATTTCTGTAGGACAGCTCCACAGCTATGGGACTCAGGTCAACACATCTTTTCTGTCAGCACTGAAGAACTGTTGTTCTGCTGCCTGCTGCTTCCACACAGATGAGAAATGGTGCTGTCGTCCAAACTGGTTTTTCTTGGTAGATAATGTATTATTTTTCTCTGGCTATTTTTAGAATTTTTTTCTTCATCTTTAGTTTTCAAAATCTTAATTATGATGTGTTTTGGTGTGAATTTCTTTGGGTTCATCCTGTTTGGAGTTTGCTCAGCTTCCTGAATCTGTAAGTTTACGTCTTCCATCAAATTTGGGAAATTTTCAGCTGTTATTTCTTCAAATTCTTTTTTAATCCCACACTCTGTCTCCTCTCCTTCCCAGATCTCCAATGATGGAAATATTAGGTTTTCTGCTATTGTCCCAGAGACCTCTGAGATGCTATTAATTTTTTCTATTTTCTCTGTTGTTTACATTGAGTAAATTCTATTTATTTGTCTTCAAGTTTTACTGATGCTATCTTTTGTCATTTCCATTCTACTACTGAATCCATTCAGTGAATTTTTTTTTAATTTCAATTATTGTATTTTTAGTTCTCATCTGTTTGGTTCTTTTAAAAAAAACAGCTTTATTGAGATATAATTCATATCACAAATGCATCCTTTAAAAAGTGTATAATCCAGTGGCTTTTAGTGTATTCAGAATTATGCAATTCTCTTCATTAGCTAATTTCAGAACATTTTCATCACCCCCGAAAGACACTTTGTGCCCATTAACAGTCATTTTCCATTTTCTCCTCCTCCCATCTCCTGGAAACTAGTAATCAACTTTGTATGTCTATGGTTTTACCTGTTCTTGACATACTGTTTTCCAGGTCCATCCTGTTGTAGTATGTATCAGTACTTCTTTCCTTTTAATGGCTGAATAATATTCCATGGTGTGGATGTACTACATTTTGTTTATCCATTCAGCTGATGCACATCTGGGCTGTTTCTGTTTTTCTGTTTGCTTATTATACTGAGTATACACTGAGCCCCACTGCAGGCGGAGTTAGAACTTGTGCTTCAAACATTAGCTATGATCAAAGAAACTCACAAAGTGGAGGATAGTCTATTATATTCAATTCTACCTTTAACCATTTCATTGGTCTTTCCTTTCCAAAAGCCCTGGCTTACTGTTACCATTTTATTTCTATTCGGAGGGTTTTCTTTAGCCATTATGTGAGGGGGGGCACAGCAGTAAAGCTGCTATGAACATTGATGTACAGGTTTCTGTGTGGACATAACTTTTCATTTCTCTTTGACATGTACCTAGGAGTAGAATTGCTGGGTCATAAAGTACCTCTACATTTAACGTTTTGAAGAACTTCCAAACTGCTTTCCAAAGCAGTTGCACTATTTTCCAATGCCACTAGCAGTGTATGAGTGCTCCATTTCTCCACATTCTCGCCATTGATTCACTTTTATAACTTCTATTTCTTTGCTGAAGTTTTCTGTTTTTTTCATTTGTTTCAAGGGAATTTGCAAATTACTGTGGAAGCATTTTTCATGATGGCTGTTTTAAACTCCTTGTCAGATAATTCCAGCACTAATTCTTCTTGGCATTAGCATCAGTTGATCGCCTCTCATCATCAAATTGTGGTTTTCCTGGTTCTTCACATGAGTGATTTTCAGTTGTATCTTGGATATTCTGGTTGTGATGTCAGGAGACTGTTGATTCTTTCTAAATCTTCTGTTTCAGCAGATGGTCACCCAGTTTAGGTGTAGAGTGTAGGTTCTGGCCTTCTTTTGTGGCTTTAGTTCCAGCCACGGTGCACTTCCAGAGTGCTGGCAAAGCTACCTGGCCTGTCTCGTCCTCCTGGTGCTGCGGGGCTCCCCCTCAGTCCCTGCTGGTCCCAGGGTGTCCACTGTCACTGTGTCATGTGTCACTGTCTATGGTGGGGAGCCAAAGCCACTGGGCCTGGGTGGAGGGCAAAAACACAGGGCTTCGTGGCGGCTGTGGTTGTGGGCAGATCAGACAAACTGCCTGACTGTGGGGTCTGAGTGAAGCTACCCCGTCAGCAGTTCTCAGTGGGGAAGGAAACCCCCAGCCTGGGCCCCTCGATCAGGTCTGGCGATGCTCACAGCCACCAAGGCCATTGGCTGCTCTGTTCACAGACCAGAGACAGAGCCATTGATACGCTGTGGAAAGGCCCTCGCTGTTCTCATTGGTCTGGGGAGGCTGCTGGCAGCTCCTGCTTCTGTGTATTTGACTCTGAACTGTGGTCTCCGCCATTGCCCCAGCTGAGTGGCAGGAACTGGCTGAGGCCCTAGGGGCTGCCAGGCCATGAGGGCCACTCTCTGGGCCTTGGGACTTGGGCCTCTTCTCCTTACTCTCAGGGCAGTCCCCACTGGTAAGTTTCTCCTTCTTTGTCCATAGGAACTTCTGGAAGCAGCAGCTCTGTAGATGCCCAGACTGGAGTGTGAGGAGCTCCTGCTGTGACTAGTTGTCTGCCTGGGTCTCACTCAGCCCAGAGGTGGGTGGCATGTTCTGGGGCAGGAGGGCATGTTGGCTTCAAAGTATGGACCCCCAGAGACCCTTGTCCCAGCACTGACAGAGTGAGCCCAGGGCCCCCAGCCCCACTGCTTGGAGCTGGGTGTGGGGCTGGTTAGAGCCAGATGGAATGAGGAGACACAGCTGGCGGCTGGCCCCAGTGACCCAAACCACCAGAGGTGCTGATGGGCCCTGCAGGGGTGGGGCTGGCAGTGGACGGGGCAGTGGGACAGCCGGCTGCACCTGGCAGTGAGGGTGAGCATCGAGCTTGAGGCTGGGACACGGAGGAGAGCCACAGTCCCAGGGAGATGCCACACCAGGTGGGGGGGCACAGATGTGTGGGGGGCTGCTGCGTTCAGAGGCCAAGAGGCAGGAAGTGCAGAGAGGGGTCTTGCCAGAAGGAACAGCACAGAGAGGCTGGAGGTGAGACCGTGGGCCCTGGGGGGACTGCACCCAGTATTATGGGACCTATGAGTGGTGAGTGTGTGACAGTGTGCCAGTGCAAGAGAAAAAGTGTGCGTGTGTGTGCACGTGTGCGTGTACATGTGCGTGTGTGTCAGGGAGAGGACGTAGGAGAGGGTAGCAGTGTGTGGTGCCCTGGAAACTGATGGAAGAAAACTTCACTGGGCCAGCCGATCCAGGGCTCCAGCAAGGAGGACACCGCCTGACTGACAGAAGGACCTGGTGGTGGGGCGGGAGTCTATGGGCAGTGACCGTTTGGCGCAAGTGATGTGGCAGCTGGTGGAGATCCTGTCTTGTCTTCAAGATGCAGACACGGGTGCACATTTACCTCCCAGGAAGAGCGGGTCTGGAGGGGGACAAAGGCTCTGGGGGAGAGGTGGCGGTGATGAACTCCCCCAGACCAGGGTGCGAGAGACACGTGCCTTCCTCTGGGCCATTGGGGGTGCTGCCCTCTCTCTCCTCCCCAGTGAGCCCAGGATGGGCCCTTTAGGTGGTCTAGGGTGGCCCGGGGTGGCCCAGGCTGGGACCACAGGCCCCACCCACACAGATTTCCCCATGGCTGCTGTTCTGTTTTCCTCGCAGGAGGGGGATGAGAGGATGGGGGCGGTCAAGGGGCTGAGATGGGCTGTGCAGGGAAGACCAGTGTGCAGAGGCCTAGACAGGACATAAGAGGGGGATGCGGCTGTGGTCTTGGTGGGACGAGAAGGTCCAGGGGGCGCTGAGACCCTCGGAGACGGGGGCGTGCTGCACGCCCGCTGTTAGAATGGTCAGAGGCCGGCGCCGTGGAGAGCGAGGCAGAAGGATGGTGTGTGGTGGGGCGAACGTGGCTCCGCGTGGCCATGGGGGGCGGGGGGAGGGGCTGCCTGTCTACGATTGGAGAGGCAGGGAGATGGGGAATGCTGGAGTTTTCCTAGATGATGAGGGGGCTGCTGTGGACAAGGAGGCGGTGAACGGGGCACTGGACAAATGGGCACTGGACAGCCAGGGGGGTGGGGCAGGGGTGAGCGAGGAAGTGGGGGGGCACGGTGAGCCACAGGGCTTGGAGTGGAAGTGGGGAAATAACGTTTGGGAAGTGGGAGTAGGGTGGGGGGAGGAGCCCCCCAGCTTTAGGCAGAGGAGGAGAAGGGGACTTCCTTCCTGGGGGTCGGGTTACCCACGACATGGGGGCTCCAGAGGGCCAGGAAAGAAACAGCTGTGGAGCTGAGGACACTGGGCTGTGTGGGCGCGGGGGCAGGGGCAGGTCTGTGTGACCCCCGTCACCTTTCTGGACTGGCTCTGCTGGCGATGGGGACCTGGCTTGGTGCTGAGGCCTCGCAGCCAGGCCCTGGAGGTGGCCCCAGGCACTGCCGTCACCCTCACACTCAGCTCGCACCCACCGACCCCACCCCGCACCCGACGGCCTGGCCCCTCTAAGGCTGCCGGTGCCGTCCACAGGCGGACCAGGCGACCTGAAGCTGGCGTACAGACCCAGCCCATGCGACGGAGTGGTGCTGGTCCAACGCGAGGGGCAGTGGGGACACGTGTGCAACCAGGAGTGGACGCAGAACGAGGCATCCGTGGTCTGCAGGCAGCTGGGCTGCGGAGATGCGGTGGGGGCCCCCAAGTACGTCCCGCTGCCGGGGGAGATGGTGTCACCCTGGCTCCACAACGTGTCCTGCACGGGCAAGGAGTCCTCCCTGTGGGAGTGCAGCCTCGGGGCGTGGACGCAGAGCAAGTGCCCCCACCAGTGGGTGGTGGTGGCTCTGTGCAAGAGTAAGTCAGGGCAGGAGCGGGGTTGGTGGGGAAGGAGGGTCAGGGGAGGGGGAGGAGGGTTGGTCTGGGGGTGGGGGGAGGGGGAGGGGAGGAGGGGGGTCTAGGGTGGGGGAGGGGAGGAGGGGGGTCTGGGGGTGGGGGGTCAGGGATGCCCTGTATTCTAGACACTTGAGGGGGCCTGAGGCGCCTAGCAGTATCTAATCACGACTTCTTACACAGACGACCGGGAGGCAAGTGCTTTGCCTTTGAGGTCTGTCTTGAGGGTCTTCCGCTGTCTCTGGGCACTTTATGTGGCAGAGAGCTTGTGAGGCCCCTCATCGCATCCTCTCTCTGAAGCTGACCCACTGCATGGTTCCTGAGGCTCTTGCTCAAAAACAGTTAAGATTTTCAAGAGAGTGACAGCAGAGCATTAAACCAGGCACCGGCCCTTCTGAGTGGGGGACCCTTTGTGACAGCCTGGCCAGACAGGCCCCCCTGCTCAGCCCAGCACTGAGCCCCTTGAAGAAGGGCCAGTCTCAGGCTGTGACCCCTGGCAGGCCCTCAGGCCCAGGGTGGAGTGCCCGGGGGGCCTGCCACACCCAGATGGAAACAGGCTCCAAGTAAGCACGTGCACAGCAGGATCCGCACCTTCTGTAACCGGGCCTTGCTTCGCAGACGGCACTTTTCGGGAGATCCGGCTGGTGAAGGGCCGCAGCCCCTGCGCAGGACTCCCCGAGATCAGGAACGTGAACGGGGTGGATCGCCTCTGTGGCCTGCACGAGGAGGAGGCCACAGTGTTCTGCCAGGAGCTGAAGTGTGGCCCCGCGCTCCAGGCCTCCCGCGAAGGTGTGGGCGTCGTCGGGAAGTACATGACATGCAGGGGCACTGAGAAGACGATCCGGAACTGCAGGCTCAACAACAACCTCCGCAGCGGCTGCGACTTCCAGCAAGACGCGGAGGTGGTCTGCGCAGGTGAGCCGTCCCACAGGCCAGGCCTGCCTGGGGCATTGCGCCAGACCATCTGGGAGTGGCCAGAGGGAAAAGCCTCCGCTCTCACAGCTGGGCAGCTCTCTGTTTTAGGAAAGAAGAGCAGGCTGGGAAGGTGAGGAAAGAGCTCTTCTTTGGAAATCTGACACTCGCGCTCAGAGCTGCTCTGAGACCTAGAGGTGGGAGCAGAGGAAGTGCGCTCTCGGATGCTCGGCAGGTGCTGCACTGGGCGGGCTCCAGGTGTGCCCAGGTCCGTGTGCACATCCCTGCAGCGTGCACCTGGGTTTCTGGAGTCCGGGCAGAGGTGTCCCCGCTCAGAGCCCCAAGGCTGGCTGGGGTCCTGGCTGTCCTGGCAGCGTCTGCTGTGTTCTGGCTTGGTTGTTGTGTGTCCAACACGCAGTCACGCCCTCCCAGCACTGTCTCAAGTGTGTGAGAGTGCACCAGCCCTCACAGATCCTGGCTATGCTCTGGGAATCGGCACAGGCTAAAATGAGGTGGACAGTCCACCCTCCTTGGTGCCCCCAAGAGGGCAGTGCTCTGTGGCCCGAGGGTGCCTTGACCTCCCCTCTGACACTACACAGAGCTTTGGAGCCATCACCCTGGACAGGCAGAGGCTGTGTGACACACGTGGCACCTGCTGCAGGTGACCCTGATCTCTGCCCTTGGGGATGTGACCAGGGACCCCTGCTCTGTTCTGGTGCCGGGGGGGGGGCCTCTGACCATCAGTTCCTGCCCAGTGCTTGGCAGACCCACTGCCTGGATGCAGATGATCCCGCCCGGTGGGAGCCTCCTGTGGTCCAGGGCAGTGGTTCCAGGCTGAGCTGTTCACCCAAGAACACCTGTCCCTAACTGAGAGTTTGTCTGTTCCGAGGACACATTGAGGCCCGGCTGGTGGGCGGCGAGCACCCCTGTGCCGGGCGCCTGGAGGTGAGGCACGGCCTGACCTGGGGCACTGTCTGCGACTCCGACCTGGACCAGGCCACGGCCCACGTGGTGTGCCGAGAGCTGCAGTGCGGCGTGGCCGTGTCCACGCCCAGCGGCACCCACTTTGGCCGTGGCTCTGGGCTCATGTGGACGGAGGCCTTCCGCTGTGCAGGCAACGAGTCCTTGCTGTTCCACTGCCCTCGGGGGCCTGGGCACCAGTGTGGGCATGGCCAGGACGCAGGACTGAGGTGCTCAGGTGAGGCCAGGAGGGTGGACTCTGTGCTCAGCCCTGCTTTCTTCCCTCCATAACTACCCCTGGGGGCTCTAAGCCCAACTGATAAAGGCTCCTCCAGCCAAGAGGGTATGCAAGTTCCCGGAAGAGAAAGTTGTTTCTGCTGGTTGAGGGAAGGGGAGGAGAGGGAGGCAAGAGTTCTGGTCATAGAGGGATGTGCTCCCCAAGCACCATGGGAGCGTGGGCTCCTCTGCAGACATATATGAGGTGGACGCTGAGGCTGAGGTGGGTGGGGAGCTGGTGGGAGCAAGGGCACATCTCTGTGGCCACTACACTGCATACAAAAGAAAGGAATTGCCCCCTGCTGGGCCTGCAGGCCAGGGGGATGCTGACTGCCCTGCTCTCCTCAGAGTTCCGGCTGGTCAACGGCAGCAGCAGCTGTGAGGGGCGCTTGGAGCTCCAGGTTCAGGGGGCCTGGAAGCCCCTCTGTGCCGCCCACTGGGACTTGCCAGACGCCACCGTCCTCTGTCACCAGCTCAACTGTGGCAATGCGGTGGCCACTCCCCAAGGAGGCCATTTTGGGGATGGGGACGCTCCCATCTGGCCCGACGTGTTTCACTGCGTGGGGACAGAGCCCTACTTGTGGAATTGCCCAGTTAGCACTCTGGGGGCCCGGGCGTGTGCCCTGGGAAACGCAGCCGCCGTGGTCTGCTCAGGTGCGTCAGCAAGAGCGCTGGACAGAGGGAGGCTGAGAGCAGAGTGGGCTCTGCAGGGAGATGGTGGTCCTCTCCCCGTTACAGGCCTAGGGACCCTCCCCCGACGCCATGCTGGCCCCTCCCACGCACCGCCTCCCTCCCCAGGTCTCCCCAGCGCCGTGCGGCTGAGGGAGGGACAGAGCCGCTGTGATGGCCGCGTGGAGGTGTCCCTGGACGGGGTGTGGGGCCGCGTCCTGGACAGCGCGTGGGACCTGCACGGCGCCGGCGTGGTGTGCCGGCAGCTGGGGTGCGGAGAGGCCGAGCGAGCCTACGACGCGCCTGCACCTCCGCGCGAGGTCGTCCCGGTGGGGCTGAGCCGAGCGCGCTGTCTGGGCACCGAGACGCGCCTGACCCAGTGCAACGTGTCCGAGTCCCTGCTGGTGCCTGCAGGGGCCTCGCGGGACGCGGGCGTCGTGTGCTCCGGTGAGTGAGGCCCCAGCTGCCGCCCCAACGCCCCGCGGGCCCGGCTGCCCTGACTCAGTCTCTCTGCAGGGAGCCTCCGGGTGCGGCTGGCCGCGGGGCCCGGCCGCTGTGCGGGGCGCGTGGAGGTGCTCCACGGGGGCGTGTGGGGCACCGTGTGTGACGACGGCTGGGACCTGCGGGACGCCCACGTGGTCTGCCGGCAGCTGGGCTGCGGCCCCGCCCTCAGCGCCCCCGGAGCCGCGCACTTCGGGCCCGGGGCCGGGCGCATCTGGATGGACGAGCTGGGCTGCGGGGGCCACGAGGCTGCGCTGTGGCAATGCCTGTCGAAGGCCTGGGGCCGGCACGACTGCGGGCACAAGGAGGACGCCGGCGCCTTCTGCTCAGGTCGGTCCTGTTGACTGAGTTCCTTCGTGGGGCAGTTGGGTATCGGATGGTCGCGCTGTCTTAGTGCAGAACAACGCACACTTCTTTCCACACGTTCCGCTGTCTCCAGGGACTCTTTTCTTCCTGGTGCAGAACCTCCCTGCTGTATTGTATCGGGGTCCTCTTCCTGCGGTGATCGAGGTTCTCTTGCAGAGATCTTTGGTTTGTGCACTGCGGGGCGGGGTGGGGGGGAGGAGGACTCTGGGGGCACCCTCCGGGGGCCTTGGGGGGACTCAGGCCTGCTCAGATAGTGCTCCTGCTCCTGGACCAGCTGTGCCTGGGGTCTTTCTCCCCTGCTCGCAAGGTCATCTCACATTTGTGCCTGAAGTTCTCCTGTCTCGAATTCTTTTTTTTTTTTTCCTGAAGAAGATTCACCCTGAGCTAACATCTGTGCCAGTCTTCCTCTATTGTGTATGTGGGTCACCGCCACAGCATGGCCCACGACAGTGTTGTAGGTCCGTGCCCAGACCCAAACCCAGGCCGCCGAAACAGGGTGCCAAACTTAACCACTAGGCCACAGGGCTGGCCCCCTGTCTTGAATTCTTAATTTTGATCCATGTTTTAGTATGCTGGAGAACTTTGCCCAGAGTATTTTTAGGGCGGTGTATGACGGATTTTTTGGTCTGTTTTTTAGCTCACATGTATCTGAGGCTCTTCATGCTGGTCTGTCCAGATGTGGTTATTCTGGAGGGGCAGATTTCATCATTTATTGGTGTGTGAGCCTGTGAGGTCCTAGGGGAACGGCCTCTCCCAGCGGGTTGGGCATCCGCTTGTGGTCTCTTCTCACTGATGTGGGTTCTTATTTTTGCTGTAGGAAAGGTTTCTTCAACCACGTCTTAGGCGATTGCATCTGTTTCAGTCTTCGCGTTTCTTAAGTAAAGGCTCATTATTTTGGATCTTCCCACCCTTTTCTTCTTTTTCTTGCTCTCATACATTCCAGAGGGTTTCTCAGGTGTGGTCCACATCACTGACTTGCTTTTCTGTCCGTTCTGGTCTTTATGTTCCTGGACGCACATTTTAACCTGCCGCGCTGTCGTGTTTTCGCTGTCCTTGAAGTCCTTCCTTCGCTGTCCCATGGGCTCCTCAGGCCGCTGTGGTCACTCGCTGGCTGGCGGGACTCTGCTGTGGGGACCGGCTGCTGGGAAGGGCAGGAGCCTCCGTTTCTCTTACGGGTCAGCCTGGCAGCTTCTTGTTGGACAAGTGAGAGCAGAGGCAGGCAAGGCTCCCTGAGGCCCAGGCATGGGCGGGGCACTCACCCCACTCATCCCGTTGGCTGAGGTCCTAAGGCCCAGATTCAAGGGGTGGAAAATAGACCCTTTACAAGGGGCACGGACACAGGCAGGAGGTCTTTGTGGCAACTTTTATAATATGTCACAGATCTATTTCCTTCCAGTGTTTTTTCTAAGCTTATTTTAAATTTGTTATGATTCTCTCAGATGCAGTTCATATCCAACTTTCTCCCATTATCCCAGTATAGGTATTTTTTGATGTATTATAGGCCCTTGTAACATAATTTTAAAGGGCTGTCTAATGCCACCCCATCATGTGGCGATGTCAGAGTCTACTTAACACGTCCCTGCTGTTGGAGTTACACTGCTCAAGGGTAAGATGACAGTCCTTGGGTACTGACCAGCCGGGACCAACGCTATCTCTGGACACAGAGCTCTCGCCTAATTCATGGTTTTTTTTTTATTTCTCAATGTTTATAATCACTGCTAAATAGATCATCTTGTGCAAGAGGATTTTTCTGTATTTTGAGTAATTTCCAAGGATGAATTTGTGGACAATCAGCTGATGCCTGCTGACTGCGAGGTTACAGCTGAGCATTAAATCTGGTTCCTGCATCCTCGCTGCCTGCATCCTCGGGGTGGGAGATGGTTATGGGGATGCGTGATCAATGTGAGGTCGATGTCGGGGGGCTCGCTGGGTCAGGTGCCCGTAAGTGGCATTGGTCTTGGTGCTGGGACCCTATCATTTGGGCCTCTTCCTTCAGAGATTTCCCTTGGCCTGACTGCATGTGTCTTCCAGAGTCGGTGGCCCTGCGGCTGCGAGGTGGCACCCACCACTGTGCGGGGTGGCTGGATGTCTTCTACAATGGGACGTGGGGTGCTGTGTGCAGCAACGCCCTAAAGGACACCTCCCTGTCCATCATCTGCAAGCAGCTGGGCTGTGGGGAGCAGGGCTGGCTGGAGAACAGGCCTGTCCAGGCTGCAGGCCTGGGCATCTCCTGGGTGGACAACGTTGAGTGCCGTGGTCTGCGAAACTCCACGCTGTGGCAGTGCCCCTCTGCCCCGTGGAACCCACGCTCCTGTGCCCACGGAGAGGAGGTCTGGATCACCTGCACAGGTGGGGCCCTGGTGGTGTAGTGGGGGGAAGGGGGCTTGAGGCAGCTTAGGTGTCCTGACATGTCACCGGCAGGGGCTGCTACTGACCCGTAGCTCAGGACCTGGGGGTCACCTGGGCTTCACAAACTTCATTCTGAAGCTTTTTAGGGCATTTACACTGGGTTGGCCTCTGTTTAATCCAATAGGATCGTCAGAGAAAACGCCACAGGATTCCGGGGAGACCCTCAACTGCTTATCCACCCACAGTTGCCCAGGTACCCCTCTATGCGTCTCCCTGCCCACTCCCCATCCCAGCCCTGCCTGGCAGTGACCACAGCCTCCTTTCCAGAGGAGGGCGCGCTGCGCGTGCTGGGGGGCTCAGACGGCTGCTCCGGCCGCGTGGAGCTCTGGCACGCTGGCTCCTGGGGCACCGTGTGCGACGATTCCTGGGACCTGGCGGACGTGGAGGTCGTGTGCCGCCAGCTCGGCTGTGGCCAGGCCATGGGCGCCCTGGCGGGGGCCGCCTTCGGGCCAGGCTCAGGGCCCGTGTGGCTGGATGAGGTGGGGTGCCGGGGCAGTGAGGCGACCCTGTGGAGCTGCCCGGCGGAGCGGTGGGGACGCGGAGACTGCGCGCACAAGGAGGACGCGGGCGTGCGCTGCTCCCGTGAGTGGGCAGGCGGAGGCGGTTGTGGGGCCAGGGAAGGGGGTGCCGGAGGGTTCCTTTGGAGGATCCCCCATCCTGGGTGCTCCGGAACCCGGCCCTGTCGTCCGTCCCTCTGGACGCGGGGGCACAGGTTGCCTTGGCGATGGTCGACCACCCGACAGGCTCAGGCTGGGCGGGGCTGGGACTCTGCTCCGAGGGTCTGGGTGAGGGTCTGGGCTGCTCAGGACCGTGGGCGCCTCACCTTGCTTGCACCGAGGTCTCGCAATTTCTCCTGCAGGTGACAAGGGGACCACGGTCCTGCAGCCGGACTCTGGTGGGTGTGCTTTTTGCCAAGCTTCAGCTCATGCCCTCTTGCTCAGCCCTGACACAGAGGGACCCCGCAGTGGGCTCTGCCTCGGGGGCCCCCTGGAGAATCCTGTGGGCCTGTACCTCAGCAGCCCTTCCTTAGGCCAGCGGGACGAGGTCAGCGAGACCAGGACCAGGATTCCTGAGACAACCCCTTTTCGGAGGAAAACCGCTGTCCTTCCCCCGTGCCAGCCTGGGTGGAGAGCCATGGGGAGGGACAGCAGGCCCAGGCCCCGCCCAGCCACTTCTCTGGGGTTTTTCCCCTGTCTCCTGGGGGGTTTGGTCCTGGTGTGCTGTGACCTGTTGGACGCTGTGGCTCTGTGTCCACACACAGCTGAGGGCAGTGGGCAGTTAGGACAGTAAGAGCTGCCCTCCAGGCCCTCCCTTCAGAACCCTCTCTCCTGTGCCCTCCCTCCTGGTTCCCTCCCTCCTGAACCCTCCCTCCTGGTCCTCCCTCCTGTGCCCTCCCTCCTGAACCTGTCCCTCCTGGCCCTCCCTTCTGTGCCCTCCCTCCTAGTCCCCTCCCTACTGTACCTTCCCTTCTGAACCCTCCCTCCTTTGCCCTCCCTCCTGGTCCCCTCCCTCCAGGCCCTCCCTCCTATGCCCTCCCTCCTGGTCCCCTCCCTCCTGAACCCTCCCTCCAGGCCCTCTTTCCTGGCCTCCTCCCTCCTGTGCCCACCTTCCTGAATCCTCCCTCCAGGTCCTCCTTCCTGGCCCCCTCCCTCCTGTGCCCACCCTCCAGGCCCTCCCTCCAGGCCCTCCCTCCTGGTCCCCTCCTTCCTGCACCTTCCCTTCTGAACCCTCCCTCCTGAACCTGTCCCTCCAGGCCCTCTCTCCTGGTGCCCTCCCTCCTGTTCCCTCCCTCCTGGCCCCTCCCTCCTGGCCCCCTCCCTCCAGGCCCTCCCTCCTGGTCCCCTCCCTCCTGAACCTGGCCCTCCAGGCCCTCCCTCCTGTGCCCTCCCTCCTGGACCTCAGCCCTGTGACCTCAGGGCCATCTCTGGAGGAGGAGCAGTACAAGGCTCATCTCTCCTCTGGATGCCCCTCCCCCTCCCTGAGAGGCTCAGATGGTCCAGGCCCAAGGTCACAATGCCCCAGGCAGTGCAGGGACACAGGGAAGACCCCACCTCTCACTGTCCCTACAGGCCCTCCCCTGGCCTCTCTACCTGCCCTCAAGGCTGGGACCTTACCCATGATCTTCTGCCTCATCCTGGGCGCCCTCCTGGGGATCGTCTCCCTGCTCCTGGGAGTGCAGTGGTGCCGTGAAAGAGGAGCCTGCAGGGGTAGGTGGGCATGGCCAGCGAGGTTAACACTGGGGATGGGGAGGCTAGGGGGGCAGCTCTGAGACTCCAGCCCATCGCAGGCCCCCTCTGTCTTGGTCACTGCCACATGTGCCAGGTCCCACCCACACCCCACATGGCAACTTCTCATGATTCTCCATGAAGCCTTGAGTTGTCAGGCCCTGCCCTGCCTCTGTGATGGGTTGAATGAGGAGACCCAGAGTCCGGGGGCTCCCAGGGGTCCAGATCCCCATCCCTGATCCCTGTGCCATCTGAGGAGCTGGGGAGCTCTGTGGGGTGTGCTCAGGGGCCGGGACCAACAAGTCTCACCCAGGACCACTGGCCTGGGTACCCAGGAAGCGTGTGGCCCCTCATGGGGGGATGCTGCTCTTAGTGGGGAACTGCCGCAGAGGAGCCAAGGGTCGGAGGGTCCTGGCCTGAATGAGAGACCCCGCAGGGGGCCCAAGGGTAGGCTTAGACTGCGGGAGTGTCTCTTGTAGAAAGTTTTGGTGTGGCCTTTGCAGGTTCCCGAATGTCGGGGAGTCTGCCCTCAGAAGGTGTTTATGAGGACATCGGAGCCATCCCCATGGAGGAGAAGGACGAGGGGCCCGGGGGGCCCCGGGACCTGGTGCTGGAGGAGGAGTATGACGATGCCCAGGAGCCGGAGCAGGACCCTGAGGAGGAGGGAGCAGAGGAGGTGGTGCCCTTGAGCTCTGTGGGCGTGCACCTCTGCGCCTTGGCCTCCCTCGCGCTCTTCCTGCTGTTCAGGTCCTATGTCCAGAGTTCTGCTCTGGCCAGTGCCTACATTTAAAGATCCTGAGAGCTGCCTCTCTGTGTCTATGACCCTCACTCCCATCACAGGCTTGTGTGTTAGGATGTTCGTCCTCCCATCAAAGTTGCTTGTTAGACTGGAGTCTTCTCGCGGGGAGACGTGGAGTTTAGGGAGGGTCCTAGATTTTTGTTTGGGTTTCTTTTTGTGGCTGTGCACAAGAGTCCCTCTAGTACCTTGTCCTCAGTCGGCTGCAGGGGGGAACAAGCAGACCAGGTGGGAGGAGGCACGGTCAATTCACTGTCACCCTGACACACGCTGTCCAATTCTTGTCTGATCCTCTGGCTTCACGGTGCAACAGGAACCAGGGTCCCGACGTCCTGGGGGCTCTGAGGAGTTGCTGACGGTCGCAGTGTGTGTCTCCCTCCTTAAACCAGGTGGGGCTCCTCACGGCCTGGGCCCTGAACCTCAGGCTGGGATGGAAGACCATGGCAGGATGTGATGACCATGAGCTAACCGTGGGGGACATCAGCGAGACCAGAGGGTGGGAGAGAACCCAGGTGCCCAGGGGCTTTTATTTTCCTCATTTCTGGAAGAGATGCTATTAAACTCCCATTGAACTCACTCGTTCATCCATTAAGTCATCTCAGAAACGTCCCTCAGACGTCTACCAGGCCCAGGTTGTCTTCGGCTGCTCCTGCCTCGCCCTCGTCTGACGTAGGCTCTGAGTGTTTCATTGGTCCTCACCCTCGGCCACCTGCCCACACCGTTCCCCCGAAGTGTGAGGTGGGGCTCCCTGGTGACCAGCTCTTGACCACCCCTCCTTCGTCTGCGGACAGCGCTCAACCTGGCTCAGGTGTGCCAGAATCCCCAGCACTCGCAGCTGTCCGCATTCCTGCTCTGATTCCTCTGGTGACCACACCCACCCGACCACACCTCCCTGTCTGTACCCTCTCTGAGAAATAAGTTTCTCTGCATCCTCTTCCCTGTGTGATTCTGGGCTAGGTTTGCAAATGCCCACACCCCCCACGTCTAATCTTTCTGGACTCCCACTCTCCCATCTCAGCATCCTGGGAAAGACTAGGTTTAATCATCCTGTGATCCTCCCATCTGTGGGGTCTGTCCCCTGGTGCCAGCGATTACCACCTACTTCTTGGTGTTGACCCTCAGAGTCTGGCCAGGCTGCTGTGGCCATCACTGGGGCTGGCTCTGTGAGCGCTGAGGACCCCACCTGGGCCCTTGGGGTCTCTCTGAGCACTGCTCCCACCCCCAGCCCTTCCCCTCCTCCCCATCCCCAGGCTGTAAGAGGTCTCAAGGACCACTCTGCTGGAGAAGATGAACTTGACAGTCCCTCTTGGACAGGAGACGCTGATGAGGGAGCTAGGGTGACACCCAGAGAGGTGGACTGGGTCCTGTGGGGTGAAGCAGGGTGAGGAGGGCAAGTCGCCAGGTTCTGGGGTGTGGCTGGAGCAGCTCCTGAAAGAGCCTTGGTGGAGAGGAGGGGTTTCCTGGAAGTCTGAGCGCACCTCGCACCCGTGTGCACATGCAGGGCCTGTCCTCTGGCCTCAGGAGTTGGCCAACCTGGTTTAGTGGTGCCCACTGGATGTCCCTGGGGCCTGGATGTGGGAGAAGGTGTGAAGGGGGAGGGCATCCCTGGGGTCGGGAGCGAGAGAAGCAAGCTGATGGGAAATGGGATGGGCGTCTGAGCACGGGACAGGAGACCAGGAAGGCACCCCGGGGCAGGGTAAGGATGTCAGTCCAGCAGTCAGGGAGGGTAGGCACGTAGAGGAAGGATGCAGGGCTTCTTCTGCACCTGCCCTTTCCCTGCACGGTTCTCCCTCCACCTGCCCCGGACATCTGGGCCGCACCCCCTGAGGGCTGGGTGCCCAGCTTTCCCTATGGCGTCCGACCCTCTCAGTCCACTCGGGGGGTGTTGACTAGGCATCTTCCGGGGAAGTGTACTGGGCGACCCAGCTGAGGTGGCTGCAGGCCCCAGCCCCTGAGACCCCGTCTGGGAGTGTGGGTCAGGGCACAGGCCGTGGTTTGGGAGGTGCGGGAGCTCCTGACAGAGGTCCTGCTGTGACGGGGCCTCCTGCCTTCTCTGGAAAGCCCTCCAGAGTCTCCTTGTCCCCTGCATCCTGGTCCGAAAACCCAGGCTGCCCTCTCTGAACCTGGTTCTCTGGCAAGCCTTTATTGATCTTAGCCCGCTTCCAAAATAATACACATTATTGTAAATTTAAAAACTCATAAAGCCAAGAAGGAAAATGAAAAACACTTATTCTGTCACTCAGAAATGAATATCATTGAGAACATTTTTTGCACAGATACGCAGATGATATGAGCACGATTTACAGTAATGCATTGGGTGCACGTTCTGTCTCCTGTGTTTCCCACCTTACATGGCCACCTGGCATTCCTTCGTGCGTATCTTCCTTCACTTATTTATTCCTCGCCTGACGTTGGCTGCTTTTCAAGGACGCCATCCTCACAGAGAGGGGCATGCATGCTTTATGACTGCTGGCCACAGCGCATGTGCATTTCCAAGGGTTTTGATCAAAGTACTGTGGGAGAGTGGCAGGGAGAGTGGGTTGCAGCTGCTCGCCCCCTATCCTCCTCCAGGGTCCTGGGCGGGAAGGAAAGGCCTCTCTGTGGACCACCCGCGGGTTCCGTCCCCGCCAAAGGCCATCCCCTCTGTCCCCTGTGTGCTCAGTGGAGTCCGTGCCCTGGCAGGGCTCAGGTGAGGAGGCGTGGGGTGCTGCGCTGTGAGCAGGTGGGAAGCTGGCAACCACGGGGTGAAGCGGAAGAGGCAGCTCTTGTGTGGGGCCCCTGCAATCCAACTGATGGGAAGCTCCGTCCTGAGGTGTGGCTGGCACGTGGCGGAGGCGAGTATCTTCCGCAGGGGTGCGGCCAGGTGCTCCAGGTGTCCAGACCCCTCCCCCACCAAGGCCATAGGGGCCAGGGGCGTAAGGTCTTGACCTACCTGGGAACAGAGCCCAGTGTCTTCAACTGCAGGTTCAACCTGAACTTCTGGGACCTGCGTGACCGCCCGACAGATACCCAGGTGTGTGTTCCAATGGGAAAAGCCCAGGGATGTCTGAGGCAGAGGCATCCACTCACAGCCCGGTCCATGGCCTGGAGGAGAGCAGGACAGTTTGTCCACCCACCTCGGCCAGTGCGTAGCCCCACCCCGGGAGGGAGAGTGGCTGGGAGCCCCCCTAGCACTCTGCCTCTCTTGTGGCCCAGAGTCCCCTGGGGAGATGACCCTCTTCTATGCCAGCTTCACCTGCAGGCTTTGATTGCACTGGCTGGGGTGCGGCTAGGCACTGGGGTTTAGACCTGACCAGGCTATTAAAGTGACCAGCCAGGCATGGAGTCCAAGCCTGGGGGTGGGGGCGAGGATACAGGTGTGGGGTCCCTAGGCCCTCGTGTTACCAAACCAAGTGGGCTTGCCTCCTTGTGAGTTAAATAAGACTCTACACCAGTGGAAGTTGTCTGACAAAGTAAAGTGTATTTGCAGCAAATAGGAGATCATGAGGAATCATTTCCAGAGTCATGGCGTCCCCAAACAAAGGGAAGCAGGAACTTTTATTTGGTTGGGGAATGAATATTCAAAAGGGAGAGGCGGATATTCACTTGCACAGGCTCAGTTGGAGAACACGCTTCCACATAATGAGGCTTAAGCTCCTCCTGGAGAGATCTTTGCATCAAAAATAAGGCAAAGGTCATGAGCATAGCTCTTGTGGGAGGCTTGGTCAGTTTCAGGACTGCTGGTGGTTACATCTCCTTAACAGACAAAAGGAAAAGAAACAACTTGGAACAACAGTTAATTGCTTCCAAGCCTACCTTTGAGTTTCTGGAGGCACCTGGTCAGTGACACTAGGGGTACAGGGCTGAGGTGCTTATCTACCCCCCAGTCTCGTGGCCTGAGGGGGCAGGGAAGGAGCATTTGCTGTCAGAGTCTGAGAGGAGGCTAGGAACTGAAGGAGATGCTGGGGGACTGGAGGGTCCTCCCAGCCTGCAGGCTCCCAGGACTCCCAGTGTCCACTTCGGGGTCCCTTGGGCTGTGCCAGGCCAGGTGGTCCTGGTCCTCCTGCATCCTGGCTCCCTGTGGGACTGGAGGCCGGGCCAGTCAGGCCACTTTGCCCAGAGGCCTGCGAAGTGCCTGCTCTGCCCCTGAGGGGCTGCTCAGTCCAGTGTCTGCTCCCAGGACGCACTGAGGCCGGAGTGGTGGGCAGCGAGCACCCTTGTGCCAGGCAGGTTCCTGGAGGTGAGGCGTGGCCTGACCTGGGGCCCAGTCTGTGACGCTGACCTGCACCAGGCTACGGCCTACATGGTGAGCCAGGAGGCGCAGTGCAGAGTGCCTGTGTCAGTCCAGGGACGTCTGCTTCGGCCGGGGCTCTGGGCTTGTGTGGATGGAGGCCTTCCACTGGGCGGACAAGTCCCTGCTGTCCCCCTGCCCTTGGGACCCGGGCACCAGTGTGGACACGGCCAGGACTCGGGGCTCAGGTGCTCAGGGGAAAGTAAGATTTTATGTGCTTGTGAAGGGAATTGTTTCCTTATTTCCTTTGGGATTGTTCATTGCTGGCACATAGAAATGCAACTGATTTTTGTGTGTTGATCTTGTGCCCTCAACTTTCCTGAATTCTTTTATTAGCTTTAATAGATTTTTGTGGATTCTGTAGCATTTTCTATATAGAAGATCATGTCTCTGTGAATACAGACAGTTTTACTTCATCCTTTCTGATCTGGATGCCTTTTGTTTCTTTTTTTTGCCCAGTGGTTCTGGCTAGCACTGCCCTTACAGTGTTGAAGAGACACAGCGGAGAGGGCCTCCCTGTCTCCCTCCCCATCTTAGTGGAAGACTTTCAGTTTTTCGCCCTTGAATCTGTTGGCTGTGGGTTTTCATAAATGCCCTTTATCGTGTTGAGGAGAGTTCCTTCCTTTTCCTGGTTTGCTGAGTGTGTGAGTCTGTTGGATTTTGTCAAATGCTTTCTCTGCATCCGTTGAGAAGATCATGCCCCGTTTTGGTTTTCCTTCATTCTGTTACTGAAGTGAAGACAGCTGGTGCTAGGCTTTCCTTTGTTCAGAGAGTTTTGTTTACTGATTCTTTCTGTTTACTTTTTATAGGTCTGTTCAGAATTTCTATTTCTTATTGAGGCAGTTTTGGTAGTTGTGTGTTTCTAGAAATCTGTTCATTTCGTCTAAATTACCTAATGTGTTGGCTGCGTGTTCATGGTATTCACTTATATTCCCCTTTGTTTCTGTAAGTTTGGTAGTAATGTCTCTACTTTCATTTCTGACTTTAGCAGTTTGAGTCTTTGCTGGTTTTCTTTCTTTCTTTTTTTTTTTTTTTTTTTTTTGGTCAATCTAGCTAATTGTGAATTTTGTTGACCTTTTCAAAGAATAAACTTTTATTGTCATTATGCTCTGTATCATTTTTTATTCTATGTTTCCTCTACTTCCATTCTAATCTTTATTATTTCCTTTCTTCCACTAGTTTCAGATCTAGTTTATTCTTCTTTTTCTAGTTTCTTAAGGTGTAAATTTAGGTTATTGACTGGAGATATTTCTCCTTTCTCAATGTAAGCATTTTCCACTGTGAATTTTCCTCTAAACACCTCTTTTGCTTCAATCCATAAGTTTTGGTATGTTGTGTTATCATTTTCATTCATCTCAAAGTATTTTCTAATTTTCCTTGTGATTTCTTCTTTGACCCATTGGTTGTTTATGAGTGTGTTGTATTTGTGAATTTTCCAGTTTTCTTTCTGTTATTCATTTCTTGCTTCATTCCACTGTAGTCAGAGTTGATACTTCCTATGATTTCAGTCTTTTAAAGTTTATTCAGACTTGACTTGTGGCCCAACATATGGCCTACCCTGGTGAATGTTTCATGTCCATTTGAGAGGAATGTGTATCTGCTGCTGTTGGGTGGAGGAGTGCTCTATATGTGTCTGTTGGGTCTAGCTGGTTATAGTCTTGTTCCAGCTCTTTATTTCCTAATTGACTTTGTGTATAGATGGTCTATTCATTATTAAAAATTAGGTATTGATGGCTCTAATTATTATTTTAAGACCATCCATTCTGCCTTCAATTCTGTCCATTTTTGTGGCTCTGTTATTAGATGCATAAATGTTTATAATTGTTATATCTTCTTGATGGATTGACCCTTTAATCAATATACAATCTCATAACAATTTTTTACTTAAAGCTATTTTGTCTAATATTAGTATAGCCATGCCAGCATTCTTTTCGTTAATATTTGCATGGATAGCTTTTTCCAACCTTTCAGTTTCAACTTATTTTGTCTTTTGATCTAAAATCCACCGACAACAGCATATTTTGGACTATGTGTTTTTTCTAATCCATTCTGCCACTCTCTGCCTTTTTTTTTTTAATTTTTTGTTTATTGCAGCAACATTGGTTTATGACATTGTAAAAATTTCAGGTGTACATCATTGTACTTCTATTTCTGCATAGATTACATCATGTTCACCACCAAAATACTAATTACAATCCATCACCACACACATGTACCGAATTATCCCTTTCACCCTCCTCCCTCCCCCCTTCCCCTCTGGTAACCACCAATCCAATCTCTGTCCCTATGTGTTTGTTTATTGTTGTTATTATCTACTACTTAATGAAGGAAATCATACAGTATTTGACCTTCGCATACAACAATATGTTAAAAAGATTATACACCATGATCAAGTGGGATTTATTCCAGGGTTGCAGGGATGGTTTAACATTCTCTGCCTTTTAATTAGAGAGTTTAATCCTTTTACATTTAAAGGAATACTTATAAGGAAATGTTTACGGATGGTCCCTGACTTAAAATGGTTTGACTTACGATTTTTTTACTTTATAATGGTGCAAAAATGATACACAATCAGTAGAAACTCAGATGTTGCACAGAAAGCCTCAGGGGTAAGTGTCCTGGGAATTCGAGAGGCTCTGGCTCTTAGGAGTGTCCTAGGGGATTCAGGCCGGTGGGAAGAGGCAACCTAGGGGAGAAAATGGGAGATGGATGCATGTCTGCCCCACAGCAGCATGGGGAGGGTTAGGAGGGGAGAGCACGGAGCTACTTCAGTAATTCCAGAAGTCTGAGTGCCCACAAACCAGGACTTCACCAGTGATGTTTGGGGTCGGATAGCTCTTTGTTGTGGGGCTGCCTTGTTCACTGTAGGATGTTGAGCAGCACCCCTGGCTTCCACCCACCAGATGCCAGTAACACGACCTTCCCTCCTGTGTGACAAACAAAACTCTTTCCAGACATTGCCCGCTGTCCCCTGGGGGCAAAACCGCCTGGGCTGGAAACCCCTGGGCTAGAGGCAGATTGGACAGGATGATGAGCACTTTTCTAAACCACCACCAGCCTGTAGGATCTGACAAAAGAGATTTTCTTATTTATGAATTTATTTGTGTAAAAAGTCTTAAAAATATAAAAATATTAACTCATTAGTAATTATACATATAATGAATCATCTTTATTGAGAAGAACATTACATAGGAAAAAAATGAAAATTTTAGCAAAATTATAAGGTGGACAAGGTTTTGCTTTCCTAGAACTTGAGGGGGTGACTCAGTTCACTCCCTGATTATCGTTCTTGCTAGCCTTTCAGCGACAAGTCTCTTTGTATTTCATTTACACTCCATATTCACTGACGACTTTATCTCCTGTAACAGTTCGTCTCTGGACTCTCAGTGGCAACGTTGGAGGTGTACACTGGGAGGATGATTCAGGCACTTTTATTCTATTTGGAATATTTGCATTCTTTTGATAGAAATTCTTGCTTGCGTTAATCATCCGTGACGTGTAGTCACGTTTATCCTTGTTCATTTGATTAATGAGCTAGCATTTAAGTATAATTTAAGGGAACAATATTCATTATAGAGATGGAACTACAAAAAAGTGGTGAAACGTTGCCTGACTCGTTACCTTAGGATGTTCTTTCCAGGGAGCCCAGGGCGGTGAAGGTTATGTGGAAACCCCATTAGCAGCTGTGGACGTCCAGCCAGACAAAGCCACACTCAGGACGTTTCCCCGTCTTTTCGATTCTAATGGAAGCACACAAGGGGGTAGTGTTAGGTTCTGATATGCTCTCAGCCCTTAATTGGTGTCAGTAGCAGAAATATTGCACCCTGGATTCAACTAGAGGTGGATTCAACTACGGGCTTGGGTTTGAACCTCGGCCTAGCCACGTAGGAGCCACGTGACCTGCAGGTTTCTCAGCTGTGGAGTGACTGCTGTGAGATTGCCTCATGGTGCCATCACAGAAATAAATTAGACCATGTTTGAAATGTGCCTAGCAAGTGGTCCATATGTGTTAGCTATTATTACTGCGACCTCGAAACATAACTACCGATAATCACAATATGATGATGATGGTGGGAGTTTTCACCAATGTCCTTTGCAACAATCTAACAGTTGCAGGAAGAGATTCTTAGAATGTGAATATCTGGAACTTCTACGGAAGTGGTAATATTGTAATGGACACGTCTAGAGTCTTATCAGGAAGGAGGCAAAGCTTAGAACGGAAGCTGTGGTTACTTAATTGCTGACCTCAAAAATTCTTCAGCAATTTAATAAAAATATCATATAAACACTGGGACTCCTTTTACATTTATGGGTAGAAGGATGGAGTTTAGCCAAATTTCTTGTGAAAAATCTTTTGAGCCCCTGAAGCAGGAAGGAGTTTTGTTTACTGCGTTCTTGGTTAGGCTGATGCTCCCAATGGCAAGCGAGAGACTGCAGGGCACGCTTGGGCCACCATGCTGCCACAGACCTCGGCCGGGATTCCACGCCATCTCCCTGCAGTCCTCATCTGATCCCCTGTGGGACACCAGCCGGCCTTTGCAGACTGAGAGGTGCAGAGAGCGGCAGCCCTGGGATGGGGTTGGATGCCAGCACCTGCCACTTTCAGTCCATTTGGAAGCAGAGGACACGTGAGGGGCAGGGACAAAGGCGAGAGGTGCTGGGCAGAGTGAGGACGCTGTGAGTGTCCAGGGAGGGCCCAGGATGTCGAGTCCTGGAATTAGGGATTCAAGGACATTGTCACCTGCCAAACGCCCACTCAGTCAAGAGCGGCCCTGGCAGGCTGAGCCAGTCCCTGTCTGTATCGAGGCTGTTTTTTCCTCTCCAGCGAGGGGTCTCTCAATGTGCTCCTCCTTTGCAGGACCCCAGGGACACGGGAAGGTCTCCGAGATCACCTATGAGCAGATCCTTGAAGACTAGGGGGAAGCACACAAGGGGGTAGCGTCAGGTTCTCGAGTGGTGCAAACCCGGAGCTCAGTGACTCTATGACCAGGGAGTGTGGGAGTTCTTGTTTACTCTGTCCCCACTCTGACGTCAGGACGGGGAGGCTGGGCCATGATGACCTTCCGCAGGGCCCCCTGCACTGCCGTTTCTGATGAGACTAGCCCACATGATAAGCAAGTGGGCAGAACTCGTCATTGAACAGTTGACACCCTAAGTGCATGGCGGGTGCTGGAAGCCTGGTAGTCTGTAATGGATGCATGGGGTAGAAAGACAGTCGAATAAACCAGAAAAATTTCAGCTGACACATGCTAACCAAAGATTTAAAATATGGGGTTGAGATGGAGAGGCCCCGGTGGGACCTTGGATTGGGTCCTGTCTCAGCCCTCTTGTGACATTTAGACCATGCTCTCTTTGGTGGGTCAGGACAAGGTGTCCAGAGTGGGGCACAGGGAGGAGCCTCGTGCTCACAGGAAGGCAGGAGGCCAGTGGGGGGTGGTCGGAGAGGCTGGCAGGGCCAGGCCCCAGGACTCATGGAGACAAAAATCTACATCCCTCCCACCACCCCTACAAGGTGTATGGGGGCTCCACACTCTCCTAACTGTTCTGGGGTTTCCCTGAGACTCTTTTGCCCAAAGGAGCCCCAGACAGGCCCCCGGTTTCCCAGAGTGAGGAGGGCCAGTAGAAGGTGTCCACAAGTCAACAAATCTTGCCCCCATCCCTGGGGATGCCACACAGTTTGCTCTGGTGGTTGAGAGAAGAACAGCATGGCATAGTCTGTCCCATCTCCCCAGGGGAGTTTAAGCACCCGAGTCGAGGCTCCCTGGGATGGGTCAGACAGGCCAGAGCACGGAGCCGGCTGCGTCCACGCCAGAGCTGCCGGGTTGACGCGCAGGGGCTGGAGCTGGAGGACGGGTACGCAGCCATCACAAGCCAGGCAGCTCCTCCGTGGGCCCTCTCTCTGACCCTCCCTCCAGGGCTTGACTCGGCTGGAGAGCAGGGGCTGGCCGAGAGGACACTGGGTCAGCCTGCGCTCTGGCAGGGGTGCGTCTCACTGACAAACCAATAACCCCATGGGACCAGAGCGGTGTCCGGGGCAGCCCCCTGTGCCGCCCAGCTGGGCCCTTCCCCAGGGTCGCCCAGAGGCTCTGGGGAGATCTGCACAGATGGGTTGGAGCCGCCCCTGGGCCAGACGATGAGGTGACCAACGCGCCCTCCCACCTTCAGGTGACTGGCTGCAGGGTGGCGGCCCCTTCGTGGTGGGAGGGGAGCCCCCCTCGCGGGTGTCCTGGGGTGCCAACTACCACGACGTGGGGCTGGGGGGTGCTGAGCACTGAGGGCGCCTGCCCCTTTTTCACCTGCACTTTGCTGCTCTGGCGCTCCCAGGGTGAACCCCGGTCATCCCGTGATGTTAATCAAGTTTGCCTGATTTACGGAGTTAGAGTGTCGGTCCTGCCTTGTGTGAGTGGGAACAGAGTCTGTAAACCACAGGAGCCCTGGACAATGCAGGTTCCCAGGCCATACCTCTGCTGGTTCCCACCAGTGGTGACCGGCAGCTTCCTGCACCCCCGGCCGGTGCCTCCCCGCTACACTGCCCGTGCGCCCTCCCCGGCCTCTGGGGGGGTGGGGCTTGGGCACCCCCAGCACTTTCCCTGGCACCTGGTGTGCTGTGAAATTGTTACCGCCCAATGTGAGGCCTTCTGCTCGCCACAAGACATGCCAATAGTCAAGAGGCAAGGTGGTAGGAGAAAAAGGACTTTTTTATTACAGCTTGCTAGCAAGGGGAAGATGGCAGACTCATGTCCAAAAGAACCATCTTAAGGGGGCACGAAATCTTGCAGCAGTTATATGTGCCATTGGGTTACTGGGGAGGGAGTTAGGAATGTTGACCCTCTGGTGTTACAGACTGGGAGTGCCACGCCAGATCTTTCAGTTTTCACTGATGATGGCTATCAGCATAGATTCTCTGTTCAGGGATCATCACATTCCTAAGGAACTCAAAAAAACAAAGTTATCATCTTATCACAGCTGGGAGGTACGTGCACAAGCAGGGGTCGTAAAATCTACAGAGCAGTTAGATCTCCTGGAGGGTGCAGATCCAGCTGGGCTAGTTTGTCAGAGGTCATTCAAAGTTACAACAGAGTTTTTCTGTTCTACAGTATGGCTTCCCTTATGTCAACCTTGTCTCCAGCCAGTATCAGAATCCTGTGTTCACCCGCCAGCTGCAGGTTCCCAGACCGCGGTCCTCTGGCTCCTGTGTGCCATGCTCCATTTCCAACCCTTAGCTGGAGCTTTGAACTTCAAACGTGACCTGGGACTTTCCGCTTGTTCCCATTGCCATCATATTTTCTCATTTTCAAGCAACATTTTTATTTGTATAAACAAGACGTTCTTTGTAGACAAGGTGTAAAATAGAGAGAGGTATCTAACAGAAAGAAGTTGTTCTCTGTGTGGTCAAAGAAAGTAACAATTGTTTCCTCCTTAAAAAATATATTTGGAAAACATTGAGGCACAGTCCTCACTTCAGTCCATGTGCCAACATGATACAATGGAATGGAAGGTGGTAAAATACCGGGGTGGGGGCGGGGGTTGTTCTGAAGAAGATCGTGAAATGATTAGGGCGGGGCCCCAGAACGGATGGATAGCTTTCACCGGATACATCTAGACCTCAAAACTGTGAAAACGTGTGTATACATATGTGTCTGCACACACACAAATGCACCTGTATATGGGTGCACACACGCAAATGCTCCTGTGTATGGCACACCTGGGATAGGCTCTGGATGCGCACCTTGCTCTCCACCCCATCCCGCTCGGCCGGGCCGCTGGTCCTCAGGCGCCCTCAGTGCCGAGAGCCGCCATCAGGCTGCAGAGTCCCCGGCCGCTGGGCCAAGTGTGGGCACTCACTGGTCCCCTCCTCCACGCCGCAGTCTTTGTCGGTCATAAAGGGGATATTTCGGCTCCGTTTGCTTCAGTCCTGCTTCTGCCTCTCAGTTCCTCTTTAGCTCTGGCGGGAGAGGAATGCTTTTATGGGACCCTGTGTCCTCAACTCTGGTGCCTGCTGTGGTTCAGTCCCCTTTGGGGTGGGTGGGTGTGTGGGGGGGGGGGTTGGGGTCCTTGGTGTGCTCAGGTTCCTTGAATTTAGCCTTCTGGTCTCACAGACATAAGGAGAAACACGTGTGGAATCTTACACGTAGGGCGTTCCTCCTCAACAGCTCTCGCAGGTCGGTGCTCATCTGCTTAGAGAAGCAATTAAAGAAAAAGTTTGAACCTCTTTATTCACTTCTCTTGTGTTACACCTACTCTGTTTCATACATCATTTTACCCATATACCCCTCAGCGTGGTTTAGACCAGTGGCTTTTCTCAGGCACAGCTTGTTCTCAGGAGCTGCGGTTTTCCCTTTCTTTCATCCACCGTCTGTCACACCTGGCAGAGACCCCGGGTCCAGCCCTCTCCTCTGGCCCCCCACCCCGTCCTGACAGCATCCCCACTTCTCAGCACCTCGGTGACGCTCCTCCTGGCTTCATTCCCAGGCCCGGACCTGTGACGGCATAGCTCCAGAGCCCTGGTTCTTTAGACGGCCCCAACTCCCCGGCATGAGATCAGGTCATGCCAAACTGACCTCATTCCCAGTTTTTGATAAGTTACCACTTACTATTATCCTTTCAATGCTTCACTTGATTCAGGATCCTGTTGTACGATGAAGGATCTTTGCGTGGATCTTTATGTTTGGAACTGTCCTGGCGTATTTTGTTTTCTTCTTTGTCTTACTGTGGTATCAGACTAACAATGACCTCATAGAATGAGGTAGGGAGGATTTTGCCTCTTTTGTTGTCTCTATGGAAGAGTTGATATAAGGTGAATGATTTCAACTGTAAAACCATCTGGGACTATGGATTATTTTGAAGGAAAATTTTAAAGAACTTATTTAGTTTTTTTAATGGTTATGGTACTGTTCAGGCTTATTATTTTTTCTTGAGTCATTTTTGTTTATTTATAAGTTGTATCTATCTAGAAATTTATTCATTTGCTCTAAGTTTTCAAATTTATCAGCTTAAAGTTGTTTGCAGTGTTCTCTCCATGTCAGATGTGCACTTATGTCCCCATTTTCATTCTTGATGTTGTTGATTTGGAGCCTCTTTTTTGTCTTTATCGATCATGCTAGAGATACATTTTGTGACTTTTTATATTTTCTATTTTATTAAATTCCGCTCTTCCACTACTTCCATTTTTCTTGGGTTTATTGTGGTTCTTTTTCTCACTTAAAACTGCAGCTTACTCAGTTATTTTTAGCATTTTTTTTTCTGCCTCAGCATTTAAGCAATACATTTCACTTTAAGTAATACTGTCATGGAATCTCGCATGTTTTAATATGCAACACTTTATTATCATTCAGTTCTGAATATTTAAAATGTTCCATTAGGATCTCTTCCCTGACACCTGGGTTATTTAGATGTATATTTAAAAGTATCCAAATATATCAGAACTTTGCTTGTCTTTTTCCAAAATTTCATTGTGGAAAATTTCAAACATACAGCAGAGTTGAAAGAATTTACAGTAAACACTCATATATTCACTATTTGGATTTTGCCTCGAACGTTTATGGAACTTGCTTTAGCATGTCTATCCTTCTATCTCCATCCATCTACCTACCCATGAATTTATATTTTTTGGATGCATTTCAGAATACATTGCAGATATCGGTACACTTCTTCCTAAATACTTTAGATGCACTAACTAGAATTCAAAATTTGTTTATAATTTTTTTCTTTTGATGTATAATTTACATATAATGAAACGCACAAATCTTAGATGTATAGTCATTGAGTTTTGACAAATGCATAAAGCTGTGTAACCCAAATACCTCTCAAGGTATGGAACATGAGCATCACCCCCCTCCCAGGGTTCATGCCCCTTTCCAGGCAATTCCTACCCCTTCCCCTGATGCAGCCACAGTTCTAATTTTTTCCACCCTAAGACAGTTTTGCATGTTCTAGCATTTCACATAAAATGGAGTCATACGGTGTGTACTCTTTTGCGTAAGGATTCTTTCACTTAGCATGATGTTTGAGATCTGTCCTGCTGTGTGTCTCCAGAGTCTGTTTCTTCATGTTGCCGAGTGGTAGCTATTGCATGAGTAGACCAAGTTTGTTTTGCCATTGTCTTCCTGATGGGTCCCTGGGTTGTTTTCCTTTTTGGGTGTTATGAATAAAGCTGCTGCAAACATTCTTGGACAAGTCTTTTTGTGGGCATATATTTTAGTTTATCTTAGGTGTGGACGTGCTGCGTCATACGGTAGGTACATATTTAGTTTTATAAGAAACTGCCAGACCTTATTCCAGAGTGGTTCTACCAGTTTTCATCCCTGCCAACAATGAACGAGAGTTCCAGTTGCTCCATATCCTCACTGACTCTTTGTGTTGTCAGTCTTTTCAGCGTCAGCTATTCTAATGGATGTGTAGCGGTACCAGTTGTGGTTTTAATGTGTTTCCCTGGAGGGAAGTGAGTGATAGGACTGTTCCCCAGGTGGTGGGAGGCCAGCCTCAGCACAATCATTGTTACCACTTGTCCCCGTCAACCTCCTCCTATTTCCTTTTCTGATATTTTTCTTGTTTCTTGAGCTAAATGTTTATTTTATTTACATATCTGTCTATCTATAATTTTTAAAAAATAGACTTTATTTTTTAAAGCAGTTTTAGGTTCACAACAAAATTGATGAGGAAGTCCAGTGAGTCCCCATATACTCCCTGCCCCCCCACAGACTCCCACCATCAACACCCCCAGTGGTATGTTCATTACAATGGGTGAACCTACACTGACACATCATTTTCACCCAAAGTCCATAGCTTACATTAGTATCTATAGCATTTTTTCTTTGTGAATTTTATACAACATTAATTTTTTTAAATTGAGGTATAGTTGACATATAACGTTAGTTTCAGGTGTATAACTTAATGATTCGATATTTGTACTCATTGAAAAATGATCACCACAGTAAGTCTAGTTAACATCCATCACCACCCATAGTTATAAATATTTTTTCTTGTGATGAGAACTTTTAAGATCTAGTTTCTTAGCAACTTTTAAATATGCAGTTCAGTATTATTAATTATAGTCACCATGCTGTACATTATGTCCCCATGGTTTATTTAGTTTATAACTGGAAGTTTGTACCTTTCAACCCCCTTCACCCATTTCATTCACCCCTAACCCCCAGCCTCTGGCAACCACCAATCTGTTCTCTGTATCTGTATTTATGAATTCTTTCTTTCTTTTTCTTTTTATCATCCACATATGAGCAAGATCATATAGTATCTGTCTTTCTCTGTTTGACTTATTTCACTTAGCATAACGCCCAGAAGGTCCATCCAAGTTGTTATAAATGCAAGATTTCTTTCTTTTTATGGCTGAATAATATTACATTGTGTTTATATACCACATTTTCTTTATCCATTCGTCCATCGATGGACACTTAGGTTGCTTCCATGTCTTGGCCATTGTAAATAATGCTGCAATGAACATGGGGGTGCAGATATCTTTTCTAGTTAGTGCTTTCATTTTCTTCAGATGAGTACCCAGAAGTTGAATTGCTGGATCGTGTGGTAGTTCTATTTTTAATTTTTTGAGGAACCTCCATAATGTTTTCCATAGTGTCCGTACCAATTTATATTCCCACCAACAGCGCACAAGAGTCCCTTTTTCTCCACATTCTCACCAGCACTTGCTATTTTTTGTCTTTTTGTTGATAGCCATTCTAACAGGTGTGAGGTGATATCTCATTGTGGTTTTGATCTGCATTTCCGTGATGATTAGTGATGTTGGGCACCTTTTCATGTACGTGTTGGCCATCTGTATGTTTTCTTTGGAAAATGTCTTTTCAGGTCCTCTGCCAATTTTTTAATCAGTTAGGGGTTTTTTTGCTATTGAGTTGTGTGAGTTCTTTATATATTTTGGATATTAACCACTTATCAGATATATAATTTGTAATTATTTTCTCCCGTCCTGTAGGTTGTCTTTTCATTTTATTGACTGTTTCCTTTGCCGTGCAGAAGCTTTTCAGTTTGATGTAGTCCCACTTGACTTTTGCTTCTGTTGCCTTTGCTTTTGGTGTCAAATCCAAAAAGTCGTGGCCAAGACTGATGTCAAGGAGCATACCACCTGTGTTTTCTTCTAGGCGTTTTATGGTTTCAGGTCGTTCATTCAAGTCTTTAATCTATTTTGAGTTAATTTTTGTGTATGGTGTAAGATAGTGGGCCATTCAGTTTCATTCGTTTGCATGTGGCTGTCCAGTTTTCCCAACACTATTTATTGAAGAGACTGTCCTTTCTCCATTGTATGTTCTTGACTCCTTTGTCATAAATTAATTGACCATATATGCATATTTTTATTTCTGGGCTCTCTAATCTGTTCCATTGATCTGTGTGTTTGTTTTTATGACAATACCATACTGTTTTGATTACTGTAGCTTTGTAATATAGTTTGAAAACAGGGAGCACAATGCCTCCAGCTTTGTTATTCTTTCTCCAGATTACTTTAGCTGTTTGAGGTTTTTGTGGTTCCATACAAATTTTAGGATTGTTTGTTCTATTTATGTGAAATAGTGTTTTAATAATAAAATGGTTAAAACCTCTGAGATTGTTTTTTGGTATGTTACACAGTATTAAATAATATAAATCAAAATCTGGGGGATCAAGATGCAGCATAGGCAGACTCTGAACTCATCTCCTCCCATGGACACAACAGACTTACAACTACTCTTGGCTACTGTTGGAACAATTACCCCTCTGAGAGAACTGCAAACTGGATAAAAAGAACCCCTGAAACAAGGGACAGTCCTGGCTGAGGTGGAAGAGGCAGAATTTCCTTTCTGGAGAGAAGAATGTTACGAGAGGTTCGGGGGTTCAATCGGAGACATAAAAGAAACTTTCCACTCCAAACAAAGGGACTGAAGGTATATTTTATTATATAGAGGATATATTATATAGATGATAGTAAAGGTATATTTTATTATATAGAGGATAGTAAAGGTGATAGTCCGCAAACAGATCCGAATAGGTCAAATAATAAGAGGGAAAAACACCAGCTCCACTGGAAAGGGAAAACATCCACATCAGCTGAGATAGCAGCAGATTCAAATAGGTCATATAATGAGAGGGAAAAACATCAGATCGACTGGAAATGGAAAACATCCACATTGACTGAAGGGAAATGACACAAATCAACCAGAAAGAGAAACACCAGGTTGACCAAAAAGAGGACACATCAGATCGGTTACTCACAACATCCACGCCCCACTGCTGGAGAGAGTCCCTTCGATTGACACGGCTGGGCGGGAACCCGATCATCAGCGGTCCTGGGCTGGCCATCCCCTCCACAGGCAAGACTCTCATCAGGCCTCAGTTTCTAGAAGTTTACATAAGGAGTTACAGAGTTTACAGAGCAAGCATTTAGTGTTTCCATGCACAAATGGCTATCAGTGGCATACGTGCGCTGAGCCTCCTGGCTATCGTTCCAGCCTGGTAGTTGTGTACATGCATTGTTTTCCCTGGTTATCATCCCAGCCTGGCACAGACGGCCAGTCTGCCCCAGGCTTTAATGCCCAAAGGACCTTGAAATTCTTACAAATTGCAACTATCTCCATGGGAAAAATGTCAGTTCCCACCACACAGAAAGCAGCTTTATATTTCTTTGTGTGCTGGTGGCTGTAGGTCAATGGAATGGCCAAACATGGCTGCACTCATGTCAAGATGAAGAAAAAGCCACCTTCACAAGCCGTAGCACTTCACGGCCTCCTGGGAGCAATCCAAAGTACACAGCCCTCCCTGGAGGAGTGGGGGATCTGAGCAGGGGAGCATTACCACTATCAGCATCTTTTGGACTCAGCACAACCGAGACGAGTGTCATAATATCTGGCTTTGCTGGCTACTAACAACAATGGAGAATACCCCCAGAAAAGCTATCTGAAATAATGGGGAAAAAAGCCTGCTCTTAAAGGGCCTCATGCATAATTTCACCCATTTCAGAAAGCAACCAAAAATCACCAGAAAGAAAGGTGCACAGCCCTTTGGTGAAAAGAGACTCACCTGATAGGCTCTGGGTGCATCTTGGTGAGAGGTGAGACCTCTCCAGGGACTGAGACATTGGTGGCAGCCATTATTGTGACTTTGTACAGATGTGCTGACGGAGATGCTGGCAGAGGCCATTGGAGTTCTCCCCCTGGCCTGCTAGCCCAGGGTCTGCCCCACCCACTAGAGCACTGATTTAATCCAGCTCAGCCAGGGCAGGCAGCCCACCCTAGGGAGTGGCTGCACCCAACAGCAAGCCCTCAGGCAACTTGTGGGCCTGCATAAGCTGGGTGCTTGGATCCTCTGCAGCTGGGCAAGTGGGTCTGCCTCTGTGGGGCAGGGCGTGCATGAGGAACAGGTGGAGTGTGTGAGCCATTGGTGGAGTGTTTGGGGCCTCTGCAGTGGGGCGACTGGGTCTGCTTCAGGGGCTCAGGGCGCACGCATGGCGCAGCATTGTGTTGACAGTATGTGTGGCCCAGTGGGTGGTGGGGCTTGTCAGCTGCAGAAGACTCGTGCTTCTCAAACAGCCACATAGGGGATCAGCCCCACCTTCCAAAGCCTGAAAAAATTGGGTGCTCCCATGCCTGGGGCCAGCCCCCACTCAGCTGCAATCCTGGGGGAGCAGACAAGAGCCTTGCAGGCTGGAGGCCTATAGCAATTGTAAGCCCCTGAGCCTAGCAACCAGCCACATTGGGGGCCTACTCACTTAACAGAAAAATTGCAACAGGAATGTGCTATTAGACCTTACAGCCAACTGTGCTGGGGCGAGCCATGCCTGGTGAAGTGACTGAATGATCTGTAGCAGCCACACACAGATGAGCATTTCAACCAGCTGGCCAGGGGGAAAGCCTAGATTCCCTTTGCACTTGCAGCAAGAGCAACCCTGCCACAACAGAAGGACACATGTAGCCCACACAGGGGTCACTCCTGGAACATTTGGAACTGGTGAGGAGAGGAAAGCACACTGCTGGGCCTCATAAGGCATCTCTTACAGAAGGCCACCTCTCCAAGATCAGGAAATGTAGCTGACCCACCTAATACATAGATATAAGCACAGAGAAGGAGGCAAAATGAGAAGGCAAAGTAATACGTTCCAGGTAAGGGAACAGGACAAAACCCCAGAAAAAGAACTAAATGAAACAGAAATAAACAATATACCTGACAAAGAGTTCAAACAAAATGTCATAAGGATGCTCACAGATCTTGGAAGAAGAATGGATGAACTCAGTGAGAACATCAACAAAGTACTGGAAAATATAAAAAAGAACCAATCAGAAATGAAGAATACAATAATGGAAATGAAAAATTCACTAGAGGGACTCAATAGCAGAGTAGATGATAGAGAAGAACAGATCAGCAAGTTGGATGAAAGACTAGAGGAAATCACCCAAGCTTAACAGATAAAATAAAAAAGAATTAAAAAGAACGAGAACAGTCTAAGGGACCTCTGGGACAACATCAAGTGCACTAACATCCATATTATAGGTGTCCCAGGAGGAGAAGAGAGAGACAAAGGGGCAGAGAATCTATTTCAAGAAATAATAGATGAAAACTTCCCTAACCTCAGGAAGGAAACAGACATCCAGGCACAGGAAGCACAGAGAGCACCAAACAAGATAAACCCAAGGAGGCCCACACCAAAACACATCATAATTAAAATGTCCAGGATTAAAGATAAAGAGAGAATCCTAAAAGCCAGAAGAGAAAGGCAACAAATTAAATACAAAGGATAGCCCATAGGGCTATCAGCTGACTTCTCAGCAGAAACCTGACAGGCTAGAAGAGAGTGGCACGATATATTTAAAGTGCTGGAAGGAAAAAACCTACAGCCAAGAATACTCTACATGTCAAGGTTATCATTCAGAATGGAAAGAGAGAGAAAAAGTTTTCCAGACAAGCAAAAATTAAAGGAGTTTGTCACCAAAAAAAACAGTCTTACAAGAAATGCTAAAGGGACTTATTTAAGTGGGAAAGAGAAGACCACAAATAGGAATAAGGAAATTATCAAAAAAAAAAAAGAGCAATAAAATCACTGGCAAAGGCAAAAAATTCGGTAAAGATAGTAGATCAACCACCTACGAGGAGAATATGAAGGTCAAAAGACAAAAGTATTAAAATTACTTATTTCTGTGATAAGAGGGTAATGGATACATACACACAAAAAACACGTTAGATATGATATCAAAAACATAAAATGTAGGAGGTGGGGAGTAAAATAGTAGAGCTTGTAGAAAGAAGTCAAACTAAAGAGACCATCAACTTAATATAAATTGCTATATACCTAAGTTAAATATATGAACCTCATGGTAATCACAAACCAGAAACCTATAATAAATACACAAAAAAAACTACTAGAAAGGAACCCAAACATAGTACTAAAGAAAGCCATCAAACCACAAGGGAAGAGAGCAAGAGAAGAAGAAAGGAACAGAGAAGAACTACTAAAACACCCAGAAAAAAAGTAACAAAATGGCAATAAGTACATACTTAACAATAGCTACTTTAAATGTCAATGGACTAAATGCTCCAATCAAAAGACATAGTGTGGCTGATTGGATGGAAAAACAAGACCCATATATATACTGCATACAAGAGACACACTTCAGACCTAAAAACACTCACAAACTGAAAGCGAAGGGATAGAGAAAGATACTCCGTGCAAATGGCAATGAAAAGAAAGCTGGGGTAGCAATACTCACATCAGACAAAATAGGCTTTAAAACAAAAACTGTAACAAGAGACAAAGAAGGGCACTACATAATGATCAAGGGAACAATCCAACAAGAGGATATAACACTTGTAAATATCTATGCACCCAACAGAGAAGCACCTAAATATATAAAACAATTATTAATAGACATAAAAGGAGAAATAGACAGTAACACAATAATAGTAGGGGACTTTAACACTCCACTTACACCAATGGATAGATCATCCAAACAGAAGATCAATAAGGAAACATTGGCCTTAAACAACACATTAGGCCAGATGGACTTAGTAGATGTATACAAAACATTCCATCCAAAAACCACCAAATAGACATTCTTTTCAGATGTACATGGAACTTTATCCAGGACTGATCACTTCTTAGGCCACAAAACGAGTCTCAATAAATTTAAGAAGATTGAAATAATACCAAGCATCTTTTCTGACCACAATGGTGTGAAACTAGAAATCAACTATAGGAAGAAAATCAGAAAAGCCACAAATACGTGGAGATTAAACAAAATGCTATTGAACAACATTAGGTCAATGAAAAAATCAAAGGAGAAATCAAAAAATACCTGGAGACAAATGAAAATGAATATATGACATGGCCAAAATTATGGAATACAGCAAAAGTGGTTCTAAGAGGGAAATGTATAGCAATACAGGCCTACCTCAACAAATAAGAAAAATCTCAAATAAACAATCTAACAGTGCACCTAAAGGAACTGGAAAACAAAGAACAAACAAAGCCCAAAATCAGTAGAAGGAAGGAAATAATAAAAATCAGAGCAGAAATAAATAAAATAGAGACTAAAAAACAATAGAAAAAAAATCAGTGAAAACCAAGAGCTGGTTCTTTGAAAAGATAAACAAAATTGACAAACCTTGATCTAGACTCACCAAGGAAAAAAGAGCGAAGGTTCAAATAAATAAAATCAGAAGTGAAAGAGGAGAAATTACAATGGAAACCTCAGAATTACAAAGGATTATAAAAGAATACTATGAAAGGCTATATGCCAACAAATTGGATAATCTAGAAGAAATGGATGAATTCTTAGAATCATACAACTTTCCAAAACTGAATCAAGAATAAATAGAGAATTTCAGTAGACCAATCACCAGTGAGGAAATCAAAATAGTAATCAAAAACTTCCCAAAAAATAAAAGTCCTGGACCAGGCGGCTTCCCTGGTGAATTCTTGCCAAACATTCAAAGAAGACTCAATACTTGTCCTTCTCAAACTCTTCCAAATCATTGAAGAGGAGGGAAAGCTTCCTAACTCATTCTACAAGCCACCATTACCCTGATACCAAAACCAGACAAAGACAACACAAAAAAAGAAAATTACAGGCCAATATCACTGATGAACATCGATGCAAAAATCCTCAACAAAATACTAGCAAATTGGGGGCCGGCCCGGTGGCGCAAGCGGTTAAGTGCGCGCGCTCCGCTGCGGCGGCCCAGGGTTCGCTGGTTCGGATCCCGGGCGCGCACCCGACGCACTGCTTGGCAAGCCATGCTGTGGCGGCATCCCATATAAAGTGGAGGAAGATGGGCACAGATGTTAGCCCAGGGCCGTCTTCCTCAGCAAAAAAAGAGGAGGATTGGCGGATGTCAGCACAGGGCTGATCTCCTCACAAAAAAAAAAAAAAAATACTAGCAAATTGAATACAACAATACATTAAAAAGATCATACCCTATGATCAAGTGGGATTTACTCCAGGGACGCAGGGATGGTTCAACATCCACAAATCCATCAACGTGATTCACCACATTAACAAAATGAAGAATAAAAATCACGTGAGCATCTCAATAGCTGCAGAGAAAGCATTTGACAAGATACAGCATGCATTTATAATAAAAACTCTGAATAAAATGGGTATAGAAGGAAAGTACCTCAACATAATAAAGACCATATATGACAAACCCACAGCTAATATCATCCTCAATGGTGAAAAAGTGAAAGCTATCCCTCTAAGAACAGGAACCAGACAAGGATGCCCACTCTCCCCACTCCTATTTAACATAGTATTGGAAGTCCTAGCCAGAGCAATCAGGCAAGAAAAAGAAATAAAAGTGATCCAAATTGGAAAGGAAGAAATGAAACTGTTACTATTTGCAGATGACATGATTCTATATATAGAAAACCATAAAGAATCCACTAAAAAACTTCTAGAAATAATAAATGAATATGGTAAATTTGCAGGATACAAAATCAACATACAAAAATCAGTTGCATTTCTATGCACTAACAACGAAGTAGCAGAAAGAGAAATTAAGAATACAATCCCATTTACAACTGCAACAAAAACAATAAAATACCTGTGAATAAACTTAACTAAAGAGATGAAAGATCTGTACACTGAAAACTATAAAACATTGCTGAAAGAAATTGAAAAAGACACAAAGAAATGGAAAGATATTCCGTGCTCTTGGATTGGAAGAATTAACATAGTTAAAATGTCCATACTTCCTAAAGCAATCTACAGATTCAATGCAATCCCTATCAAAGTTCCAATGACATTTTTCACAGAAATAGAACAAAGAATCCTAAAATTTATATGGAACAACAAAAGACCCAGAATAGCCAAAGGAATCCTGAGAAAAAAGAACAAAGCTGGATGCATCACACTCCCTGATTTCAAAATATACCACAAAGCTATAGTAACCAAAACAGCATGGTATTGGCACAAAAACAGACACACGGATCAATGGATCAGAATTGAGAGCCCAGAAATAAACCCACACATCTATGGACAGCTAATTTTCGACAAAGGAGCCAAGAACATACAATGGAGAAAGGAAAGTCTCTTCAATAAATGGTGTTGGGAAAACTGGACAGCCACATGCAAAAGAATGAAAGTAGACTATTATCTTTCACCATACACGTAAATTAACTCAAAATGGATTAAACTTGAACGTAAGACCTGAAACCATGAAACTTCTATAAGAAAACGTAGGCAGTACGCTCTTCGACATCAGTCTTAGCAGCACATTTTCAAGCACCATGTCTGACTGGGCAAGGGAAACAATAAAAAAAATAAACAAATGGGACTACATCAAACTAAAAAGCTTCTGCAGAGCAAAGGAAACCATCAACACAATGAAAAGACAACCTAACAATTGGGAGAAGATATTTGCAAAGCATATATCTGATAAGGGGTTGATACCCAAAATATATAAAGAACTCATACATCTCAACAACAAAAAAGCTAACAACCCAATTAAAAAATGGGCAATAGACATCTGAATAGACATTTCTCCAAAGAAGATATACAGATGGCCAACAGGCACGTGAAAAGATGCTCAACATCATTGACGATCAGGGAAATGCAAATCAAAATGACAATGAGATATCACCTCACGCCTGACAGAATGGCTATAATTAACAAGACAGGAGACAACAAGTGTTGGAGAGGATGTGGAGAGAAGGGAACTCTCATACACTGCTGGTGGGAGTGCAAACTATGGTGGGTGCAGCCACTCTGGAAAACAGTATGGAGATTCCTCAAAAAATGAAGAATAGAACTACCATATGATCCAGCTATTCCACCACTGGGTATTTATCCAAAGAACATGACAACACCAATGAGTAAAGATATATGCACCTCTATGATCATTGCAACATTATTCACAATAGCCAAGGCTTGGAAGCAACCTAAGTGCCCATCAAGTGACAAATGGATAAAGAAGATGTGGTATATGTACACAATGGAATACTATTCAGCCATGAGAAACAATGAAATCCAGCCATTTGTGACAACATGGATGGACCTTAAGGGTATTATGTTAAGCAAAATAAGTCAGAGGGAGAAGGTCAAATACCATATGATCTCACTCATAAGTAGAAGATAAAAACAACAACAAACACACACATAGAGACAGAGATTCAATTGGTTGTTACGGGGGGTGGGGGGTGGAAGGAGGGTGAAAGGGATGATTAGGCACATGTGTGTGGTGATGGATTATAATTAGTCTTTAGGCGGTGAGCATGATGTAATCTACACAGAAATCGAAATATAATGACATACACCTGAAATTTATATAATGTTATAAACCAATGTTACTGCAATAAAAAAATAAAAAGTTTATTAAAAAACAAAACAAAAAAAATAAATCAAGATCTGTGTAAAATTGAAGGAGAATGGGCCACAGAATGAAAGGCTTTTGCCACAACTTTCTTAGAATTTAACTATTAGTAATAGTAAAAACCAAATCTAAACTTTGAGTGCTACAGTGTGCCAAGGCCTCACCTAAGGACTTTAGGTGTGTTATAAAACTTCAGGTGTGATTCTCCCCTAAACGCTATAAGGTGTCTGTTATTAGCTCCAATTTCCAGGTAATGAAGTGATGACACATGGGAGTTTAATGAAACGCGTAAAATATTTCTTCATATCCTTACATCTCTAAGAGCTAATGTTCTTTTTAAATGTCCATAGAACATCTGAAAAGCCTGATCATGTTTAAACTAATCATGTTTAACCTAAAGTGATTAAGTGGGAGGACATGGCAAACGCACCAAGCAGTGTCAGGCTCACAGCACAGACCCGGTAACCACCGGGCACCTTTTTTGTTGTCAGGTGCACAGGGCCATAAGGAACCTCAGTAAATTTAAGAAGTATACCCTTTCTAGTCGTATCCTTTGACCATTAGTCAATATGTTAGAATTAATAACAAAGGGATAACTTTTATAATTAACCGCTTGGATATTTAAAAACATTCAGATAATTGGGGTCAAAGAGGAAGCCATGCGGATGTTTTGGACGATGTGGAAATCAACAACACCAAGGCTGGTCCTCGATCCTACGGTTTGCAGTGTGTTTTTGAAGACATTTTACTGTCTCCTCTGTGTGGAGTTTACCTTGGTGTCTGGCTTGAAGCTCATCTCTACCTGAGCACCTTGCAGGAAGAAGGGCCTTGTCACACCTTGGGGCCCCGCTGGTCCCAGCTCTTCACGGGCCCCACACCAACACACCAGCACCCTGGGCTGGGCCTGCTGTCCCCAGGGGAGGGAGTGGCTGTTGGAGTCCTGCTGTCTCCGAGATTACTTCCTCTGAATTTCCTCATTTTCTGGTTATTGACTTAATTTGATTGTTTGCTTGAACTCCTTGAACTGATTAAAATAAAGCAAACAAGAAAACAACACATGAAATGCTGCAAACTTTTTACAAAGAGGAGGAAACCATTTCGCTCCACAGAAGTGCTGGTGATTCTACGTGAACAGAAGTGCACGGATCAGCAGGAAACCTGGCTTTGGGTGGTTGTTCTCAGCCGTGGTGACACACTGACGTCCATCTGGGGAACTCTGACCAGTGTGGATGCCAGGGTCCCTCCTCAGCCATTCTGATGTCATGATGGAGACCTAGGTGGGGCCTTCCCCTGGTGGCTCCAGTATGCAGTCAGGCTTGGGAACTGTTGCTCTGAGCCTGGATGGGCTCTGGTGTAAAAATCAAGGCCGTGAGCTCTAGGCTCTAAGTGCTCTCCTCTGTGGTTAGTGGACGTCAGAGCCCCAGGTCAGCAATGTTTCTGGCTGACAGGGTGAGCTCTTAGTGCCCAGTGAAGGCCTGTCCCGGCTGACCCAGGCAGAGGTGACCACTGGGAAAGGCCCGGGTCAGGGCTCCTGGGGGGTCAGGCTGAGCTAAGGGAGGAGTATTCTGGGCCAATAATTCTCTACTCCGGGGGGAAGGTGGTGGAAGGAGGCACCAATGAAGAGACGGGTGAGGGGGCTTAGGCTCAGGGAGGAGCACAGCCCCCACCCCATCCCAGGCTCTGCCGGCAGCCGGGGGGTCCTGGGTGCTGGGTGGAGACCACGCCTTCTTCCTTTGCTTCCGTCTTGACCCCAGGCTCAGGAAACAGCTGCTCCCCACAGGTGCTGACGCTCCACTCCACACACGTAGCCTTGTTTAAGCGGCTCCCTTGAAATGCTGTTTGATTTTATCTTTCCGGATAATTACACCAAGAGCCATCGACTTCAGCAATGCACACAGCCAGGAAAAGCTTAATTTTACTTTGATATATTTTAATTTACTAGAGACAGGAGTTCAAGAAATGTACAGGCAACATTAGATACAGCTTTAAATTTTTTTCTTTTCTCTGAAATCACCTCGCTTTACAGTCAGTGACAACGAAGAAGGAAGTACCTGCCCTGTTTTCCAACACCGCTTGTTTTCTGTGACGACAGTGATGCTGAAGGCTGGTCCCCATGCCCACACCAGGCAGGTCATTCAATCCTGCAAAGGCTTCCTGGGCCAGCTTAAACTCTCTCAGCAAAGTCACCCGTCACTCTGACGGGGAGCCTGCCCTCCTGGCTGCTCACATTAGCAGCTTCCTGCTCCTTCTCCTTCCCTCCCCTTCCCCGTCCCTTCAGGAACTGAGTTATTTATTAGTCACTGGTTTCAGCCCCTGACGTTCACAGAGACCACTCCCTCCTTTTACAGGGAAGACCCTTGTGCACATCGCTTCCCTCAGGCCCAGTGAGAAGTCAGCCCTGCCTGGAGCCAGGCCCCACGTGGGGGTTGGGGGGGACACCCTCACACTGGCTCCCTGCAGGAGGGGCAGCTCATGCCAGGACACGGTGGCCTGAGGGGACGCTGGTCCCTCCTGGGCCCCGGGCAGCAACGAGAGTCCCCAGGCGTCTCCTGAGTGTTCTGTACCTCGTGTTGGTTTGGGAGACTGTGGAGGGCCCGTCCTGCCAGGAGGGGTTTACTAAATGGCAACTGAGTATCAACCCGAGTGTGACACGGGCTCAGCTGGGGGGTGGTGGCTGTGGCTATGGGCAGCTGAAGCCGTAGTTGCTGGGCCGACAGCCCTCTACCCAGGTGACAAATTAGTGATAGTAACGAAATACTCAGAAATCGCTGATCCTACTGAACTGGACAGACACCAGGCTCGAGGGTGCACACATTTGTTATAGTAAGTTTCTGCTGACATTTTCCCCAGTTCAAAAAACTAATTAAAAAGCATTAATATTCTGAGTCCGTGAACAAAACCACAGGAGAGCATGGTGGGAGCCAGGCTCCCAGCAGAGAGCAGGCGCAAACACAGAGGGCGGTTTAATGGAGGGACTGGTGATGCGGGTGGGCCTGGTTGAAGGTGAAGGCCCCTGGGGCCAGCAGCAATGGGGGACCCTGCAGCAGGGGCCGTGGGAGGTGACTGGGCCCAGAGAAGACAGGGCTGCCCTGGTCAGCCCCCCAGCACAAAGTGTCCGAGGGGCAAACAGAACGTGTCCCAGCACAGGACAAGGAGCTTCCCAAGCAGGGAGAATGGCGGTGGTCAAGGCAGGTTGGCATGGAGACCGTAGTGGATGTGGACACACACCTCCATGTCACGGGACAGGTATTGCCATCTGGTGCTCCGTCTCTGGGAGCCACGGAGCGAGCCTCGTTGGTGTAGATTTGGATTTATTATGGTGTAGAATGTGTTGCAATTATTACTCCACTTTGACTAACATGTGAAACAAAATTTAAGCCTAATCCTTCCATTTTTCTCTTGTCTGTAGTTCTGAATTCTGTTTTTCTTTGAGATCCTGAGGAGATGGAATCCCAGGGGGCGTTTAAAGTATAAACTGTTAGGTGGGGAGAGGATTTGAATACGAATGGAACAAATCCAAATTGGTTCCCGAGGGCTGAAATCATGCTTTGTCAGCCACGTTAGCATCCCTGGCCCCTGGTGCAGACAGCCTGGCTCCCACACACCCAGCTGGAGTTCTCAGGCTGCACCTTCCGCTCCAGGCACAGGGCCGTGTCTGGAGCGTTTGATTCGAGGTGGATAAAGGAAGTCAGACCAACAGTCTCAGCCCCATGTTTCCATTTATGCACCAGCAGGCAGAGAGCAGTTGCTGAGTCATTCAGACAAAGTCCAGTTCTGTGATGCGGCCTGGACAGAGTCGTGCACAGCCAGGTCTCCGTGGTGGGCGTCCATGCTTCCCACCACCCACAGGGATGGCCCCGCAGGGAGTGCGGTTCCAGGGGCCACTTGGCATGGCCAGGCCCCACCTCCTCTTCCGCCCCACCCCGCAGAGAGGAGGGACCAGCAGGAACAAAGACTTCTGTCCACCTGCGGTGGTGGGGCAGGCCCGTCTTCAGGAGTAGCTTCTGGTGTCTGCTCTTTACTCCTGCTAGTGGTGTGAACCTTGGACACCTCTCCTGACCAGCCTCTGCCTTGGTTGGCACTGCAATACAACGGGATTATTAGTACCACAGAGGGTTGCTGTTGGGCAAGTTGATGGTTTAAAGTGATCACAAAAATGTTTTGGCACCTTGTGTGTACCATACGAGTAGACTTACTGTTACTGCTGTCCTTACTGCCATTCACATGTTATTATTTTTATGACTTGAAGGTGATCCTGAGTGAGGTTCGTGGTCAGTCAGAGGTCCACTCTGGACCCAGGCACCTCCAGAGGGAGGAGGGAAGCAGGAAGAGCTTCACCCAGGGCACCGTGCGTGGGCCTTTTCTGGACATTTCATAGAAATGGAATCATATGATACTTGATGTGTTGTGAGAGGCTCTTCACTCAGCATAATATTATCAAGGCACGTCCACGTGGTGGCATGTGTCAGCACTTCCTTCCTTTTTGTAATCAAATAATATTCCCTGGGACGTTTTTCCATTCATTTAGGTCCTCTTTAATTTTCACAATGATGTTGTATAGTTTTCAGTGTGGAAGGCCTGCACCTCCTTGTTGATATACCACATTCTGTTTATCTTCCTGTTAGTTAATGGACATTTGCGTGTTTCCACCTTTTGGCTATTATGATTTTTGCTGCTGTGAACATTTGTGTACACTTTTGTGTCCATATGCTATCATTTCTCCTGGGTATATACCTAGGAGTGGGATCGCTGGGTCATATGGTAACTCTATCTTCAACATATGGGGAACTGCCAGACCGTTTCTACAGTGGCTGTACCAGCTTACATTCCCGCCAGCAGGATGTGAGGGTTTTGTTTCTCCACATCCTTGGAACACTTGTTACTGTCTGTCTTTTTGTTTACAGCCACCCTAGTGGGTGTGAAGTGCTGTGTCATATGGTTTTGATTTGCATTTCCTTGATGAATAATGATGTTCAACATCTTTTCATATATTTATTGGCCATTTATATGTTTTATTTGGAGAAATTTCTATTCAGATGCTCCATCTATTTTTTAATGGAGTTGTTCATATTTATCTTATCTAATTGTAAGAGTTTTTTTTTTAATTCTAGATACAAGTCTCTTATCAGATGTATGATTTGCAAATATTTTCTCCTATTTGTGGGTTGTCTTTTCAATATTTTGTGGTGTTCTTTGACATGTAAAGTTTTAAATTTTGAGGTCTGATTAATCTATTTTTCTTTGTTTGCCTGTCCTTTGGTGTCATATCAAAGGAACCGTTGCTAACTCTGAGGTCATGATGAAATACTCCTACGTTTTCTTCTAACTGTTTTATAGTTTTAGCTCTTTGGCTTTTGACCCTTTTAGTTAATTCCTGTATATGGTGTGAGGTAGGGGTCCAACTTCATCCTTTTCCATGTGGATGTCCAGTCGTCCCAACACCACTTGTGGAGAAGACTATTCCTTCCTCACTGATGGTCTTGAAGCTTTGTCAAAAGTCGATTGGCCATAGTCGTATAGGTTTATCTCTGGACTCTCAGTTCCAGTGCATTGATCCACACGTCTGTCCTTGTGCCAGGGCCACACTGTCCTGATTGCTGTATCTTTGTAGACAGTTTGCAGTCAGGAAGTGTGTCGTTGGGTCCATCAGCATCCTGCTCAGCCTCGCTGGTGGGCCGCCCTGCTGCCTCTGGATCTGGAGATCTCTGGAAGAGAGAGACTCTGGCACTATTTTGAGAATCCTCATAGCCCGAGGACAATTCTCCCCATGTGGCAGCTGCTCACTATTGTTATTAACCAATTATTAGCACAGATATTGGGCTTTGATGCTACAAATATGGCTACACATCATGGGCCGTGAGATAAACTCAGTGTTCCAGGGACCCTTGATCACTGATTATTTTTATAAATCAACATCATCCCTTTAAGAAAATGGTGTGTCAGTTACGAAAATCAGACATAGCTGAAAGTTATACCACATCTAAATAAATTAGAAAAATTGTTCAAATCTTGAGTTGCTGAAACTCTATTGCGTTTACCGTCACATGAAATAGATCATTATTGGTCAGAGATTAAAAATATGTGCTGATTGATTCAGCTCAAAGACATTAGGAGGCTTGAGACCAGTGGTTATTTCTTCTGTGAAGTTAAGAACCACTTTAAATGAACAGTGCCCCTTCTTTGGTTCCCTTGCAACTTCTAAGACTAATTTCTGCATGTCTTATTTTCTGAACTGGGTCACTAAGACAAATGGCTGGATTTCCCTTGTCCACGTTATTTTCTCAGGTCTACATGTTGGGCACATTGTAAACAGATAACCAACAGATACTCATTGGATTGTGTCAACGGATTGTGAGCCTTTGACCCTTCAGGGGAAGGAGCCAGCTGCAATGAACTTACCAAGCCTCATCACCCACTGCAAGGGGCCCTGCCGAGACATTGGGACCGGGGTCCTGAGTGCCAGCCCTGACTCCCCCAGACTTTCTGTCCTCAAGGACAGGACGGTGTCTCCCCTGACACTGGGGTGCCCAGCATCGAGCTGGGCTTGAAATCTGAGATGAAGAATCCCATTTTATCAAGGCTGACATCAACAGTGAAAGTCAAATTGATGGTACGTCTCCTGATACAGTGAGATGAGGATGGCACCTCACCTCTGTGGTCTGGCTCCCAAAACCCATCCCCCTAGTGTGATCATGAGAAGAACAGCAGACAAATCCAATAAGGAACACTCTGCAAAACACCTGACCAGCACTCCTTAAAACTGGCAAGGTCATCAACACCAAGGGAAGCCTGAGAAACTGTCGGCCAAGAGGACCCTGACTGTCATGTAGTGCCCTAGATGGGATCCTGGAACAGGAAAAGGACATTGGGTGAAAACTAAGGCAATCTGCATAAACCATGGACTTTAGTTGATAATCATATATCAATATTGGTTCATTAATGATAACAAATACACCATACTATGTATGGTGTTAATAGTAATGGAAACTAGGTGAGGGGCCTACAGGAACTCTCTACACTGTCTTCTCGATTTTTATGTAAATCTAAAAACTGTTCTAAAAAATGAAGCCTATTCAAAACAAAAGCCCATCTTTCTTGCAGGGATCCTTGTACAGGGCTCTTGTCTGAGATCCGCCCAAGGGAGAGACCCTTGGCAGAGGAACCTCTGCGTTCATGCAGAGGCCGCCACCCGGGAGCCCGTCCCCTGGCGTCCCAGGTGCCCTGGTCCTTCCTGTGCCCGCAGGGGCCCTTGGTTACCTCCAGGTGGGGGTAATTGCTCCCCGAGAGTCAGGCCTGGGGGTGCTGCAAGCTCCCCAGTACCACAGCGTCCACCCAAGGGGACGGACTCCACTTAAAGGTCAACAGCAAACAGAGGAGTCACTGAACCGTGAGAGACGGCTCCAGCCTCACATTGCATCTCATTTTCCACCAGAGTAAGAATTTCCTGTCTTTCCATGAAAATGTGAATGTCTTACGTGTAGCTGAGAGAGAGCAGGGCAGCCCCTTCATTCGCAGTGAGCGGCTTTCTGCCATGGCCTCGGCCCTGCCTTTTGGGCTACCTTCCTTAATTTTCCTTTTGCTGTTTCTGAAAATACAGATTTGTTTGTGCCCTGATCTATTCTATTGTGGAAAAAATGACACTAAACTCGCTTTGCTTATGTCTTTTACTGCCTCACTTTGAGATTGTAAAGCCCCAGGGAGCTCCAACACGTCCGCTGGGCTGTGACCTGTCTGTGCGCTAGATCAGGAGGAGGGCAAACCCAGCAGTGTGGTTGGGTCTCTAAGTAGGTCAGGGTCTTTAGGGGAAGTCAGAGCCCAAGGCCCCTGACCCAGCAGGAAGCCTGCAGCTAGGCTTCCTGTGACTCTGGCGCAAGACGCGGGTGGCAGCAGACAGACAGGCACCTGTGGTGCCTGAGGGCCCCCAGGGCTCAGATGGTCTCCCACAGGGTCCTGGGAATTCAGGCTTGCACGGGCAGGCCCGGTCGATGGCTCGGAAGTGTGTGTGGTTTGTGGCACTGGACGGTGCCAGCAGTGACCAGCAGGCAGGGAGCCCCGTCCTGCTGACTCGCAGGCACCTCCGCTCTGCAGGGGTGGGGCACAGAGGGGGAGAGGATTAGACAAGCAGCAGGCAGGCTGTCTGGAAGCCCAGAGCCTTCTACCCTGGAGCTCCACTGCGGCTGAGGGCTGACGGCACGTTTCTGCAAATCCGCATGTCTTTGTTCTTATTCCACCTGGGAACAGGCGAGCCTTCCTGGGTGACACGAGCCCGAGTTGTTGACACCTGTTCTAAGGCTGCCTGCAGTGCTTGTGAGCCCCCAGGACAGGCCATGGACCTCCTACCTGACCCCCCGGGGCTGCCTGGACTGGCACCAGGAGGGACAGGACTCAGGGCCTTGTTTCCCTGAGTGCATTCACCTGCTTGCTCCTTGGGCCCGGGAAGATGGTCTCCTCCCTGAGCCTGGCCCTGTCCTGCCAGGGAGGCTGCGTAGTCTGAAATGGGTGGGGGGTCAGGTGTGTGAGGCTGTGGGGGTGTGGCACAGCCAGGGAGCTGAGTGGGTGCCTCGGCCGGAAGTCACAGGGCTGCACTAGCTGGGTCTCTGCCTTTCTTCCCTGTACCCCAGGCCCTGGCCCAGCCTGGCCCACCGAGGGGACGAGCCTCCCACCCAGCCCAGGACAGGGGATGGGATTAGGACCAGGAGATCAGATATCCACACTCCTGCCCACCTCACGGGGGTCTGCCCTCTCTGGGGAGCAACAGGGAAGGGTTGGGCAGCTGTGGCTTTGACTAAAGGACACTGGCTGGGTCAGTCCGCAGCTGACTCTGACAGCCGAAGGCCACCATCCCAAAAGTGCCGAGCCCTCCGGTGCCCCAGCACTCCCTCCCCTCCGAGACCCTGTGCTCCCCTGAGCACCCACCTCACAGCCCCCACAGTGAGAATTCCCTCCTGCCCCTGAGGCCCAACCCCCAGCTGACTGGGTTTTCCTTTGGGGAATCTGGAGTCCCAGGGACTTCCACACTCCGTGGCAAGGCTGAGCACAGCAACGAGCTCCTCCTCTCTGAGTAATGTAGGAAATGTCCAAAATCAGTGGGCACAGGCTCACGCGGACCCTTCTGTGTCACTTACCGTGTGGTACGGGCCCCCACAGCGGGTGGTCAGGGGAGGGGTGTTGCAGCGCTAGGAGGGGCCCCAGGGCTTCAGAGCAGAGAGTGGTCTCTGATTGTCTCCTGGTGCAGGGCCTTCGATGATATCTTGATTATGTGCTTCCTGCAGCAGAGGTGCCAAGAGCACACACTCCCACAGAGGCTGTCCCACTGCCCTGTGCCTCCCTCTGCCGGCCAGCTGTGTCCAGAGACTCAGCCCTTGGGATGGCCACAGACAACCACACGGCCATGGAGGAGTTTGTCCTGCAGAGTTTCTCAGAGGACCTGAGGCTTCGGGGTCTCTTCTTAGCCTTGTTCCTCCTCCTTTACCTAGGGGCGCTTGCAGGAAACGCCCTCATTGTCATGGCCATCAGCCTGCATCCAGGCCTCCATACCCCAATGTACTTCTTTCTCACCAACCTGGCCGTTGTAGACATTGTCTGCACATCTACGGTCCTCCCCAGGTTGCTGGAGGACCTGGTGGTCAAGGGTGGCGCCATCTCCTACGGGGGCTGCATGACCCAACTCTTCTTCCTGACGGAGTGTCTGGCGGCCGAGCTACTGCTGCTCACGGTCATGGCCTATGACCGCTACGTAGCCGTCTGCCGCCCGCTGCACTACAGCATGCTGATGAGCTGGCCTGTCTGCGCCCTGCTCGCAGGCAGCGTGTGGACGGTCAGTGTGTGCAACACCGCTCTGCACACTGGCCTGATGACAAGGCTGATGTTCTGTGGCCCTAATCAGATCCGTCACTTTATGTGTGAAGTCCCCACGCTGCTGCTGCTCTCCTGCAGCCCAACAACCCTGAACAACATCATGATCGTCCTCGCAGACGTGTACTTTGGAGTCGTCAACTTCCTGCTCATCATGGCCTCCTACGGCTGCATCATCGCCAGCGTCCTGCGCATCCGCTCGGCCGAGGGCAAGCAGCGGGCTTTCTCCACCTGCTCCTCGCACCTCCTGGTGGTCTCCTTGTACTACTCCACCGTCTTCTATACCTACATCCTCCCGGGCTCTGGATCCTCCATGGAAAATGGCAAAGTGGTCGCCTTGTTGTACACAGCAGTCAGCCCCATGCTGAACCCCCTCATCTACTCTCTGCGGAACAAGGATGTCAAAGTGGCCTTCAGGAACGTGTTTTCCTGCATCGGGTAAATGAAGGGAAAGGCCAGTGTGGAATTTGCAGGTGTCAACCAGCTAATTTCAAAATAGGACTTGGAGAGTCTGATGCAAGTAGCAAAAAGCAAGAAGGTGTTATCAGGATAGATTTATACATGATGTGCTTCCCCCATGGAGCTGCCCTGAGTTCCACTGAAGTGGCACTTCAACTAAGCATTCCAAGGCCCTGAGGGTGGAGGCTGTCAGGGCTGCAGGGGAGCTGGGAGGCATGGGGAGAGCCAGGGGCGAGGGGAAGAGCAGGAGGCCTTGCAGGGCCCAGGGCCTCCCTCCCCTCCAGCACCTTAGTGAGTAGTTTTCCCCAGCACCTGGCACCTGGAGCAACGCTGGACCCTGTACCTGTGGGCGCGCTAGCCACCTCCCCTTCCAGAGTCGGGGGTCCCTGTTCAGGGAGATCTGAGAGTCAGACTTGCCCAGTGTGCACTCTGCCTGGTTCATTCTGATGGGGGTCTCCTGACACCCCACTCTGGACAACCTCACCCAGATCCTGCTTCTCTGACCCAACTGCTCCTGGAGTGAGGTCTAGGAAAACACAAGGTGGCTACTTCACTCTGTCTGTGAGGTTTCTGGTCCTGGCACCACAGAGAGGGGGAGAGATGTTGTAACCCAGACTTCCATTCATGACCTGCAGAAAGGAGATGTGGTTTCATTTATTTCCTTTCTGAAAAGGATAGCTTCATCCTTTAACCAAGAAACTTTGCCATGGCAGGAAAGAGTTGTGTTTGGTTCTTTAATTTGCACGAAGCTTCTACAGCGTTAATTTTAGGAGTCCATTTCTTCTCAATCTCATCATTATTATTTGTCTACCCTCTGCGCTTGCCTCTGAATGTTGGTGTGCCTCACGGCTTCACCCGCGGCTCTCCTGTCTTCTCCCCTAGGTAATTCCACCTGTGCCCATGATACATGCTTCATTTGTCATTGATATTTGGCATGATATCCAAACGTGCAGCCACTGTCGGTGCCTCACCTGGGACCCCGGACGCACTGCTGTAACTGCCGGGCTCACACTGAGCTGACAGAAAGCTGCCTGGGGGTCCTCCAAGGACCTTGCTCAACAGACAGAGGCACCTCCTTCAGCCCCTCAACCCCATCCAGTTACAAGAGCCACATTTATGGAAAACTTCTTTTTGTATATTTAAGAGTCTATTTGTATATTTTTTTCTTCCAGTTTTATTGAGATATAATTGACATAAGCACTGTGTAAGTGTAAGGTGTGCAGCATAATGACTTGACTTACATATATTGTGAAATGATCGCCACAATAAGCTTATCTTATTGTATCTATATCTCGTATATATACAAGAAAAAAAGAAAAAAAATGTTTTTTTTCCTTGTGATGAGAACTTTTAGGATCTACTCTCTTAGCAACATTCCTATATACCATACACAAGTGTTGGCTGTAGTCGTTGTGCTGTACATCATGTCCCCAGGACTTTTTATCTTGTAACCGGAAGTTTGTACCTTTGACCACCTTCATACAGTTCTCTGCCTCCTACCCCGTGACTCTGGGAACCTCAAATCTGATCTCTTTTTCTATGAGTTTGATTTTTTTTTCTTTAGATTCCACCAATAAGTGAGATTGTACTGTATGTCTTTCTGTGACTTATTTCACTTAGCATAATTCCCTCAAGGTCCATCTATTTTGTTGCAAATGGCAGGATTTCCATCTTTTTATGGCTGAATAGTATTCCAGTGTGTACACATATATCACATTTTCTTTGTCCAGTCATCTGTTGATGGACACTAAGGTAGTTTCCATGTCTTGGCTATTGTAAATAATGCTGCAACGAACATGGGGGTGCAGACGTCTCTTTGACATAGTGATTTCATTTCCTCTGGATATATACGCAGAAGTGGAATTGCTGGATCATAGGGTAGTTCTATTTTTAATTTTTATGAGGAAACTCCTTACTGTTTTCCATAGTGACTGCACCAATTTACATTCCTACCAACAGTGCACAAGGGTTCGCTTTCACCACATCCTCACCAACACTTGTTATTTCTTGTCTTTTCAATACTAGTCATTCCAATAGGTGTAAGGTGATAACTCATTATGGTTTTGATTTGCATTTCCCTAATGATTAGTGATGTTGAGTGCCTTTTCACACACCTGTTGGCCATTTGAATATCTTCTTTGGAAAAATGTCTATTTGAGTCCTCTGCCCGTTTTTTTAATTGGATTATTTGTTTTTCTGCTATTGAGTTGTATGAGTTCTTTATATATTTTGGATATTAACCTCTTATCAGATATGTGATTTGCAAATATTTTCTTCCATTCTGTAGGTTGTCTTTTCATTTTGTTGATCATTTCTTTTGCTGTGCAGAAGCTTTTTAGTTTGATGTAGTCTGACTTGTTTATTTTGGATTTTGTTGTTTGTGGTTAATGTTATATCTGAAAAATTGTTGCCAAGACCCATGTTAAGGGGCTTTTTTCCTATGTTTTCCTCTAGGAGTTTTATGTCTTAATTTTAGTCTTCCATACATTTTGAATTAATTTTTGTGAGTGGTGTAAGATAGAGGTCCAGTTTCATTCTTTTGCATGTGGCTGTCCAGTTTCTCCAACACCATTTGTTGAAGAGACTGTCTTTTCCCCATTGTGTATTCTTGGCTCCTTTGTCAAATATTTGTTGACCGTACATACTGGGTTTATTTCTGGGCTCTTGATTCTGTTCCATTGATATATGTGCTATTTTTATGCCAGTACCATACTGTTTTGATTACTATAGCTTGAAATCAGGAAGTGGGATGCCTCCAGCTTTCTTCTTCTTTCTCAGGATAGCTTCAGTTATTCAGGGTCTTTTGTTGTTCCTTATAAATTTCAGGATTCTTTTTTCTACTTCTGTAAAAAATGCCATTGGCAACTTGATAGGGATTGCATTGAATCTATAGATGGCTTTTTGTAGTATTGACGTTTTAGCAATATTAATCCTTCCAACCCTCGAACATTGGATACTTTTTCATTTATTTGTCTTCTTTGATTTCTTTCATCAATATCTTATAGTTTTCATTGTACAGATCTTTCACCTCCTTGGTTAAATTTATTCCTAAGTATTTTATTATTCTTGATGCTATTATACATGGGATCATTTTATATATTTCTTTTTCAGATAATTTGCCATTAATATATAGAAATGCTACCAATTTTTGTATGTTAATTTTTTATCCTGCAACTTGACAGAATTTGTTAATTGGTCTAACCGTTTTTTGATGGAATCTCTAGGATTTTCTATGTATAAAATCATGTCATCTGAAAATAGAGAGCATTTTATTTCTTCCCTTCCAATTCTGATGCCTTTTTTTTCTTTTTCTTGCCTGATTTCTCTGGCTAGGACTTCCAGTACTATGTTGAATAGGAGTGGTGAGTGTGGGCATCCTTGTCTGGTTCCTGATGTGAGAGGAAAAGCTTAAACCTTCCCCCATTGAGTATGATCTTAGCTCTGGGCTTGACATATATGGCCTTTATTTTGTTGAGGTACATTCTCTCTATACCTAATTTGTTGAGAGTTTTTATCATAAAAGGATGGTGAATGTTTTCAAATGCTTTTTCTGCATCTATTGAGATGATCACATGACTTTTTTCTTTCTATTAATGCAATGTATCATATTAATTGATTTGTGTATGATTAACTATCCTTGCATCTGAGGAATAAAGCCCACTTGATCATGGTGAATGATCCTTTCATTATGCTGCTGAATTTGGTTTGTATTTTATTGAGAATTTGTCCATCTATATTCATCAGAGATATTGGCCTGTAGTTTTCTTCTCTTGTAGTGTCTTTTCTGGCTTGGGTTCAGGATAATGTTGGCCTCACAAAATAAGTTTCTGAGTTTTCCCTTATCTTCAATTTTTTGGAAGAATTTGAGAAGAATTGGCATTAATTCTTTTCCAAATGTTTGGTAAATTTCACCGGTGAAGCCATCTGGTCCTGGGCTTTTCTTCATTGGGAGATTTTTGATTACCAATTCAATCTCCTTCCTAGTAATTGTCTGTTCAGATTTTCTATTCCTGATTCAATCTTAGTAGGCTGTATGTTTCTAGGAATGTATCCATTTCTTCTATGTTGTTCAGTTTGTTGGCATATAATTATTCATGGTATCCTCTTATGACCCTTTGTATTTCTGTGATATAAGTTGTAAAGTCTCCTGTTTCATCTATAATTTTGTTGATTTGGATCCTCTCTCTTTTTTCCTTGGTTATTCTTGCTAATGGCTTGTCAATTTTGTTTATCTTTTCAAAGAAACAGCTCTTAGTTTTGTTAATCTTGTCTATTGTTTTTTATACTCTATTTCATTTATTTCTGCTCTAATCTTATTATTTCCTTCTCTCGTCTAACTTTGGGCTAAATTTGTTCCTTTGCTAATTCCTTGAGGTGTAAAATTAGGTTGTTTATTTGAGGACATTCCATTTTCTTGAGGTAGGAGTTTATAGCTATCAACTTCTCTCTTAGAAGTGTTTTTTCTGCATTACACAAGTTTGAGTATGTAGTGTTTCCATTCTCATTTGTCTCAAGATACTTTTTTATTTATCCTTTAATTTTATCTTTGATCCATTGGTTGTTCAGGAGAGTGTTCTTTAATTTCCATGTATTTGTGAATTTCCCAGTTTTCCTCCAGTTACTGATTTCTAGTTTCATACCATTGTAGTCAGAGAAGATACTTGGTATGATTTCAATCTTCTTGAATTTGCTAACACTTGTTTTGTAGATTAACATATGATCTATCCTAGAACCTTCCATGTGTGCACAAGAAGAATGTGTATTCTGCTGTCGTAGAATAGAATGTTCTGTGTATTTCTGTTAGGTTCATTTTGTCTATAGTGGTGCTCAAGTTTTCTGTTTCCATATTGATTCTCTGTCTGGATGATCTATCCATTGTTGAGAGTGGGATATTCAAGTCCCCAACTATTATTGTATTACTGTTTATTTCTTCTTTTAGTTCTATTAGTATTTGCCTTATATACTTTGGGGCTCTTACGTTGGGTGCATAAACATTTACAATTGTTATATCTTCTTGATGCCTTGACCCCCTTATCATTATATAATGACCTTCTCTGTCTTTACCATTTTTAGTGTAAAGTGTGATATAAGTATACCTACCCCTGCTTTTTTATGTGTGTGTGTGTGAGGAAGATCGGCCCTGAGCTAACATCCATGCCCATCTTCCTCCACTTTATGTGGGACGCTGCCACAGCATGGCCTGACAAGCGATGTGTCGGTGCGCGCCCAGAATCCGAACCTGGACCGCCAGCAGCAGAGCACGCACACTTAACCGCTATGCCACGGGGCTGGCCCACCCCACCCCTGCTTTTTTTTAATTACCACATCCTTGAAGTATCTTTTCCCATCCCTAACTCTCAGTCTGTGTGTCTTTAAAGCTAAAATGAGGTTCTTGTAGGGGGCATTTGTTGGATATTGTTTTTTAATCCATTCAGCCATTCTATGTCTTTTGACCAGATAATTTAATCCATTTACATATAAAGTAGTTATTGATCAAGTAATGATTGATGGGTAAGGACTTACTATTGCCATTTTAACTGTTTTCTGACTGTTTTGTGGAGGATTGTTCCTTACTTCCTATCTTGCTGTCTTCTTTTGTGATTTGATGACTTGTGATATCAGTATGCTTGACTTCTTTATTATGTTCATTTGTGTAACTACTCTGTGTTTTCCCCTCGTGGTTACCATAAGGCTTCCATAAAATATCTTAAAGTTATAACACCCTATTTTAAACTGATAGCAACTTCACATTGATAGTATTCCTAAACTGTACACTTTTACTTCTCCTCCCCCTTACAATTTTTGGTTATCCATGTTACAATTTACATATTTTTATATTGTGTTCTTCACCAGTCTACTCAGCTTGGGGTTCTGGATGTGTCAGTGGGTAATGTCCCTGGGCTTGCTATCAGGGTCTAATTGTGGGTGAGGCCACTGCCGAAGCTCTAAGGTTGGCAGAGTTGCCACTGGGTGAGAAGAATTGGATTGAACTGCTGGTGTGCTTCCTCCCCAAGTGAGGCTATACGATGAGTTCTGCAGTTGCTTGGGTTTTGGTCAGGCTTCCTAGACGGTTGGAATTGCATACTATACACAGCAGTAGTGGGGCTATGAATTAGCTTCCCTGCCTCTGTGGGGGTGGTTCACAGAGAAGGCTCCACGGCCTGCAAGACTCTTCTTTAAAGAGCTAATCAAGCAGACCTGTGCACCAAACTCTTGCCAGATGGGGTTACTGGCTAGGCTCTGCAGATGGGCAGAGTCACTGGTTGGGTTCTTTGCTCGAGTGCCACTGGGCCAACCAGTTTCCCAGGTGCTAGGCCAGGATTTCTGGTCAACTGGGTCAGGGAACCATCCTGAGCAGTGAATGGGGCTACGAATTAGTTCCCCTGCCTGGCTGGAGAGCCAGAACTGGTTCCAAGGCTGGCATGGCTCTTTGTTGGGGTCTTGACCCAAGCAGAATCATGCTTCAAGTTCCCTGGTCAGACGGCACCACCATCTTCACTCTGCACATGAGCAAAGTCACCGGTTGGGATTACGACTTGGGCATGAGGGTAGGAACTCCATCTGCCAAGATCCCAGCACTGGTCACAGCAAGCCCCTCCCCCTTCTTTGTCATAATCTGATTCCCAGAGGTCAAGCCCTGCTGGTTCCCTTGTGATCGCCATGAGTCAAGATCAGAATGGGACTCCCAAGAGGTAACTGACAACTGTCGAGAGCTGGATGTCCACTCAGGGGAGCCCTCCTGATTCAGGGCTGCACCAGCCTGGCAGAGGAGTGATGCGGTCAGCATGGAGCCACTCCTATTACCCTTCTAACGTGGTCCATCTTGGTCTCTGTGGTGCGGGGGGTGGGGGGGTGCATCAGCATCACCTCTGTGTTCTGTGGTTTTCACAGTGGTGTCTTGTCCATGAATAGTGGTTAGTTGGTCTTCTTGTGAGGGGCAGCAACGTCAGGAATGACTTATGAAACTATCTGGGTTGCTCCGTGAAAAATTCCTGACTCTCATTTCTAGCTGCTGTATCCAAACGGACTTCAAATCCTATTGAGTTACCACGAACGCCTCTGACATCTGGCCCTCCCTCATCTCTGAAGCCTTCCCATGATGCCTTAGCTACTCAAGACTAGATACCTTCTACTCAGCTTCCCACACCTTGAAAATTGTTTTCTACCCTGTGTCCAGAGTTATAATTTTCACATTTTATTATGAAAGGTTTCAAACTTATAAGAAAATGGAAAGAATTTTACAATGAACATCAATGTACCTAATACCTATGTTCTACCATTAACTTGTTACTACATTTGTTGTATATATCAATCTTTCCATTCCTCAATCTATCTTATTTTATGCATTTCAAAGCAAGTTGCAAAGATCAGTACATTTCTCCTTAAATACTTCCACATGCATATCATTAGAGTTCAACTTTGTTTAGAGTTTTTTTTTTTCCCTCTCTGAGGCAAAACTGTCAAATAATTAAATGCATAAAAAGGATGCACACAGCTGTATAACTCAAACCATATTGAGATACAGAACATGAGCATCACTTCAGAAGTTTTCATCCTGTCCCTTCCCACTCAGACCTACATTACCTGCTCCCGAGGTCATCACTCTTTTGATTTTTTTCCACCATAGATCAGTTTTACATGTTCTAGAACTTCATGTAAATGGAATCATACACTACCAAGTCTTTGCATAAGGTTTCATTCATGTAGCACAATATTTTTGAGGTTCATTTATGTTGTGTGTATCAGTAGTTTGTTCCCTGTTATTTTTTAGTCATGTTAGAGTCTATGAATATAGAACATTTTATTTATCCATTTGCCTGTTGATTTGTATTGTTTCTAACTTTTGGCTATTAGGAATAGAGCTTTGATGCACATTTGTGTACACGTCCTTTTTAGAACCTGTTTTTGTTTCTCTTGAGTAAATAACTAGGAGCGGAATTGCTGGGTCATAGGGTATGTGTTTCTTAGTTTTATGAGAAACTGGCAACCTTTCTTTCACAGTGACTGTACCGTTTTATGCTCCCACCAGCCATGGATGAGTGTTCTCGTTGTTTCATGTCTTCACCAACATTTAGTTTTAGATAGAAAGATATTTAAACAATTGAAATATAATTACATCATCCCCCTTCTTAGAATACTTGAGTAACTTCCTATTGCTCATAGACTGGAGATAGAAATTGTCTTCATTTCTGCAGGGGTATAGTGCTATAAACTTCCCCTTAACTACTGCTTTGGCAGCATCCCACAAATTCTGATATGTTTTGTTTTCATTTTCATTAAGTTTGAAATGCTCTCTAATTTCCTGTTTGATTTCTTATTTGATCCGTGTGTTATTCAGAAATGCATTATTTCGTTTCAAAATATTTAGATATTTTCCAGATATCTATCTATTATTAACTTCTCATTTAATTTCATTGGGGTCAATGTACATAATTTCTATGAATCAAATCCTTTAAAATTTGTTGAGACTAATTTTATGGTCTTGTAGGTGGTCTTTCATGGTAAATGTCCTGTATGCCCTTAAAAAGGATGTGTACTCTGTGGTTATTTCTTGGAGAATTTTATAAGTATCAATGAGGTCAAATTGGCCATGGTGTTGTTCAAGCTACTGTACCCTTATTGATGTTCTATCTACTTGTTCTATCAATTACTGAGAGATGAGGTTTGAAATAGCTCTCTATAACTGTGGATTTGTCTATTTCTCCTTGCAGGTATATCAATTTTTGCTTCATGTATTTTGAAGCTCTGTAATTAGGTGCATAACCGTTTAAGGTTCTTACATCATATTTATTAATTGTTTCAAAATTTATTCTAACCCTTTATTAGTAGAATACCTTCTATATCCCTGGCAATATTTTTTGCTCTGAAATTTACACTGTCTGATATTAATATCATCACTCCAGTTTTCTTTTGACTGTTGTTAGCGTGGCATATCTTTTTCCATCCTTTATTTATAATGTGCTTGTGTCTTTACATTTAAAGTGCTTTTTTTTGTAGGCAGCATAGAGTTAAGTCTTGCTTTTTACTCCAGTCTAAAAATCTCTCCCTCTTAATTGGCATGTTTTGACCATTTACATTTAATGTGATTATTTCATCTTCATTTTTGAGAGATATTTTTGCTAGGTATGAAATTCTAGGTTGACATTTTTTTTCAGTACTTTAATGATGTTGCTCCTTTTCTTTCTAGCTTTGGTTCTAACAAGAATTCTGCCATTATCTTTTTTCCTCTGTACAGAACATATACTTTATAATTTGAAATTAATTTGAGTGATTATTTTCTTAATGTGCTTCTGTTGCACTAGGCAACACTAAAGGTAGGGGCTATGTTTGTTCTCTCCTACCATTAGATCTCCAATAGATAGCACAGACTCTGGTGCATAATAGAGACCCAATAAATGCTATTGAATGATGGATAAATTCATGTTAATTAATGGCCTCTACAATCTATTCAGGTGTTGGGCAGTGAGAAAGTGTAGTTCAGGAGGAAAAGTACTCTATTTGTAAGGAAAATACCTCCTTACAGTAATTTTGTGGGTATTTTTTCTTATTCTTAAGGTTCTAAAGAATATGAAGGGAATATTTTTGGGGAGAGGTAAGAATTTTGAGAGCAAAACCCAGTGACTTACTTGGATGAGGATGGCTGAGTACTCTTGTGTGAGACATTGAGCATAAGTGACTGAGGAAAGCAATGCTGGATCCTCTTCACCTCCGTGGTTGGATTGTGAAATGGACTCTGGAAGCCTCATCTTCTTTCCTCTCCCATATTAGTACTGACAGGTGATGAAAAAGAATGCCTAAATTGACTTCTTTCGAGCATAGTGGGTGGAGACTGTCCAACAAAAGGAGAGATTTGTGGTGAAAAACTTGTTTAAAAAGGCTGAATTCTTTGTTCCACTGTTGGAGAGACAGTGTGAGGACTGGGTTCTGAAAAGTCCTGTGGCAAGGACACAATTGTCTACATTTCTGATGCAGTGTTTCCCAGACTTCATGGACTAGGGAAGCACCAGCAAATGCAGTGCCCATCAGCAATCAGTGAGTGCATCTGGGGAGTCTGTGGTCCAGAGAGCCCCATCCATGCTCTAGGGTTTAACGTGTCTCCTGGGGCTGCTGTAGGGAAGGAAATGGTGAATTCTGAAACCCAGCTCCCCGCATCATGGTGAATCTGGCTGGAAGTAGATCCACACAGAGGGATTCATGTAAGCATCTTTGATCTTTGCCCACACACTTGGCTTGAGGGTTCAATGGGACATTGAGAGAACTGGAGAGGATCAGTGTGCAAATACGGCCCAGCCATCACTGGACCCCGAGATGAATCCAGAGGGAGGCATAACCTGGAGTGTAAAGAAAGAGACTGGAGATCAGCAAATTGCTGCCCAGAGACCTTTCTCCTTTTCCCCAGATCTTCCTCTAAAATACAGACTGTGCAATTGTTTCTCATTGCTCTCTGAATAAAAGTCAAACTCCCTACTGAAGTCTCCAGGGACCCATGTCATTCAGTGGCACCCTCTTCTAATCTCACTTCCCCACTCTCCCCTCACCTCTGTCCCCACCACTCCACCCTGCTCTCTGTGTGTCACACATATTCTAGTTTCCCTCACTGTCCTGCCTCTTCACCTGGCTTGAGCCTCGATCTCATTCAGGTCTCAGATGAAAAGTCACTCACAGAGTCTTCCTGTGTCCCTTACTTATCTGCAAGTTCTCCCCCAGCTATTCGCACTGTATTCTTCTGTTTATCTTTTGAAATTATGTTGTTTATTTACCCATGTATATTTTCCTGGAACGTGAGCTCTGTGTGTACATGGGGTTTTGTCTGTTCAGTTCAGTGTTGCATTCCCAGCATCCAGAACCGCATCTGGCATGCAGCAGGCATTTAATAAGTGTCAGTTGAATGCATAAGTGTCTCACATGCTAGAATGTAGGTACTACATCCAGGAAGTCTTCCTCTGCTTTATTCAAGCTGAGCACAACATAAGATGCCGGGCACATCATAGGTGCTCAGTAAACATTTCCTGAATGAGTGGCATCCCCAAGCTTTTCTGGGCAACTTTGGTGCTGGACTACCGGCTGTAAATGTGGTTTCGTAGGAGTTTAGGATTGGGCCACACAATTGTGTGTTTTAGGACCCCAGTGGCAAGCTTTGCCTATAACTAAGAAGTCAAAGTGCAGTTTCCAAAGCCTGGACTACATATCCAAATGCTTCTCCACGTAGTCCTCTAAAAGGAGACCTGTCCCCAAGAGGCTTCAGTAGACAGGGAAGGGTAACAGTGGCATATGAAGGGTAGGGATAATGAGGGGATATTCTCCAAAATCAAGACTGAAAAATCCTGTTCATCCTTTTAAATGGAATTCCCAGGAAGGATGTAGTTGGGAGGATCAAATAAGATGTATGAGAAAGTCCTTGGACATGCTGAACCCATCTTGATCCTTGGTGATCCCCCCAGAGGAGCGGGGGGGTCTCTGCTGCAATAGGCATCCCAGCCTTTAGATTCAGCACAGCTGAGATGAGATCCCATAATACCTGGCTTTGAAAACCAACAAGGAATACCCTCAGAAAAGCTATTGAACTTTAGAGGAAGACAAACCTGCTCTTAAAGAGCCCGTGCACAGATTCACCTGTTCCAGAAACTAACATAAAACACCAGAAATAAAAATTCATAGTCCATTGGTAGAAGAGACCCACTTATTAATCTATGAGCACGTCTCAGAGGATCAGGAGATGGCTGGGCCCATGACGCAGGGACTGAAACACTTGTGGTAGCCATTATTGTGACCTAGTGCAGTTGTGCTAACACAGACGCTGGCAGACCTCATTGGATTTCTTCCTCTGGCCTGTTAGTGAAGGGGTTTGCTCTGCCCAATAGGGCACCAATATTAATCCAGGGCAGCCAGGGCAGGCAGCCTGCCCCAGGGACTAGCCCCTGCCCGCCAGCAAGCCCAGGACAAATGTGTGCATCTGTGTAGGTGGAGTGTCTGGGACCTCTGCAGTGGATCGAGGGGGTCCACTGCAGGAGGGCGTGCATGTAGGAGGGCCTGCATTGGTGGGGGTTTGTGTGCCCACAAGCAGTGGGGTGTGTTGGCAGCAGCAGACTTGTGCCCCCCGCCATCTCAGCCACATAGGGGATCTGCCCCACATTCCAATGTCAAACAATTGTGCACTGCTGTGCCTGGGCCAGCCCCACCCATCTGCCAACAACAGCTGCGCCCTGCAGAGAGCTGCACCAGAGGCCTGCAGCAATCATGAGCCCCTGGACCTAGCAACCAGCCACACAGGGGGCCTGACTCGCTTAATAGCAAAACAGCAATAGTTCTGTGCTATTAGACCTCACAGCCGGCCATGCCAGGGCTTGTCCCACCCAATCAAGTGATCATAGCAGCCACACATGGCTGAACGATACAACCAGCCGGCCTGGCAGCCAGCCTAGATAGCCCAAGCACCTGTAACAAGAGCAACCCCACCACAACAGGACACATGTATCCCACACAGGGACACTCCTGGAACAGTCGGAATGGGTGATGAGAGGCAAGCACATTGCTGGGCCCATAAGGCATCTCTTACATAAGGCCACATTTCCAACATCAGGAGATGTAGGTGATCCACCTAATACATAGCTATAAACACAGAGAAGTAGGCAAAATGAGGAGACAAAGGAATATGTTCCAAATAAGGGAACAGGACAAATCCTCAGGAAAAGAACTAAATGAAACAGAGATAAACAATCTACCTGATAAAGACTATAAACTAATAGTCATAAGGATGCTCACTGATCTTGGGAGAAGAATGGATGAACACAGAGAGAATTTCAACAAAGAATTGGAAAATATAAAAAAGAACCAATCAGCAATGAAGAATACAATACTGGAAATGAAAAATTCACTAGAGGGACTCAACAGCAGAGTAGATGATACAGAAGAATGGATGAGCAAGCTGGATGAAAGACTAAAGGAAATCACCCAAGCTGAACAGAAAAAAGAATTAACAAGAATGAGGACAGTCTCAGGGACCTCTGGGACAACATCAAGTGCACTAACATCTGTATTATAGATGTCCCAGAAGGAGAAGAGAGAGACAAAGGGGCAGAGAACCTATTTGAAGAAATAATAGCTGAAAAATTCCCTAACCTGATGAAGAAAACAGACATCCAAGTACAGAAAAACACAGAGAGTACCAAACAAGATAAACCCAAAGAGGCCCACACCAAGATACATTATATTTAAAATGTCAAGAAGTAAAGATAAAGAGAGAATCCTAAAAGCCACAAGATAAAGGCAACAAGTTACATACAAAGGAAACCCCATAAGGCTATCAGCTGACTTCTCAGCAGAAACCTTACAGGCTAGAAGGGAGCGGCACAATATATTCAAAGTGCTGAAAGGAAAAAACCTACAGCCAAGAATACTCTACCCGGCAAGGTTATTATTCAGAATGGAAAGAGAGATAAAAAGATTTCCAGACAAGCGAAAACTAAAGGAGTTTATCAACAATAAACCAGCCTTACAAGAATGTTAAAGAGACTATTTAAGTGGAAAAGAAAAGACCACAAATAGGATTAAGAAAAATTTCAAAGAAAAAAAGTCACTGGTAAAGGCAAATATAGTGTAAAGGTAGTGGATCAACCACTTGTCAAGCTAGTATGAAGGTCAAAAGACAAGAGTACTAAAATATCTTTCTCCACGATAGGAGGCGAAGGGATACACACACACACAAAAGAGGTAAAATATGATATCAAAAACATAAAATGTAGGGGGGAGTAAAAGTGTACAGTTTTTAGTAAAACTGTTAGAGGGAAATATATAGTCAAATTCAGAATACTCTACTACTGTAACAGTGGTACATATGTTACTTTTAACTGTAGTATAAAGGTTAAAAGACAAAAGCATTAAAAATAAGTATAGCTATAATACTTTGTTAATGGATACACAATATAAAAAGATATAAAGTGTGACATCGATAGCATAAAATGTGGGAGGGAAGAAATTAAAAGTGTAGAAGCATACATTCAATTGTATGCTACTGAAGTGAAGTTGCTCTCAGCTTAAAATAGACTTTTACAACTACATGATGTTTTATGTAAATATTATGGTAAACAAAATGCAGAAACAGCTAGTAGATACATAAAAGATAAAGAAAAAGGAATCAAAGCATACCACTACAAAAATATCAACAAATAACAAAAAAAGACAGCAATAGAAAAGAATGCACCAAAGGAACTACCAAACAGTCAGAAATCAATGAACAAAATGGCAATAGTAATTCTCTATCTATCAATAATTACTTTAAATGTAAATGGATTAAATTTTCTAATCAAAAGACAGAGTTGCTGAGTGGATGAAGAAAACAGGATCCAACAATATGCTGCCTACAATAGATTCATTTTAACCTTAAGGTCACCCATTGGCTGAGAGTGAAGAGATGAAAAAAACATTTCATGCAAATGGTAACCAAAAGAGAGCAGAGGTGGCTATACTTATTATCAGACAAAATAGACTTTCAGTCAAAATCAGTCATAAGAGACAAAGAAGATCTCTGGGTAATGATAAAGGAGTCAATTCTTCAAGACAATATAACAACTGTAAATTATATGCACCCAACATTGGAGCATCTAAATATAGGAAGCAAATACTAACAGAAATGAAAGGGGAAATATGAAGTAACACAGCAACAGTAGAGGACTTCAAACCCTCACTTTCATAAGTGGATAGATCATCCATACAGAAAATCAACTAGGAAACCAAATACTTAAATCACATTGTAGGCAAAAAGGCCTTAACAGAAATATTCAGAACATTCCATCCAACAGCGGCAGAATACACATTCTTCTCAAGTGAATGCAGAACATTCTCCAGGATAGATCATATATACTTGCCACAAAACAGGTATTAACAAATTTAAAAAGATGAAAATCATACCAAATATCTTTTTCTGACCACCGTGGTATGAAACTAGAGTCAATAACAGGAGGAAAGCTGGAAAATTCACAAATATTTGGGAATTAAATAACACACTCCTGAAGAATCAGTGGGTCAAAGGGGAAATGCAAACATATCTTGAGACAAACTAAAATGGAAACATGACATACAAAAATATATGGGATGCAACAAAGAGAGAGAAGTTTATAGCGATAAATGCTTCCATTAAGAAAAAAAATAAGATGTCAAATAAACAACCTAACTTTACACCTCAGGAAATAGAAAAAGAACAAACTAAGCCCAAAGTTATAGAAAGAAGGAAATAATAAAGATTTGAGGAAAAAAAAATGAAATACCAACTAGAAACACAATAGAAAAGATAAATAAAATCAAGAGCTGTTTTTTCCCTTGCTGAGGGCCAGGATCCTGCATGAGGGAAGCAGCAGCAGGAGGCAGGTGGAGTCTCCCTTGGACGCATCACCCCAGGAGCACATGAGTGTGCTTGTGGCTCAGTCAGGGACACGGTGACGCGTCTGCCTCTGAGAGAACCAGGCACAATCCTGATGACTTGGGCTTTCTAGTCTTAAATAAGATCTGTTAAATAAGATCTGTTAAATCAGATAAAAACAGCAATAACTTAGCATGTTGGCCTGAAAGTGCCGTCTCTAAACCAGTGACTCACACCCAGGAGAGGAAGAGGGCAGGCCTGTGATGGGTGGGGTCAGAGAACTTGAATGTTTGTCAAAGGACGATGTGTGTTTGCAGGGCCTGAAGATTTTCCATTGGGAAAATCATAGCATGGCCCAACAGCAGCACAACAACCGCGGGTTCCTCCCTCTGCCAACCCCGTGATGCTCCGTGATCACATGCATGTCCTCCTCTGCCCCTGGACTAGTGTGTGAGTAGGTGTCCTATCTTCAGATCCTTGCGCAGACTGTGCTCCTCTTCCCTCCCCGACCCTGGCCCCTGCCCTCAGCAGACGGGGATTGCGTGCCTGATCAGCACCACGCGCTGTGCGGGAGGAATGTCATACATCCTACGTGGACCCCCTTCCACAGGGATTTTACAACTGGGCAGGTGGTGGCCTTTACACAACAACCAAGAATCACAGAAAAGTGATGCACTTACAGCTCTGGAAGTGTTGGATATAAAACAGCTGGACTTTGGGGGTGCATGTCAGGGACTCTAACCTGTCATGTGGGGGTGGGGGTGAGGGACCCACAAGTGTCAGAAGGCAAAGGGCTGGGATAGCAGCTTCCAGGCAGAGCAAGAGGTGGGGGCCTAGAAGGGAGGAGCCTGCGTGAAGGGGCCTCACAGAAGCAGGTGCAGGGCAGGAGAGTCAAGGAGGGGCAGCCAGGGCATGGGCAGTTGATGTTTGAGACCATCCAGCTGTGGTCAGTGATGGGAGCAGGGGACAGGAGTGGATGGGGGAGGGGACCTTCTGTGAAATGTTCCAGTGGAAGTGGGAGCATAAGAGAAAAGAATAAGGGGGGGTGACTTGAGAAAGGGGGGGGTCTGCATAAGACGATCACTCAAAGCCCTGGACTGTGAAGGGGATGTGGTTTCCAGGAAAGATTGTTTTGCCTTTTTGCTTGTTTGATTTTAACATGTGAACAGTGTGGGAAGGAGACAGCAAGGAGGGGAAATCCGTGATGCAGGAAAGGGGGCAGAACGGAGGAGGGAAGTCACTGAGGACATGGAGAAAGGGGACCCAGTGCAGAGCAGGAGGGCGAGGCCAGGATGGGTGGGGAAACCGAGGTCAGAGGGACGAGTGACTCTGCCCCGACATGTGGTGGGGAGAGGGTCCAACCCGATGGACAGGCTGAGTGGTGCCCTGAGTCTGTGTCCGCCCCTCCCAGGAGGCTGACAGTTGTAGGAAGCCTGGGTTGAAATGCAGCGAGGATTGGGCGGCCCCTCTGCCTGCCTCCAAAGACTGCTCTCACCCATTCTGCATTCTTGCTCCCAAAACCATGGACTTGTCATTCTGTAAACAGAACCTGTGGCGGGTCTCTCTCTGTCTCTAATTTAACCTTCACAACAGTTCTATGAGGTGATTTTATCCACATCATGTGAATAAGGATCCAGGCATCCATCAGCTGGGTCACTTGCCAAGGACACCCCCCATCGTCACCTCTTGTGGTGGTTCCAGGTGTCTATTTTGTCTCCAGCATGAGGGCGGAAAGCCTCCACCTCTGTGGACTCTGCCGGGACCGGAGCTGAAGGGGGATGATGAGAGCAGCGGTTCTGTGCTCTCCTCTCAAGATCCCGTGTGCCAACCCACTGTTATCCTGAGTCCTGCCCTACCTGGCCCACCACGTCCCCTGGGCACCGAGGCACCCCCACTCCTCAAACATCTCAAGGCAGATCCCCGCTCCATGGACCCCTCTCCACTGCCTTGCTCTAATTATGCCTTTCCTCTGTGTCTACACAATGGTGTGAACTGATTTCCCTGCCTGCAGACCAGCCCCCGTCTGTTTCCCGTGCTGGCCTCAGGGGGATCCTCCTCAGAGCCCACCTCTCTCCAGCTCAGGATACTTCATCAGCACCATTGCTTTTGAAGTCCTGGCCCGACTTCTCACCTGACACACAGAACCAAGTTACCTGGTGGACCTCACCTGGCCCACAGCTCCAGCTTTCCTGGCTATCCTCACCTGGCACACACAGCTCTTCGTTACCTGGCTGACCTTTGGCCTCAGCCCCTCCTCAGCCTGGGTCCTAGCATCTCCAGGTCCCCGGGGTGCCGCCAGCTCCCTGCCGTGCACTTGCTGCAATTCGGTGTTCTAGTCTCTCTTCCTGTGGGCCCGGAGCTCGCTGCTCAGGTGCTCAGTTCCCCGTGGAAAGAAAGAAAGGAGGCGGGAGGGAGGGAACCCCACTGGCTGTGTGTGGAGCGCCTACTACACCCCAGGGACACTGCCTGGACCCTCGATGTGTTATTGGTTTTATCCCAGTGCCAGAACCAAGTTGTAATTTTAATTGAAGACTCAAATACACAAAATGTTTCACAATTTCCTCAACAAGACGCCCATTAGATCTTTCAGATTGCAAGTCTGCTGCCAGGTACCTTCCAGGGGGTCAGCTAACGTGCGAGGACCACTGGGCACCAGGCGGGGCAGCAGCCAGAGTCTGTGACGCGGGTGCTATACGTTATGTCCATGATGACCGTCATTATGTCCACCCTGACCACCACATCCACGCTGCCTGCCATGTCCACACTGACCATCACCTGCACACTGAGTGTCATGTCCACACTGACCATCATATCCACACTGTCATGTCCACTCTGACTGTCATGTCCACACTGAGTGTCATATCCACACTGAGTGTCATGTCCACCCTGACCATCATGTCCACACTGTGTGTTATGTCCACCCTGACCAGCACGTCCACGCTGCCTGCCATGTCCACACTGAGTGTCATGTCCACCCTGACCATCATGTCCACACTGTGTGTCATGTCCACCCTGACCACCACGTCCACCCTGACTGTCATGTCCACACTGAGTGTCATGTCCACACTGGGTGTCATGTCCACACTGTCATGTCCACAGAGTGTCATGTCCACACTGACTGTCACGTCAACACTGAGTGTCATGTCCATACTGACCACCATGTCCACACTGAGTGTCATGTCCACACTGAGTGCCACGTCCACACTGAGTGTCCTGTCCACACTGACCGTCACCTCCACACTGACCACCATGTCCACACTGACCACCATGTCCTCACTGAGTGTCATGTCCACACTGACCACCATGTCCACACTGGGTGTCACATCCACACTGGATGTCACATCCACACTGAGTGTCATGTCCACACTGGGTGTCACATCCACACTGAGTGTCATGTCCACACTGACCATCATGTCCACACTGCCTGCCATGTCGACCCTGACCATCATGTCCACACTGAGTGTCATGCCCACACTGACCGTCACCTTCACACTGAGTGTCATGTCCACACTGAGTGTCATGTCCACCGTGTCATGTCCACACTGAGTGTCATGTCCACACTGAGTGACTTGTCCACCCTGACCATCACACCCACACTGCCTGCCATGTCCACACTGAGTGTCATGTCTACCCTGACTGTCATGTCCGTGCAGAGTGTCATGTCCACACTGAGTGTCATGTGCACCCTGTCATGTCTGCACTGAGTGTCATGACCATACTGCTGCATGTCCACTCTGACCATCATGTTCTCACTGACAGTGAGAACTGTCACTGAGCATTATGTCCTCCCTGACGTCCACACTAACATATGTCAACCCCATTCTGACCAGGTCACTTCTCTCCTCGCCCACCTCCCTGCCCACAGGACTGAGTCTGCTGACCTCTGCTGACCTTTTCTGGACTGGCCTCTCTGTGCCTGCTCTCACCATCTCCTCACTTCAGCCTCCCAGCCTGGAGGTCGAGTCCAGCTGGCCACAATCCTGTGTCCATCCAGTAGCAGGACAAGGGGGGAGTTTTGTCTGTGGGGTGTGAGCAGGGTCTGGCCTCCAGACACTATCTGTCGGCAGATAGACAGCCATGATTCAAGTAGACGGGTCCTGGGGTCCTGGTGTGATGGGGGGGCCTGGACCACGCCCAAGGGAGCAGACACTTTATTCTCAGGGACAGGAGGGGGGCTCTGCAAGGATCTTGAGGAGGGGCAGCCGGAGACAGGGGAGCGAGGAAAACGGACCTCAGGTGGGCGGCAGGCGAGGCCAGTGCTGCCAAGAGTCCTGGGTGATGGGCGGCATTTAGGGGGCACCTGTGCTCCTCAGAACTCTGCTCCACACGAGGGGGTTTAGCGCCCATCTGATGGGTGTGTTCTGAGGATGAGAGGAACTAACTTAGTGCATGCCTCATGGTTGCTGCCACACGCCGCAATGTGGATGAACCTCGAAAACGTGACGCCAGTGAGAGAAGCCAGACACGATGCTGTGTTATTCCACTTACAGGAAATGTCCACAACAGGGAACTCTGCGGAGGCAGAAGCAGGCTGAGGTTGCCAGGGGCGGTGGGAGGTGGATGTGGGGTGACTACTGAGGAGGCACAGGGTTTCCACTGGGGGTGTTGAAGAGGCGCTGGCATAGACAGCAGTGGTGGTTGCGCAATGTTGAGAATGGACTTAATGCCACTGAATTGTACTCTTTGAATGGTTACAGTAGTAAACTTTATGTTATGGGTGTTTTACCACACACAAAAAAGGTAGAACTGCTGGGAATAAGTATCAAGTCATACACCTCGAATAGAGAAATTTTTATTTGTCAATTATACCTCAAGAAAGATGGGAAAAATACAAATACAACGTAAAAAAACACGAGACCTTGGCACAGAGTAAGTGCTCAAACTGGCTTAGCCCCCCCACTTGGCAGCTGCTGCTGTTGCTGCTGTTGGTCTGTCCTGCAAACCCACCCCAGCTCAGCGTCCTGCCTCCCTCACACTCAGGCCCAGGGGCAGTGTCAGCCGGGAACTACTCGCATCCCCTGTTCTGCCTCCAGGACGGCTCTCAGCCAGGACTGAAGAAGCAGAGGTGCTGGCTCCAGCCCTCTCTGTGGGAGGTCTGTGGGGTGGCCATGCCCTCCTCTGTCAGCACCTGTGTCCTCTTCTGTGCATGAGGCTTGACTGCAGCACCGCCAGAGGCCTTCCAGCTCTGTGCCCACGAAGGGAGCAGGGCTCAGAGTGTGCCCTTCGGATTCTGTCCTCCGGGAGACATTCCCCACCACGGCCCCCGGGGGGGGGCGGGAAGTAAGCTTCTTATCTGCCTAGCTTTGAGGAAAAGGACAGCTCCCGGCACCAACTCTTGTCTCTTTCCCTGGACACGATCTGCTATATGCTGAGCTGAAGCCTGGAGAAGGAGCGAAGGCTGCTGTCCCCCGCCACGGCTGCCTCCTTCCGAGCTGACCCCTGGGGTACTCCATGGCCCACGGGCAGTTCCAAGGCCCTCGGGACTTCTGAGGTCTTCTAAGTGATGGGACCTGGAGCTGGATCCCAGTGGATAACAATTTCACTTCTACGTCACACAGCAGAGCTGCCCCTGTTAAAACCAGGTGCTGTCTGCTCTGGTGGCCTTCGTGGACCCTGAGCACTGAGCCCTGCTTGGCACTGGGTGAGGACCTGGAAGTACCTGCTCAAGCGGGAGGCCGTTTCGAGCCCGAGGTGACTCCCTGGGCAGCTTAAGGTCCATCTGCCACGTTTCTGGGACCCGGAAAGCTGCTTCAGTTGTACAGCATTTTAAAAAAATGATGTTGTGTATTTATTTTTGATCATGGACCTTTTTCTCTTGCTATTGTTAAAGAGATTTGTTCTACAAAATTAGTGTGGGAAACAATGACTTAGCTCACGGAACCCATCTTATTTGCTAGGTTATAAATGGCTATCATTGAGCAGTTCCGAGTTTTAGGTGTCACGTTTTAATGATTTTCAATGTTCACAGAAAGAAGCAAGTCAGAGCAGGGAGGGGTTAGGACTTTGTGGCCCGAGGCCCCCGTCCCTGAAGTCTGAGCTCAGAGCACAGTCAGGCTGGGAGTGCAGGGCTGTGCACGGCTCTGATGCTCACTGTCCTCTCCAGGATCCCAGCAGACACCTTGGGACACCTTCCCAGAACGCAGCACAGCCCTCCTCTGAGGTAGCTGCTGCCCACCGTGTCACCTTCTCTGACCTACGGAAGTGAGACAGAACAGAGACTGGCTGAGATGGTTCCCCTTTCCCTCTGGACGATGCACATTCTGCGAGGTCTTTGAGTGTGGCCATTGGATAGGACCTGCTGTCATATCTGAGGTTACCTGGTGCCTCCACGTGCCCGATGGCCTTAAATTCTGCCATTTCTGCTTGGCAGGGCGTGTGCACCTGGGCTGTGATGCAGGCTGTGTGAGGGCCGGCCTGGATGTTAGAGGAGAGTCCTCTTCAGCATGTTTGAACACAACTGATTCTGCTCTTTGAGAGAATATGTGGAGCTAACAAATTGCCATTTCATCAAGTTTTTAAACCAACCACTGACCACAGGGTGTCCATTCCAGGCTCAGCCCTAGCCCCTTGGCAGGGAGGAGAGCAGAATGGGAGCTTCCTGCATCTTTATGGGGTGTTGGGTTTTCCATAGGACAGACGCATTCCCCACTGCTCTCCTCTGAAGCTCTGGCGTCAACCTCGCTGCGCCTCCCTGGCCCCGCATGCTCACTGCACTGCCCGGTGGAAGGGAGTAAATTGGAAGCAGCTCACTCTTCACAGTGTTCTCATTCCTGAAATGGGAAGAGGCGGAGAGGGTCTGACTTCAGGTCTGATTGCCAGAACAATGTATTTAATAACGCTTCCAAAAATGTCCCTATTAACACCGTCATTGCCCAGAACAAAATCAATGAATGGAGACTACTTCAGAAGATGGGGTGACTTCCCGTGCTTGCTGGACATCTTTCCAACATGAAGATCTCTTGGTGTTGTGAAAAATGAAGATGCTTAGGACCCATTCACACCTGATATTTTAGGCAGAACTATTTTTCTTAAGTTTGGGTTGCTGCTGTGAGCTTGGGAACAGCTTGTACCTTTGCTGTGAGACTACAAAGTCCTAATTAAAACAGTGACAATACAACTTGACAATACAAATCAGAAATCCTTAAAAAGCACTTTACTTACCAACTTAATCGACAGTTCTCACGGGGTCGGGTTGTCTGTGGTTCGTAGTGGACTTTCCTTTAAGCTGATCTGGGCTTGGGATAGAAGAAACAGACTCTTCCACTCAATAGTAAACAAGACTGTGATCTGTTCTGCAACAATTACGTTGCTTTCTTGGAAATAATTGGCTGGTTGTCTGAAAAGGGTCAGTGTGTCTGAGGATGTGTGGAATCTGCCTGTGGTGGGCGCAGTCCTGACACTGGGTCCAGTGAAGAAGACGATGCAACTCTATCTGCTTGAGGAACTGTCCTTCTGAAATCCCAGAGCTGCGCAGCCTTCTCAGTGAGCCTGAGGCTTACGCATTTGTCACTTACAGGCTCATTCTTGAAGTGTTTCTCTGTGTCTATGTGCACGTATAATGAACAAGGTTAAGAAATACGAAATACATCTGCAATTGTACTCAATTCTGAGGTGCCAGCACAGAGTCAGCTGTGATGAGGCCATGGGGAAGATCACCTCTACAGAATCAGCTGCGATGAGGCCATGGGGAAGGTCCTTCTACAGAATCAGCTGTGATGAGGCCATAGAGAAGGTCTCCTCTACAGAATCAGCCGTGATGAGGCCATGGGGAAGGTCTTCTCTACAGAATCAGCTGTGATGAGGCCATGGGGAAGGTCCTTCTACAGAATCAGCTGTGATGAGGCCATGGGGAAGGTCTCCTCTACAGAATCAGCTGTGATGAGCCATGGGGAAGGTCTCCTCTACAGAATCAGCTGTGATGAGGCCATGGAGAAGGTCCTTCTACAGAATCAGCTGAGAGTCCCCACCAGGCTCCTTGATGCCCTCCCATCCCTGGACTGGAGACATCATTCCCAAGACTGGGCATTCGCTGGGGCAGAAACCCCTTTGCTCTGCTACCTCCCTGTGTGATTACCCTCGACCCTCAGCCTGAGAGCTCCTCCCTGCTTCCAGGGAAGCAGCCTGAATCACCTCTGACCCTTTTCTGTGAGTCGTTATGCCTTCCTATTCTGGTCCTGACTGTACCCCCCAGTTGGCCCTCACACCTGTCCCCCCTTCATGACTTAGCTCTCCCCCCTGACTCCAAACTCATCTTCCCTGCACCCTGGCCTCCTGCTCTCCCCTGGGGTCAGCCCCTGTCTGCCTCAGCAGATCGCCCTCCCTAAGCCCAAGCCCAGGCTTTATGTCAGGTGTGGTGCTCCCTGAGGAGGAAGCTCACGTCTGGGGCAGCTCATCAGGGAAGCAGAGGGGTCCGGGAAGAGTCTGTTCCAGGCAGAAGGAACAAGGTGGTACATTTAGAGGGAGGGGGAGATGAGCAGGAGTGAGGCTGGACACTCCCTGGCGAGGACAGAACATGTGTACATTAAAGCGGCTCTCTGTAGATGCTGGACATCATCAATGAAGGGCTCTAGCCTTTCACGGCACAGTCAGTTTGCTCTTTGGGAGCTCATCACAGTGTGTGAGGAGATTGAAGTGGTCATCAGGCTGTGATGGGGTAAGAGTGCACATGGGAGGGCGGCCACGAGAGCCAGTCAAGGGCAATGGCAGCAGGACAGAGAGAAGGTCAGCACTCCCACCCTTTCTCTCAGAGGTGTTTGTTAGCTGGTGATGCCTAGGTCTAAAGAAATGTAAAATATTTACATTCTGGGAGAGTCTGACATATGAAGGTCTATACCTACCTGTATAGACCATTAATGTCACACGCTTTCCCCAGCTTAGCTGTAGAGCAAGAAAGAGTCTGAACAGAGTAGTCAATGCCATGAGTAACCAGTTGCTGGTGACGGAATTCATCCTGCAGGGCTTCTGAGAAGTGCCAAAGCTCCAGATTCTCTTCTTCACCCTCTCTCTCTCCCTCTGCACTGTGGCACTCTGTGGCAATTCCCTCATCGTGGCAGCCATCACCTTCGGCTCTTGGCTCCGCACTCCCATGCACTTCTTCCTGGTCAACTTGGCTGTGATGGATGTTATCTGTGCATGCACTGTGGTGCCCAAGCTGCTTGAGATCATGGTAGCAGGGAAGAGAAGCATCTCCTATGGGGGCTGCATGGCCTAGATGTTCTTCCTGTCATGGTCAGTAGCTGGGGAGGTGCTGCTCTTCACAGCCGTGGCCTATGACTTCTATGTGGCCATCTGCCAGCCGCTGTACTATGGCTCCATGATGAGCCCCAGGGTGTGTGGGGCGCTGGCTGTAGCAGTGTGGGCCATCAGTGTGCTCAGTACTGGAGTCAATGCCTGTCTGATGCTACAGTTGACCTTCTGTGGGCCCAACGTGATCGATCACTTCTTCTGTGAGATCCCTCCTCTGCTGCTGCTCTCCTGTTCCTCCACATACGTGAATGACATCATGGCAACAGTGGCTGACATCTTCTTTGCAGTGTTGAATTTCCTGCTCACCATGGTGTCCTACAGCTTCATCATCTCCACCATCCTGAAGATTCAAACAGCTGAGGGGAAGCAGCGAGACTTCTCCACCTGGTCCTCCCACCTTATTGTGGTGACCATGTACTATTCCACCATCATCTACACCTACCTGACCCCTGGCTCCAGCTACTCCCCAGGGACAGGCAAGGTGGTGGCTGTGCTTTATTCCACTGTGAGCCCCACCTTGAACCCTCTCATCTACACCCTGAGGAACAAGGATGTCAAGGCAGCCCTCAAGAAACTCTTTACACTTCTAGCAGAAAAACTGTAAGGACGTGGTTTAAAGGTAAGAAGGGCTGGCTCAGGGAAGCTGAAAATTCCACATTATCACAACCTAAAAGGTGTTCATTAGGTGCCATCTTCTATTGGGAACCAAAAACTAAATCAACTGACACACAGCATCTCCCATTTAGAAATATGTGCTCTAGACGTTCTTGAATTTAGACCAACACAAATAGGGCCCCTTGAATCTCACTTGACATTTGACAAATGTAGAGCTTAAATACATAGATGTTTGCAGTAACTCCTGGCAATAAGATGTACTTTGTGATAACGCAAAGTAAAAGAGCGAAACGTGGCACAGACATGATCCGTCTGTAGGGACAATCTCCGACTCAACTGCTGGTTCACTGGCCACTGTCAAGGCCCCTTCACACCACGTTTTGGCCTGGCACACTTCTCCCCGATGCCCCTGCCAGTCTGTGAGCTGCTTGAGAGACAGCAGTGGTGTCCAGGAGCTCAGGGCACATGGGTTGAGGTGAATGGAACCACAGAGGATGAGGGGGCCATGGTGTGTGGCAGGGGAAGTTGGGGAAAGGGCTGGGGCCTCAGGAAGGTGGGGTCAGATGCACTTGAGAGTTGCAGGTGAAACAGGGAACTAGCTGTGTCCACATGATGTGACTTAGAAGTGGCTCAATGGCAAACAGCTCGATGCTCCTGCCAGGAGGTGATCAGTGATGACACAAAGGACCACTGGGGACTTTAATGTACTCTGCAGGACATGAACACACTTTCCTGGGTGTCTTCCACTGGAATTCTTTTTGTCAAAAGCCCGTGCAGCTTGGGGGCCTCTCCCTGCTGCACCCCATGGTGCACGCAAGACAGGAGGGGCACAGCCACTCGAGGTGCAGGGGCCCCCTCCACACGGGACAGAGCAAGGTGCCAAATCACATGTGGTGACACTGAGTAAGGCAGCCTTCTTCGTAGTTCTGCAAGAAGCTCTGTGAGCAGGAGCTATGTAAGGAGTCAATGAGGATTAGGAGGGCAAACAGCACCACACAGGAGCTGATAGACACCCCCTGGGCCAGAGGAGTTTTCCACTTCTTTACAGAAAAGGAATTAGTGTCAGTTCCATTGTGGAAATTATCCTTGCATCTGTATCTGTGCATCTGTGTGTGCATGTGTGACTGTGTGTCTGTCTCTCTCTCTGTGTGCTCCTCTGTGCATCTTTGTGTGTATGTCTCCATGTATGTGTGTGAATTTGGTTCTGTGTGTGTGCATCTGTGTTTGTCCATCTGTGTCTCCATGTATGTGTGCAGTATATTTGGGCTCATTTAGAGTTTAGTAAACTCTCTTTAAATTCACATTCCATCATGTGGGTATTCTTCACAATTCAACATTTTGCGGACATACAGCATTCCAACTTAAAGAGCCTTTCAGACAATGTTGACATAGTTAACTTTAAGTTATCTGGAGCAAGGAACCCCATCTTGACACTGTGTCTAGACTCCTGAGGGGTCCAGGAAAGCCATACCTCTCAACAAATGGTGCCCTAAGAAGGCTTATTTCTTGAGGGTGTTTTGGGGTTATTGTGGGCTGACCTGGGGAAAGACTTGAAAATACTGGAGTTCTAAGTCACTCACCACAAGGACAATAAGAGGGAAGTACCATGAGCTGAGAGGCGGAGAAGACAACTTGGTCAGAGACACTGCGGATGAGCAGCCGTGAGTGATGTGGGAGGTGTGGGATTCAGGGAAGCACAGGACAGCCCCGCCAGCCCCTCCCATAGCAGGGTGTGTGTGAGGTTTTCTAAGCATGTGTGCGAATGTGCCACTGTGGGAGATATGAGCATGTGTGGGTGTGTAAACGTGAGTGCCGTGTAAGAGTGTGTGTGGGGGGGGAGGTGTTTTATCATGTGTGAGTTGTGAGCATGTGTACGTGTGAGCATTGTGAGGGTGTGGGCGTGTGTGGTATGTGAACATGTGTGTGAACACGTGTGTCTGACTATGAGTGTGTGTACGCACACCTGTGTGTGAGCCCTTAGTGTTCTGTGCAGTCACTGCCGGTTTGCATCTCTGCTCCTCTGCTGGCCCATGAGTGCCAGGATGGGGTGATACATCAGAAGACAGTCCTGAGCCTGGTCCAGGCTCTGGCACCTGGAGAAACTCGGCAAGTGCTGCTGACTGAGTAATGAGGTGGCCACTTTTCCTCCAAGGGATTCTCTGCCTGTGTGATTTGCAGGGTGGTCTCCAGACCTCAGTTCCTCACTATCCTTTTCCCACTGATTCACAGGTAGGGTCCTTTGTGATTCCACAGCTTTCCAGAGAGGATGTTTTCTGCTGCAGGGCACAGAGCCCCCACTGCAAGCTGTGCCCACAATGAGATGTGCTATCTCCATAACAGGGTCCAGGGCAAGGTGGATTCAGGGCTGCCTGATGCAGGGGGCCAGTGTGCCACGGGGGACCCAGATCATTTCCTCCTGTCTCTGCCATCCTCAGACCTGGTGTGTGTCCCACGATTATCGCATCTCCTAACATTTCTAAACTTCAATTTTGAAAGCATTTCCTTTCAGATTTTCCCTAAAATGAAATGAGGACAAAAATGGTTCAATAACTGATAATTCAGCTAAATCCCCACTCTCACTTATTGGAGAAGTGGTATCACAGGATGCTGCAGGGAAGGTGCTCAGAGTCCTCAGTGTGTGAGGCAGGTGCTAATGAAGGAGCCGGGCTGGGCTCAGACCAGAGTTCCCACTCCTCTCTTAGCATACCGGTCATCTGTTCACTGAACGAGTCTGTGCATGAGCGTGTGTTGTGTGTTACGATGCGTGTGTGTGAGAACGTGTGTGTACCACCGTGTGTGGGTGCCCATGGACCTGTGGCTGAGCCCATATGCTTTCGTATTCTATCCTGTGTGTGTGTGTGTGTGTGTGTGTGTGTGTGTGTGTGTGTGTGTGGATATCTTGGGGGAGAAAGACTGTTCTCGGTGCTGGGCATGGAGCAGTGAACAAAACAGAGAAACATCTGGTTCACAGACTTTGAGGAGACGAGCGTTGCTGCTTCCTGCTATAAGCGCATCACCCCTGAGAGATTCCTGCTCGGCCACTTTCATCCAGTGAATTTGGTTCACTTGGAGGTTCTTGCCTCAGTTTCAGAGGCTGGAACACCCCCTTACCATGGTCGCCCCTACAGCCCCCACGCTCCCCACCTGAAGAAGCCCAAGACCTTGGGGCAGGAGCCTTTCTGAGAAGGCATTTGAACTGCACAGAAATCAGGGTTTTAATGCTGAAAATTCTGTAATTGATCTGTAGGACTATTTTGGACAAAGTAGCCTTTTTATTAGAATAATTCTCGAGGTGTCCTGTGTTGTGGTCAGGTGACTCTCCTGTTTATTCCTGAGTCAGTTTCAATGGTTTGTGTCTTTCTAGGAATTTATTCAGTCATCAAAATTACCTAACCTGTTGGCGTACATTGTTCATAGTATTCCCTCATAAGCCTTCTATGTCTGGAAGGTCATTACTGATATCCCTGCTTTCAAGGTGACTTGAGTCTTCCCCCTTTTTCTTGGGTCAATCTAGCTAAGCTTTGTCAACTTTGTTGACCTGTTCAAAAAGAACCAAATTTTGGTTTCATTGATTTTTTTTCCTATGTTCCATTTTATTTATTTCCACCCTAATCTTCACCTTTTCCCCTTTCTTCTGCTTGGTCTGAGTTTGGGTTGCTCTAATTTTTCCATTTCTTACAGTGAAAGATGAGGTTATTTTTTGGACATCATTCTTTTTTTAATATCAGCATTATTAGCAATAAATTCCCCTCTAAGCACTACTTTAGAAGCATGGCTTAAGTTTGGGACGTTGTGTTTTTATTTTCATTTACCCTAAAGTATTTTTAAATTGTCTTTATGATTTCTTTTTTGACCCATTGGTTATTTAGAAGTGTGTTATTTAATTTCCATATATTTGTGAATTTTCCAAATTTCCTTCTGTTACTGATTTCTAACTTCATTTCATTGTGGTCACAGCACATGCTTTGTATGATTTCAATGTTTTTAAACTTATTGATGCTTGTTTTATGACCTAGATATAGTCTATCTTAGAGAATGTGTTCTGCAAACTTGAGAAGATGTCCATTGTGCTTTGTTGGCTGGAATGTTCTATGGATTTCTGTTAGGTATAGTTGGTTTATACTGTTGTTCTGATCTATATTCATGTTGATCTTTTGCTTAGTTTTCTGTCCACTTTTGAAAGCAGAGTATTGATTTCTCCAACTATTACATTTGAATTGTCTATTTCTCTCTTCAGTTCTGTCTTTTCTTGCTTCATATATTTTTCAGTCTCTAGTTAGGTAGATATACGTTTTTAATTGTTAAATTTTCCTAATAGATTGACCCTTTTATCATTATGAAATGTCTGTATTTGTTTCTAGTAACCTTTTGTCTTAAAGTCTACTCTGTCTGATATTAGTATAAGTACTCTAGCTCTCTTTTGGTTGCTATTTGGATGGTGCATAGTTTTCTATCCTTTTTCTTTCAACCTATTAGTATCTTTGAATCTAAAGTGTGTTTCTGAGACAGCATATAGTTTGGATCTTGGGGTTTTTTTTCTGCTTCTGCAGTTATTTATTTTTATTGTTTCCAGTTTTATTGAGATATAATTAACATATGACATTATATTAGTTTAAGGTGTACAACATAATGATTTGATACACATATATATTGTGAAATGATCACTACAGTAAGTTTAGTTAACATCCATCACCTCACAGAGTTACAAATTCTTTTTTTCTTATGAGGAGAACCTGTAATTTCCACTCTCTTAACAACCCTCAAATACACAATACGGTGTTGTTAACTATGCTGTGCATTACATCCCCAGAATTTATTCACCTTATAACTGGAAGTTTGTACCTTTTGACCACCTTCACTCATATCCCCCACCCTCACCCCCTGCCTATGGCAACCACCAATATGTTCTGTTCCTATCAGTTCAGGTTTTTTAGAGTCCACATATGAGGGAGATCAAACAGTTTTGTTCTCTCTCTGACTTATTTCACTTAGTGTAATACCCTCAAGGTCCATCCATGTCTTCAAATATGGTAGGGTTTTCTTCTGTTTTATGGTGAATAATATTCCATTGTGTATATATACACCACATCTTCTTTATCCATTCATCCATTGATGGACCCTTAGGTTGTTTCCAGATCTTGGCTATTGTGAATATTGCTGCAATGAACATGAGGATGCAGATATCTCTTTGAAATGCTGATCTTATTTCTTTTGGCTATATACCCAGAAGTGTGATTACTGGATCATATGTTATGTGTGTAATTACTTATTTGAGGAATTTCCATACTGTTTTCCACAGTAGCTGCACCAATTTACGTTCCCACCAAGAATGTACAAAGGTTCCCTTTTCTCCACATCCTCACCAACGCTTATCTCTTGTCTTTTTGATGACACCCATTCTAACAGGTGCGAGGTGATATCTCCCTGTGGTTTTCATTTGCATTTCCCTGATGATTACTGATGTTGAGTACCTTTTCAAGTACCTATTGGTCATTTGGATGTCTTCTTTAGAAAAATGTCTATTAATTCCTCTGCTCCCTTCTTTAATCAGGTTTGTTTTTTTTTTTTTTTTGCTTTTAAGTTGTATGAGTTCTTTATATGTTTTTGATATTAACAACTTATCAGATTTATGATTTGCAAACATTTTCTCCCACTCTGTAGCTTGTCTTTTCATTTTGTTGATGGTTTCCTGTGTTGTATAGAAGCTTTTTAGTTTGAAGTAGTCCCATTTGTCCATTTCTGCTTCTGTTGCCTTTGCTTTTGGTGTCAAATCCAGTTTGCTTTTAACCTAGTCTGACAACTCTGCCTATTGATGAGATTGTTTAATCAACTCAGATTTAATGTCACTGTCGATATGGTTGAATTTATGTCTGCTATTTTGCATTTCATTTTCTATATGCTTCAAGGGGTTACTTTTTATTCCTTTATGCTTCCTTTATCACCTCTTTTTCATTAAGTGAATATTTCCTAGTGTAATATTTTAATTCCTTTAATAATTTTTAGCTATATTTTTGTGGTTACTTTCTTGGTGCTTGCTTTAGAGTTTACAATATTTATCTTATTAGGATCTGCTTCATATTTATACTGAGTTAATACAGCGAGATATAGAAATTTTACTTTTATGTGGCTGTACTCCCTTGTCCTTTCTTTTTTTTCCTCTCTTTTTGTGAGGAAGTTTGGCCCTGAGCTAACATCTGTTGCCGATCTTCATCTATTTTATATGTGGGGTGCCACCACAGCATGGCTTCATGAGTGGTGTGTAGGTCTGCACTCAGGATACAAACCTGCGAACCCTGGGCTGCCAAAGCAGAGTGCACTAACTTAACCACTACATCACTGGGCTGGCACCAAGTGCTATTATTTTTATACACATTACATCTATATATCTTTAAAACTCAACAATACAATGCTATAGTCATTACTTTATATAATTTTTGTCATTCATAGAATCTGTGAAGAGAAAGGAAGCAATTAAAAATGTATTTATAGATTTTTAAAATATTAATATTGTGTTTATCATTTCTGATTCTCCTCATTTCTCCTTGTGGAGATGAGTTACCATCTGGTTTCATTTCCTACTTCAATATACTTGCATTGTTACACTCCCCCTTGTGCTTTTATTGTTGAATATATTCCTCTATGTCATAGGCCTAACAATACAAGTATATGCATACTGTTTTATGCAATTGCTTTTAAAATCAATTAAGAGAAAAAGAAAAATACAATTATACTGTCTTTTACAACTACTTATCTAGCTACCTATACCAGCACTCTTTGTTTTTGCTTGTGGATTTGAATTACTGTTTAGTGTCAATAGCTTTCAACCTGACAAACTTCCTGTTTTGTTCCCTATAAGGCAGATTTGCTAGCAATAAATTATCTTGGTTGTTGTTTACCTAGGAAAATTTTTATCTCTCCTTCATTTTTGAAAGATAGTTTTGGTTGATGTAATATTCTTGACTGATGGGTTTTTTTCCAGGACTTTCAAAACATCTTCTCATTGCCTTCCGGCATCCATTGTTTCTCATGAGATATCAGCTATTAATCTTCCTGTTCTTACATTCTCGTAAGTTCTCTCGTACAGCATGACTTGTTTCACTCTTGCTTCTTTCAAGATTTTCTTTTTTTTTTTTTTTGGCTATCTATATTTTAACTATGATGTATCTGGGTGTACATCTCTTTGTGCTTGTTCCACTTGGATTTTGCGGAGCTTCTTGAATATGTAGATTAATGTGTTTCTTTTTTTAATAAAATTAGGGAAGTTTTCAGCTGTTATTTCTTCAAAATACTTCTATAGGCCTGACTTTTTCTCCTCTTCTTCTGGTGTTCCTATTATATCTATACAGTGTGCTCAATGCTGTTCCATGTTTCTCTAAGCATCTGTTCACTTTTTGTCATTCTTTTTTCTCTGTGTCCTTCAGATTGTGTAATCTCTATCAGTCTATCAGCAAGCTCACTAATTGTTTCTTCTGCCAGCTCATATCTGTTGTTGAGTCCTTCTAGCACATTTTACATTTCAGTTATTGTACTTTTTAACTATAATATTTTTATTTGGTTCTTTTAAAATACTTTCTGTCCTCTTATTGATATTCTATATTTGATGTGACATTGTCATATGTTCTTTAATTACTCCAACATGGTTTCCTTTATATTTTTGAACATATTTATAGTAGCTTATTTTTTAAATTTTTTGTGAGGAAGATCATCCCTGAACTAACATCCATGCCAATCCTCCTCTTTTTTTGCTGAGGAAGACTGGCCCTGGGCTTACATCCATGCCCATCTTCCTCCACTTTATATGGGACACTGCCACAGCATGGCCTGACAAGCAGTGCACCGGTGCGTGCCCAGGAACCAAACCCGGGCCGCCAGCAGCGGAGCACGCACACTTAACAGCTACTCCATGGGGCCGGCCCCTATAGTAGACGTTTTGAAGTCTTGGTCTGCTAAGTCCAACAGCTGGACCCCCACAGGCAGTTTCTATCATGTGCTTTTTTTTTTCCTGTGCATGGGTCATACTTTCCTGTTTCTTTGCATGTCTCAAACATTTCCATTGAAAAATGGACATATTTTACACAATATATTGTAGCAACTCTGGATACTGATCCCCTCACTGGGGTGTGGTGTGTTTTTGTTTGCTTGCTTGTTTGATGACTCGTCTGGACTAGTTCAGTGAGGTCCATTTCACCCACAGCGTGCAGCCTCTGATGTCGCTCCTCAGAGGACACCAGTCCTGGGCATGAGCACAGTGTCCTTGACCGTCAAGGATGATTTTGGTTTTAGCTGGGTTCTCTTTGATCAAGCTTCTGGCTGGTCTGCCTCTACTGGTATCACACCCAGCTGTTAGCCTTCACTAATTGCTGGATGATTGCTCTATTGTTGTTTTTTATTGTGGTAAAATATACATAACATAAAATTCACTATTTTTACCATTTTTATGTTTACAATTCACTGACATTAAGTATATTTGTTACCAGACACATACCCAGGTTTTTTACCCGCTATACAAGCGGGGCCAAATAAAACTAGAACGCCAGGCTTATGGCAAGGAAAGAGTTTTTATTTCGGGTGACGTCAGCTGGGAGACGAGAGCTCTCGGATTTGTCCTGTCTCCCCGGAAGATGGGAAGCAATGGGGTTTTAAAGGTTGTGAGGAACGTGGCTGCTTGTAGGGAGGGTGAGCCTGTGGCCTTGCTGGTCAGTGCTTTCCCATCACCCTGCACTTGGCCCTGTGAGGCTGCTTGTTGGGAGGAGGAGGGCGAGATAAGGGAATTGCAGGTGGGTGTCCTTCAGCTGCCTCTGTCTCCGTGGTGGGTGGTGGATTCTGGCGCCAGGAAACCGAGGAGGTGAGATCTGAGAGGCTTTAGCTTCTCGATATCAGTTTGCCTGTAACAAACCTCAAGAACTGGTCATTAGCCAAAACATCGGTGTGAGCCCAGCTTGAGGCCACCTGGGCTTCTAACAATTTGTAAAATAACCAATATCTACATGTGGATGTAACTTAGAGAAACAGGGATAGAGAATGAGTGCTTTGGGTTTTAACCCCATATATGTTGGGTTTAATATAGGGGCACTGATATCAGGGCCGGCATTATATTTACATTGTTGTGCAACCATCACCATTCTCCATCCCTAGAACTTTTTCATTTTTCCAAACTAAAACTCTGCACCCATTATGCTCTATTGTTTTTGACAAGACCAGTCTGATCCAAAAGTCATACACTTTTCTTTGTAAGAGAGCGATGTTGTCAGTCTTTGAGGCTTGCTCTAACCCCAGTAGAGCTCTTGTTAATTGTCTCTTTGCCTGGTTTTCTTTTTTAAATTTATAGGTGATCTACCACTTTTCTTGTTGCTGCTAGTGTCATGGATCTAATAGCCTCCTCTTAATTGCTCACCATCAAAATCTCCATTGTTTTGGACAACATCCTTAAGCATGAACTTTTCCACGCTCTTTTCCAAATAAAATCAGTCCCCTTAGGGAGAGCTATGGTACACTCTGTTCTTATGTCCTACTCTCTCCCGTGGGCCGAATCTCTGAACCACTGCACAGGAGCTGGGAGTGGGGACAGTGGCCCACTTCTTCTGGAGTGACACCCCTTCTCTGCAAGTGGGGCACTGGGTGGGGATTGTAGCCCCTAGTCTTCTTGGCTTGCTCCTCCCAGCATGGAACTTCTACCCTTTGAGTGAGCTGGTCTAGAAGCAACTTGGGACAAATATTTTGGTCCTGCTATACCTGGGCTAGAGCTTCCACGCTGTGAATGGGGTTGGGTGGTGAAAGTGAACCCCAGTCTGCTCATCTGTGCCTGCCTGGAATAAAACCTCTGCAATATGGAGCTAGAAGGTAGTGAGAAATGTTGAGGACTTTCCCTTCCAAGGATGAATCCCTGGCTGTAGACCATGAGCTGGGGGTAGAGGAGAGGGAGCCCACATTTTTTACTATCTCCCGCAGAGTACAGCTTCTGTCACACTGAGCTGGATGGGAGAGGAGAGGGTCATGCCTCAAATACCACAGACTCTCACCATTCTTACCAAGATTTAATAGATTTTCTGGAACAAATGTTTCTTCTTTTGCCATGTACCCTTAAGACAATTTTCAGAGACTTTAAATGTTTGTTTTTATAGTTTTCCCATTCCAATTAAATGCTTCTCACACCACCATTCTGGAAGTCCGACCCTCAAAGGAAATCTAATTTCTTGAATTGATGGTTTCCTTGGTTTTGAAAAATTCTCAGTTGTCTCTTTGATTATGGATTCTCTCTCTCTCTTTCTCTCTCTCTCTCACTCCCTTCTGTCCTCCTCTCCTCTCCTTTTGAGATTCTACTTGAATATGCATTAGATATTTTCACTATGTCCTACATACTTTTTAATGCATTTTTAATTTTTTTCTCTCTACACTTCCATGTGAGTATTTTCTATCTAATCATATTTAGTTCTCTGATCTTCTGCTCTACTGTGTCCAATGCACAAGTAGACTCATCTATTGAGTTCTTGATTTCAGATATACTGTATTTGACAGTTCTAGAATTTCCTTTTTTTTTTTTTTTAAGATTTTCTTCCTCTGGTGAAATTTCCCATCTTTTTCATTTATTTTGTCCATAGTTTCTCTATTTTCTTTAATATACTTACTATAATTATTTTAAAGTTTTTGACTGCTAATCTCTGCAAAGTTCTCCTCTCTGGAATCTTATCTTCTCTGGTCTTTATTGCTTAGAGGGAATCTGATGCCTTTAAATAAATCGTTTTTGTATTTTATATGAATTTTCTTGATGTTATCAGAAGAAATGTTAGTCTTCCACAGGCTACTTCATCCTACCATAAGCAGAAGTCCTAAAGTATATTTTAAAATGTTTTTGGTCCATTGTTTTGATATTTTTCATTGAGGATTCCAAGGAAGTGTCTATTGTCTAATGGATATTCTGTCCCAATCTTCTATAACTATGACTTTCCCCTAATCATTTTTATCTCTGTTTTTATTTATATTTAGTTTTTCACTTTTCTTAGTGTATCTTTTATGTCTCTTGCTGTGCCATATCTTGTCTTTTTTATCCCTTGTGTTTCTGGTAATTCTTTTTTGGTTAATTTACCAAGTTGTTTTATTTCTTCTGTTTATTTCTAATCTCTACCAATTACCTTCTCAGGTCGTCTAATCATCTCTACCATGAATTCTAAATCTACTTTTAGCTATTTCTTCAGAGTTGCAATTTTCTTGTTAAATTTATTTTGAAATTAATAGTGAAAGGTTGGGGTACAATATCCTCTGTATTGTGTTACACTCTTACTGATGACTTTTCTGCATCTTCAGTAAAATGTCTTTTCTCTTTTGTTTATATCTCTTCTTAGAGAATATCTTTGGATATTGAAGACTTCTTATTACTCATGTTAGAATGATTTGGATTTTTTTATTCCAGCTAATAGCAGATGAGTGTCTCCTGGAGGGGCTATTAGAGGGGTAAGATTATTGTCCCAGTTTCTAAGCTCCTACAGAGAACTTCTTTACTATAAATCCCTTTGTGTAGCCTGGGAGGGCTCCTACTACAGGTCATGTTCTTGTTTATTTTACTACTGTCACCAAGAGTGACGCCCTCCTGCCCTCCTCCCCACCCCACCACCCATCTGTGCCTTATTTCTCTCTCAGTCTTGCTCTTGGCAGTTTCCACTCGGGACAGGCCCCTTCACTTCTGGGAATGAATTTTGTTGGAGATTTTTTCCACCTGTGACATCATTGTGGATTCCATTGCCAGTTTTGATGGTATATAATTTATATCAAATTGGAGTTTGGGATTTTCCTTGTCTTCTAACTTTGCTAAAGATGTAGTTTGTTGGTTTTTTTCTTTTCTTTGTTGATATATATGGTTTTCAGGTGAAGTGGAACCTTTTAGGATTAAGATGACCCATATTCCTATCAGAACTGTAACTTTCATTGTAATTTCAAAACAACAACAAATAGTAACCATAACAACACAAAATACAGGTAAAATAGTGTCACTAACACACTAAATATTAGGTGTCTGGGTAAATTCACTTTTGCTATTTTTACTTCTCTGTATTTCATGTCTTCTAATTTTTAGCAATAGAAGAAAAGTCAAACTTATGAAATTAAGAATAAAACATTATTTAAATTTAAAAAGTGAGCATAATCATTGAATGTCAATTTGCCCAGATTTTGAATGCTTTGTTCTCTGGGAGATGTGGTGACTCAATGTTAATGATCCAGGCATCTGGGGAAGGACAGTGGCCTCAAGAGAGCAGAGTCGATGTGAACCTGGCAACACAAGCAGCATATGACAAGATTGGAAACTGGGCAGGGCTAATGTGTCACATTCCTTGAGCCTCCTGGGGTGAATGGCTCTCCCCAGTGACAACTCCCACTGAACCAAGAAGCTTGATAAAGGAAGCCATTTCCCAGTCTATCTTCATGGATCTTCTGAAGTGCCTCCTCAAAGGCCATGTTCACATTCATGAATCCGTTGATGTCTTTGTTTTCACACTGTCACATTTAAAGTATTATAAAAACTGTCTAGCATCTTCCAGTTTTGTGTGCCTTTAATTTTGCAATCTCACAAATGAGGCATATTTGTCACCCCTAGGAGTAATTAACCAACCAAATTAACAAACCAAAGGCAGGTACCGATGATCTACATTCTTCAATTTTCATGTTTGTATCATCGTCAGTGGGATGATTTAAAACTTGCAATAATTGTGTTTATGAATTCCTGAGAAAATTGGATCTGCTCAACCAATTATAAATGCATAGTGGTAACTCTTAACCTGGTTGTTCTTTTTTTTTTATATCTTACTGGGCATCGGCATTATGAAGTGGAATTTCATGGCCTGGGAATGGATGGTTAATTTTCCTTTTATACTTGGACAGGTCGTGGTACAATACTCCATGAGTGCACCTCAACTTGCCACTTAGAGTGTTGCCAAGAGCAAAACCCTTCAGATAAGGTAAGAATGTCCTCTCAGAAATCAGAATTGATAGCCAAAAGTTAGATTTGGAAATGTCTGCTGTGACATCGAAAAGGTACTGTTGAACAATTCTATATTATCTCAAGTGTATTATATTATGATCTTTCATTAATTGTCAGTTAAATCGACAATACGCAGTTGTTTCTTTTGTGCCTCATATAGCTGAATCACAGTTTATAAATTAACATATAGAGATAATTATCTCTGATGAGATTACTGTTTTACACTTTCTCCTTTCTTTGTAAAATGATCCATATCTAATAAAATGAAAAAATATGTTGGAGAAAGCTTGTCTTTTTACTGTCCCTCAGGTGAAAAAGGCCCAGACTGACTTTTCTTGGACTATACTGTTTGGTCACAACTGGACTTGAATATCCTTGCCAGGAGAAATGACGCCTGCTTTTGAGTCCGAGTTTCTGGTTTTAACCTGCAGGAGATACACACAGTTCTTCCAGAGTGGTCCAAAGCCAACCTGATCTTAGTGAGTCTGTGTCTCCCTGTCTGTTCTTTGCAGCTGAACCCCATGTTCTCTTGATTCTACTGAGACACTGCCACAGGCCTCCTAACATGTGGCTTTTTAAGTCCAGGTATAACTCTTGCTGATCCTTCTCTGGACACTGAGAAGGTCACACAAAAGCTTCCTGGGGCCAATCAAGCCCAAAATATGTGCACAGAATCAATTTCACTACTTTTGAGATGTGTCTACATAAGAGGGGAAATACTCTAATTGTTCTCCAGTCAGGGAGATTAGCTGTGGGCTAAAGAGATTTAACATAGGAGGGAGGAAAAGTCTAACACAGTGAACAGGAATGCTGCCCCATATAGAGGCTGCCAGATGCTACAGACAGGGAATTGGTAGCAAGATCCACAGGAGAACCTCTGCTTAGTTACCAAAGCAGTCCCTTCAGAGAGTGTTGGACAGTTTGGACATATCCGAAAGGGCAAAACCAGCAAGGTCAGCATAGGATGCTACAGGCATCATTCTTTCAAGGTGGGCAGGTCAGTCAGTAAAGATTTATCCACCATCCTTGACAGAACAGCCAATGGGTGTGGTGCTGAAAGTAGTGC